>NC_059302.1:2685924-2723424 GCF_017591435.1 Portunus trituberculatus | reverse complement strand
ATGGTCACAATCTTCACAATTTTAATCCCTATAGGAGTTTCTGAAGCTGCATAAAATCACCTAGTAGTAACCAGATGAATAGAAAAATACATCATAGTACTGAAGGGGTTAATATTTTGACATCCACAGACCCTTCCTAATGTAAATAAAATCGTCTAATCATACACAAAAAATCAGGGTAAAAATGCGTTCCAGTACTGAAAGGGTTAAGTGTTGTATTTCCAAGCATGTCCTTTTATCTCTTTTCTTTTTTCTTCGGTGACTATGTTCCAGTATTTTTCTCTTCCTCTTTTCCATCTGCTCTATTAATACATCAGAAGACACATTAACATATCAGCACTTTCCGTTTCTCCTTCCTATATTTCTCCAGTAGAATGTTCACGTCAGCTTTTCTCTTCTGCTTCTTTACTGGTAGACAAAATTGCAATAAAAGACTCGTTACTGTAAACACAATTAAACCGATTAAAAAAAAAAAACAAGATGAATTACTAAACAACGAAAACAAATTGACAAAGGGAAACAAATCAAGAAATAAGAGATGCGTTGTTGTATGCCAATTCCTTGAGTTTAGTTCCTATTACACATTTTCCTGGCCCTCCATACCACGACGAATCCCTCAAGGTGTGTCGGGGAGTCCAGTCGCCGATCGTGTGTGGGTCAAGCAGGATGTTGGAAAAGCAGGATGTTCTAAGCGATGGGTGAAGTCTCTTGGTGGTGAAGTGTTTGGATGGCGTTGGGCGTGAGGTGCGTGGCTCTTTAGTGAGGCTGGTGACTGATCTATTCTCACTTTTAATTTTCCCGCGATTTTTATGCTTTCGTCAATGAAAAAGAGGAATTATTAGTTGCTTTAAGGTGAGAATGGTGCTTAATTTATTCTTCCCTTTTATTTCTGTTTCCATCAATGAAAGAAAAGATTATTAGCTGCTCGATTACTTTATTCTCCCCTTTTACTTCTGCGATTTATGTTTCCGTCAATGAAAGAGAGGAATTATTACCAGCTCTGCGTTGAGGCTGGTGGTTAATTAATTTCCTCTCCCTTTTATTTCCTCCTCGATTTCAATGTTTCCGTCAATGAAAGGGAAGAATCATTAGAGACTATTCGGTGAGACTGGTCATTAATTCACTCTCCCTTTTACTTCTCCCGTGATTTCTATTTCTGTTAATGAAAGGAAAGGATTATTAGTGGCTCTGAAGTGAAGGTGACGATTAATCTAGTCTCCCTTTTATTTCTATGTTCCCGTCAATGCAAGAGAGGAATTACTACATCTCACTCACGTCATGTAACACTGGCAAACGGCGCAATCAATTTCTTAGTCCCTTTCCTTCTTTAGTCTTATTTTTCCTTTTCTTTACATTAACTCAACGAAGAAAAAAAACTCCTCATGCATACCAGAGTGAGGGAAAAAGGAGGAGGAGGAGGAGGAGGAGGAGGAGGAGGAGGAAAGGAAGAGGAGATGAGGAAAGATGGGAATATGAAAAGGGTGTCAGGGAAAGAGAGAAGGAAGAAGTGTGAAGAAAGGAAGAGTGAAGGGCTAAAGGTCAACGATAGAGAAAGAGAAACATAAAGACAGACATTCAGAGAGAGAGAGAGAGAGAGAGAGAGAGAGAGAGAGAGAGAGAGAGAGAGAGAGAGAGAGAGAGAGAGAGAGAGAGAGAGAGAGAGAGAGAAAGAAAGGAAGAAAGAATGAAAGAAAGGAAGAAAGAATGAAAGAAAGAAAGAAAGAAAGAAAGAAAGAAACAGAGAGAAATGAAAGAGACAGACAGAGAGAGAGAGAGAGAGAGAGAGAGAGAGAGAGAGAGAGAGAGAGAGAGAGAGAGAGAGAGAGAGAGAGAGAGAGAGAGAGAGAGAGAGAGAGAGAGAGAGAGAGAGAGAGAGAGAGAGAGAGAGAGAGAGAGAGAGAGAGAGAGAGAGAGAGAGAAAGAAAGAAAGAAAGAAAGAAAGAAAGAAAGAAAGAAAGAAAGAAAGAAAGAAAAAAGACAGAGAGAAAGAGAGAGAGAGAGACAGAGAGAGAGAGAGAGAGAGAGAGAGAGAGAGAGAGAGAGAGAGAGAGAGAGAGAGAGAGAGAGAGAGAGAGAGAGAGAGAGAGAGAGAGAGAGAGAGAGACAGAGAGAGACAGAGACAGAACCATCACCAGAGAGAGAGAGACAGACAGAGAACATCACCAGCTCATCTACGTATTCACACCAATCTTGCAAAAATATCTACCAAGCCCGTCACTCAGAACCCAATAGCTGGAGCCAAGGATTAATGACGATGACGTGACGAGGCGAAAGGTGAAGAAAAAAAAAGTGCGCCAGTCTACGAGGAGGATGAGGACGATAAGACAGGATGAAGGGAGAGGGGAGGAAAGAGAAGGGTGAAGGAAAGGAAGAGAGAAGGAAGGAGAGAGAGAGAAGAGAAGAGAGAGAGAGAGAGAGAGAGAGAGAGAGAGAGAGAGAGAGAGAGAGAGAGAGAGAGAGAGAGAGAGAGAGAGAGAGCACCGTTTTATAATTACACCCTCGCTGTAATTAAACATTCTACAACATTACGAAGGTTAAGTACGATAAGAGACGAGTCACGCAGGTTGGTTACTTCACCACCACCACCACCACCACCACCACCACCACCACCACCACCAACAACACCACCACCACCACCACCACTACCATGATAAGTGTACATATTTAAGGAGAATGCTTGAGAGAGAGAGAGAGAGAGAGAGAGAGAGAGAGAGAGAGAGAGAGAGAGAGAGAGAGAGAGAGAGAGAGAGAGAAGGGGGACAAAGTAAGTGGATTGAAGAATAAATAGAAGAGGAAGAGATGAAAGTAAAAGGAAGGAACTGGTTTTCGGAGTTAATAGAAGGAGGAGGAGGAGGAGGAGGAGGAGGAGGAGGAGGAGGAGGAGGAGGAGGAGGAGGAGGAGGAGGAGGAGGAGGAGGAGGAGGAGGAGGAGGAGGAAAAGGAGGAGGAAAAAGTGGGAAAGGAGGAGGAAAAGAACAACAAGAACAAGAACAACAAGAAAAAGAAGATAGAGGAAGAGAAATAAAGAAGAGGAAAAAGGAAACTACACTAAAATCAGGCGGAAACAATTAAGTCCCATTAAAACACACACACACACACACACACACACACACACACACACACACACACACACACACACACACACACACACATACACAGAAGCATTTCCTTTTTGTACACGATGGAATAGAGAGAGAGAGAGAGAGAGAGAGAGAGAGAGAGAGAGAGAGAGAGAGAGAGAGAGAGAGAGAGAGAGAGAGAGAGAGAGATGACATTCCGCCTTCATCACCCGGATTTTTCAGGCAGAATGTCACCTTGAATCCTTCTTTTGACCTTATCCCTCCTCCTCCTCCTCCTCCTCCTCCTCCTCCTCCTCCTCCTCCTCCTCACCCTTCACCTCCATACAGGAAGCATTTCTCGCCCTCTTCTTCCCTCCTGACCTTGCCTCCTCCTCCTCCACCTCCTCCTCCTTGTCTTCCACATTTTATTCTGTTCCCACGCTTCTTCTTCTTCTTCTTCTTTAACCTTCAGCAATATTCAGGTAATCTTGCTCCATCCTTTAGACTATTCGGCTGATAATTCTCTCTCTCTCTCTCTCTCTCTCTCTCTCTCTCTCTCTCTCTCTTGGTCATCTCCTCCCGACCTTGTTTTTTGTCCCTCCCTCCTCACTTTCCTCCATCTTTTCTCCCTCCTTCCCTCCCTTCCCCACTCTCCCTCCTTTCGTGATCATCTTCCTCCTCCTCAATTTTCCTTATCTTTCTGCCTTATTTTCTCCGCCCACCTTGGTTATTAATCACTTGCTTCCTACTTGCCTTTTCCTTCTTCCTTCCTTCTTTATCAGCAGTATTTTTCCTCTAAACCTCCTTCTCATTTTCGTTTTCTCCCTTCCTCTCTTTCCTCTTTGTGTAAGTCAGCGATTCTTCTCCCTGTAGCCTTGCACTCTTCCTTATCTTCCTCATCTGGCCCCCTGTCACCCGCTCTTCCCTTTCCCTTTCTTTCATCATCCTCTTTCATCGCCCTTCTTGTTAATCCATCATTACTGCATGCCATCGTCTTTCTCCTCCTCATCATTATCATTATCATCATCATTATCATCATCATCTTCGTCGTTAACTATTTCTTTTTCTTAACTAACTCGTAATTTTTATCTCCATATCTTCATTTTATCTTTTCTTCTATTTTCATTGTTATTATTTTGTTGTTTCCTTTCGTCTTCCTATCTATTTTCTTCGTCTGTCTACCACCTCTTCCTTCTTCATCTCCTTCTATTCTTGTTAATTCATCATTACTTCCTGCCATCATCTTTCTCCTTCTCTTTCTCCTCATTTTGGTCGTTAACTGTTTATATTTTCCTAATTCGTAACTCACATCTCCATATCTTCTCCATTTCATCTTTTCCTCTATTTTAATTATTTTTTGTTATGTTCTTCGTCTTCCTATCTACTTTTTTTCCTTCTTTTCTGTCCTTTCACCGTGTTCTCCTTCCTTCATTTTCTTCGTTTATCCCTCACCTCTTCCTTCTCCATCCCCCTTCTCTTTCACTTTCGATTTTTTCTATCCTTCTCTTTTATTTCTATTCTCTCATGTTCACTTTTCAATATTCTTCATTCCTTTCTCTTTAGCTCATTTCCTCTTTTAATATATTTTTTTCCTACCATCTCTTTTTTCTTTTTTTCTTTCTTATTTTACCTCTACACATTACCAATCTTTTTCTTCATTCTAACTCCCTTACTCCTCTCCTTTCTACTACGCTTACTCCTACTACCACTCCTCCTTTCTTCTCCTAACGCCTACCTTCCTTCTTTTCTATCCACATTACATTGGTTTCCCCTCTATCACTCTTACATTTCTACACACACACTCTCTCTCCTCAGTCACCACACAATTTGTACACTCAAAGCGCAAGTTACACTACATCACGTCCACTTTTCCCGCAGCCTTTCGCTCTTCGCAGGGGGTGGTCACAGCGCGCCTGCCTCTGTTGACAAGACTCACGCACTCCCACGCCCTTCCCGCCTCGTCATCCAGCGTGACTGTGCATGTCCTCGCTGCTTACCTACTATGGCCTGTCCTTAGCTGCCGAGAGACGAGCAGAAGGTAAAGGTAAGAGGAGAAAGTTGTGCGGTATTCATCTTTGTCCTGAGGTACTAAGTGATAAAGAGGAGGAGGAGGAGGAGGAGGAGGAGGAGGAGGAGGAGGAGGAGGAGGAGGAGGAGGAGGAGGAGGAGGAGGAGGAGGAGGAGGAGGAGGAGGAGGAGGAGGAGAAGAAGAAGAAGAAGAAGAAGAAGAAGAAGAAGAAGAAGAAGAAGAAGAAGAAGAAGTCAATCAAGGACAAGAAGACTAAGGAAAATAAATAGGAACGTTTACATACGATCACAAAGGTTAATCAAACAGGAAGAAGAAGAAATACAAGAAGAAGAAGAAAAGAAAAAGAAAAGAAGAAGAAGAAGAAGAAGAAGAAGAAGAAGAAGAAGAAGAAGAAGAAGAAGAAGAAGACGACGAAGACGAGGATGAAGACACAGACGATATAATACACAGGAAAACAAACCCCAAAACTTGCAGGTCCCTGAACGAAAGATACAGAGATAAGGACAGAGACAAAAACAGGGACAAGAACAGAGACAAGAACAGGGAAAAGGACAAGAAAGGGGCAGGGAGGGAGGGAGGGAGGGGGAGAAGAGGAGCAAGAGCAGGAAGGCGAGAGAACAAGGGAGGAACAGCAAACATGAGTCAGAAACAAGGATGCCCACGAAGCGAGTTTCCGAGTCCGGGTTGAAGGAAGACTCACCCGCCCAGGATACGTCGGAGCATCACGTCCTTTGCTCATAATGGAAGGAGTGACGTCAGGTTCATGCATGTCTCTTTCTCTCATCCTCTCTCTCCCTCTCCCTCTCTCTCTCTCTCTCTCTCTCTCTCTCTCTCTGTGCGTGTGTGTCCTTATCTTCTCCATCAGCAAAGAATAATAATGAATAAAACAGAGGCACGCAGCAACATTGGGGTTAGGTATGCACGAACCAAAGGGTTAAAAAGGAATAGTAAACAAATAATGATAATAAAAACAACGATGATACTCCCAGTGATAATAATACAAGGAAAAAGACTCTCTCTCTCTCTCTCTCTCTCTCTCTCTCTCTCTCTCTCTCTCTCTCTCGCTTGCTCAATTTATGTTATACCGTCCTCCATTGCCCCTAAAATGAAATAAAATAGAATAAATAAGGAAATGAAAAAGGTAATAATTAATATCAGTGGATAAATAAAGAGGGATCTGTTTAAATATGAGCTAAAGATATTTTGTGTGATCTATCTATTTTATTTCATCTATTCATTCATTCCTCTTTCTATAGGGAGGCGGGGCCGGGGCAGGCATTAAACCTCTTCAGTACCAGGTCGCGTTTTCATAATCATTCTGGTTACTACTTGGCGATTTTATACAGCTCAGAAACTTACGTGGGGATTAAAATAGTAAAGACTCTGGCTATTAATCTTCTGACCTCCACAGATCCGTCCTAATGTAAATAGAACCGTCTAATCATACCAAAAATTATGGTAAAAATGCTTCCCAGTACTGAAGGGGTTAAATTTTCCAACTAACTAATGAACTGGTGACACATTGTAACATTCTTGGAGGCGACAGGGCCAACGAACCAGAAGAATTGGGTCAGGAAGGCGCAACACGACCATCACGTGACATCAATTCTCACACCACGAGGGTCGGTCACATCCCTTACCAGCATGACCTGTTTGACCCCGGGCTGACCTGAGCGTCGGAGGTAACGGAGCATTCAAGAGAAAAGGAACCTTCCATAACGCTACAGAAAGGAAGGAAGGTCGTGTCCTAGGGCATGTGAAGCCTCGTGAAGCCCAGTGAGCCACAACATCTGTCTCTTGAATTCTATCTGGTGAAACTTTGTGTCACTGAAGTCTAATAAAATCTCTAGAAGCTCAATAAAACGTCCTCTGCCTTTTGGAGCTCATCTGGTATTGTGAAGGCTCGTGAAGCCAAATAAAACACATCCTCTGTCTCTTGAATGCTATCTGGTGAAGCTTTGTAGGCACTGAATCTAATGAAAACACACAAAACCCAATAAAATACGCCTTGAAATTCCTCTTGTTAAACCAAGAACACATTAATCCTTAAAGCCTCATTTAGCCCAACTTGTGAAGCCTCATGAAGCTAATACTGCCAAATTTCATGAAGCCAACTGTAAAAAACTCAATAAATCTCCTCTGAAGCCTTATAAAAACTCGTGAAGCCCTTATAAAACTCTCTGAAGCCCATTTTTGAAACCCCGTGAAACTTACATTACGCAACCTCGTGAAACCTTAACTATTACAAGACCACAAGGAATTTCACGGTAAGTTTACGAACAATACCTCTGAAATCTACAGCGTGAAGCCTTGAGGTGAAGAAAAACCCAGGCCTGTTATTTCCTCAGGTGAGCAGCAGGTATGAAGGTGCTAACTCCCTAACTCTCACAGGTGATAGAAGCAAAGGTGTGGTGGTATAAGTGGCAATACTTTTAAACCTCACCTTGTCTGTATTTATTTAATTTTGTTTAAGTTAGTTAGTGTGAAGTCCTTGGTGGTGGTGGTGGTGGTGGTGGTGAGGATGTTCACTTGACGCCTTGACATTTAGTGGAAGAGTGAAGAGGAGGCGAAAAAAAAAGAAGGAAGAAATGGTGGAGGTCCTTAGCGGATTAAAGAGGAGGAGTAAAGAGAGAGAGAGAGAGAGAGAGAGAGAGAGAGAGAGAGAGAGAGAGAGAGAGAGAGAGAGAGAGAGAGAGAGAGAGAGAGAGAGAGAGAGAGAGAGAGAGAGAGAGAGAGAGAGAGAGAGAGAGAGAGAGAGAGACAGACAGAGAAAGAGAGATACAGAGACAAACAGAAAGAAAAAGAGAGAAAGAGAGAGACAGAGACAGAGATAGACAGACAGACTAAGGCACGACCCAAAATACTTTTATGTTACATAGAAGAGAGAAAAAAAAAAGAGAAAGAATATGTGAAGGAAAAAAATATGAGGAATGAGGTGAAAAATATAAATAAAAGATATGCAAAAAGGAATGCGCGATAATTATGCAAATGGGGAAATAAAGCAAAAAGTTACATGACCGGAACAATACCAAATATGAATGAGTGAAAGGAGACAAGGAAAAAAAAGAGAGGAACGAGAAAAAAAAAGAAAAGATAGAAGTTAATTGCACAAAGCTCATAAAATCTTGAGAGAGAGAGAGAGAGAGAGAGAGAGAGAGAGAGAGAGAGAGAGAGAGAGAGAGAGAGAGAGAGAGAGAGAGAGAGAGAGAGAGAATGTAAGTTAAGAGGACGTGAGAAGAAGGGATAGAACAGGTGGTGGTGGTGGTGGTGGTGGTGGTGGTGGTGGTGAGGCAAGAGCATCACCTCCCTTTGTTAGTGGTTGGCGTGACGTGGGATGCACCTCACTACTCCTTTCCCTTTTCCTCCATTTCCTCTCCAAAAATCTTAAATCCCTTCAGTGTTTTTATTCTCCTCCGATATTTTTCTTCACGTTCCTCTTTTGTTTTTCCTCCTCCTCTTGATATCGTGGGGAAAAACCCTCACACTCACACTACACACACACACACACACACACACACACACACACAATGACACGGCTACTAAATCTCACGAATAGAAAAGTATATAAAACAAACTCCAATTTATAACCACCTGTTCTCCTTTCACACTTGTGCTTTCACGCTCCTCCACTGACCCACGCTCCCCTTCGCTCCTAACCTTCTCAGACCACCAGCTCCATACTCGTGAACGCGACCCGGTGCAGGCTGTTATCAATTCCTCGTTATCGCTTCTCTTTCTACCCCCACACACCTGGATTCACGTATTTTTCCCTCGTGTAGCATCCTTCGATAAAGAACTCAAAGGTGAACCATACAATTATATTTTAAGAAGGCTCGTATGTGGTGCTTCTTCAACAGACTCACTGAGAACTACTGTTAATTTGTTCATATATTTATTTCTGTATTTTGTCGTAGTTCCCTCAATAAATAGTCAATAGGAATCACACTGTGTTATTTAAGAGACTCATGTGCTGTGCTGTCTTAACTAAGATTCACTGAGGGACTGTATTATCTATCTATCTATCTATCTATTTTTGAGTGTATGTATATATAGTATGCTTATGTATATATGCAACTATGTATCATTATATCTATACTCAATAAATCTTTACTACTACTACTACTACTACTACTATCTATCTATCTATCTATCTAGTAATCTATCTAAAGTTTTGATTCATGCATTGTTTCCTCCATAAACATCATGTAGAGTAATCAAAGGTAATTCAAATTTTTTCATGCAGTGTTACTTAAATAAGAATGAAAATAACGCCATATCAAATTCAGTAGTTATTCTCAAGCAGTGTTCCCTTCATAAAAGAAAACAATAAAATAGGTAAGTAAAATAATTCAGTAAAAAAAAAAATATTCCCTTTGTGCAGAGTTTCCCAAATTAAAAGATCACTAGGAAACTCTCACTTCACTTTCCTCAATACAAAATCAATAGAAATCATAATTACTTGTTAAAAATAATTACTGTTACGTGACTTTGAGTGTATATTATTAGTTAACGGTGATTTTTCGGTCTTCTCTTATTTTTTTTATCTCTCTCTCTCTCTTTCTTTCTTTCCCAAACACAAAAGCAAAAGTCGTGGCAATTAAATGTAAGTTAAATTGAATGTGAAATGTGAGGAGGAGCTTCCATTAATCCAAAAGTAAGAGACGAGGAAATATTTTCGTTCCAAAAGACAACACGACATCTGAATTTATTTGTTTTTGCTTTCAGTTATTTTTTGCCCTCTGCCTCACTCACTCCTTCCTTTCTCAATGATGACGACGCATCTTCTGTCCTCTCTCAGGGAAGACAATTTGCCATTTTTTTTTCTATGCCTCATTCTCCTTGGGCCCTTCTCCTTCTCCTTTTCCTCCTTCTCTTTCTCCTTTTTGTTTTTCTCTATTGGTTTTGCCTTCTTCTTTTCTGTTTGTTCCTCCTCTGTTCTTTTTATCTTTTATTTTGTATTTCTTTCCTCTTGGTTCTGTTATTCCTCTTCCTTTTTCCTTAGTTTCTCTTCTTCCTGATTCAGTTCCTGTTCGTGTTCTTGTTTTCCTCGTTCTTCATGTTGTTCTTTTGACGATGATAATTCAATTTATTTCCTTTATATCTTCTAATCGCGTTTTCCTTCCTGCTTCCTTTCATTTCTCTCTCTCTCTCTCTCTCTCTCTCTCTCTCTCTCTCTCTCTCTCTCTCTCTCTCTCTCTCTCTCTCTAAAACTCTGACACTACATATCTTCCCCATTAGCAGCACACACCAACGCACACCACCACACACAGATAACAAGACTTTCATCCCCAAATTTAAACAGATGGACAGTCTACCACGAGTGACAAGGAAAGTAATGTCTTACAAGATAGTGAGCCCACGTCGTTGGTCTCCGCTAAGTGGCTTAACCCGAAGGAGGCGCCGGAGTAAGTGAAGGGAGGAAGAGTATCAGGGTGGTTGTGAATCGGTGCGTGACAGACAGACAGACAGATAGACAGAGAGAGAGAGACAAGGGTTGCACCGGGCGACCTGGGATAAGGTTGTTGGGAGCAAGGAGGAGAGAAAGAGGTGGGGGGCGTACGAAAGGAAAAGGGGCGGGGTGAGAGGGAAGGTGGGAAGGTGGGAGGGTGGAGGTAAGCCAGAGTGAGAGGAATGCCATGGTAATTTCAACATAAGTCCTATTTCGTATCCCACTTTCCCTCCTTTGAGTCACGTGACCTCCCTCACCTGTCGGGGATTCTTCATTAGTGGAGAAGTGTTATATTGATAGGGTGAGATTTATTAAGTGGTTTTGTGGAGTGTTCCGTGTGGCACTGCATCTGGCTGCGTGGCACTTCCTCGCTCAGGCGCCCTCCTTCCCCCGGGTTAGAGGAGTTCATGGGGAGCTGCATGTGTGACCGTGGGAAAGTTACGGTTTACAGCTTGGTATCGGTAATGGTGCGGTGGTGAGTGTGCGTCTCTTCCTAATACACTAATGATGTGATGGCCGTGGCTCGCAGGATGAGCCTCCCACCGCCCACTATCCCACGGGCCATCCCCGCCTTGAGCCCCGCCTCCCCCCCGCCTACACTTACATCCCCCGCCCACTCGCTGCGATGAGATCGCCCCACCCCCCCAGCCGCCACTCACACGACCCTTGGCATATCCGGTACGACCCCTCGACCCCAACAGGAGGGAGCGGACACTGAGAAGCGGCACAAAAAGAGCACTGGAAGGCCAGACCAATCCGACCTCGAGTTGGGTATAAAAGCTGAACAGCCACTCTCCTGAGGCATCATCATCCTCCCTCTCCCGTGCCACCAACACCACACCTCCTCCACTCCTGCAGCCATGAAGCTCGTGAGTACCGCCACCTCCACGCCACCACCTCACCCGCCCTCGACGCCTCCGCAGGAGCTTTACTTTACTCGTTCAGTGCTTCACTCCACCCTCAAGATGGCGGCTGGTGCTTGGTGTGGGTCAAAGCTATCAAGTGGTCGAATAAGTCTTTAGTTCCTACACGCCTCCACGCCCACCCAAGTGCTGCAGGAACCTTCCAAGTTCTGGATCCTTCCAGCCCTTCAAGTAATGCTACGACTTCCAGAATTTTGGAAGACCTTACGAAGTTATGATATAGATGCACCTGGAGGTGATCCTCGGCACAACCAAGGGGCCGCGATACTTGCATCCTGACTAGTCCCCCCCCCTCAGGCCACACAAAGGGCCTCAGCCAAACCTGGCTATCCAGAACCCCAGAAGTGTCTAGCCTCGCAGAACCAGACTGCAAGAGGCCCAGCCCCAGGGCTGTTCGGTGCCACGCCGCACGCCATCCCCACACTAAGACCAGCTTCCCTCTCACACACTGAAGAACTTCATCGAGAAAAGATCTGCTCCTTGACTGTGAGGCTCAAGGGAATCAGCAGCTCGTTACAGGCTGATTGGGAATCCCCACTCAAGCCTCTTATGCTGCACGCACCATTCTCTCCCATAGACAACAGTCAGACTTTTAAGCAATATTGTATTACTTCATAAGTCTTAGGATATGGAGGTGTCAGCCCAACAATAATAACAGATAACTGATAAGGCATCACCTCATCAAGAGAGCGCGACAAACATTATGGCAGAGTCTAGTCATATGCCTGGTGTCAGACAGGTTCAGCCTTACGTGTCCACCTCGCCTGCCGATGAGCAAGATAGGTAAGGCTGAGCGGTGTGGCGCCAACAGGTGTTGCTTCCGTGTTAACTTCCTCCTCCCTCCCCAGATCATCTTCGCCTGCCTGGCCGCCCTCGCCGTCGCTGCTCCCCAGTTCCAGGAGGAGTTCAGGCCCGACTACCGCCCCATCGCCATCCTGAGGGACGAGCGCGAGGACTACGGCGATGGCAACTTCCGCTACGAATTCGAGACCGAGAACGGCATCCTGACGAACGCCGTGGGCACTCCAGGCTCCCAGGGACAGAGCAACATCCAGGGATTCTTCAGGTGAGTGTTGCATCAAGTTATAAGACAGTTCTTGAGGACATGCGCAGTAATAGCACTATGTTCTTCCCCATCTCTTTACTTTGGAGAGAGAGAGAGAGAGAGAGAGAGAGAGAGAGAGAGAGAGAGAGAGAGAGAGAGAGAGAGAGAGAGAGAGAGAGAGAGAGAGAGAGAGAGAGAGAGAGAACAAGTCAGATTACAATACACACACCTTCCTTTCATTCTCAACATGCAACTAACAACCGTCACTATAAGAGCGTATACCCCAAACACACACTACAAGACGGAATCCCTCACAAAATAACATGAACGTCAGCATCACCCTACTGGCAACACAAAGCTACACATTTCATAGTTACAAGCAACACAACCACGCCGCCCTGTCTGGGAATGAAGCACAGCGGCCCGGCTCAAGCACCAACCCTCTCATCACTTCAGCCACGCAATGAAAGTCTACATAACCAGAATTCTTGTTTTCATCTCTCGCATCGTCGTCTGGTGAAAGGCGTCTCTCCCTCCTAACTAGACAGACGAGTGTCGCGCGCACTGACCTGCAACGCCTATCCCTCCCCTTCCATCCCGCCCCTTTTCCTCGTTAGTGACACTACTATAACCTATCCTACCCTCCCCTTCCATCCCACCCCTTCTCCTCGTCAGCTATATCACTCTAACCTATCTTAATATAATTAATTCTTACCTAACACCCACCTTTCCCCTCTCCGTCACCTGCACCTTTCTAACTTAACATAATTTAACCCAACCCAACCTAACATAGACACTATTCTTCAGCTACACCAGTCTAACTTAACTAACACATCCTCTCCTTATCCTCTCCTTCTTCAGCTACACCACTAACCTAACTCCACCTAATCTAACTTAATCTAACCCAAATTAATACCCACAAATCCTTCCCCATTGTCTACGTCAGCTACCACGTCACCTATCCTTTCTTTAGCTACATCACTAACCTAACTTTGCCTTATCTAACTTAACCCTACCCAAATTAATACCCACAAACCCTTTACCCTTGTCCACGTTAGCTACCACAGTCCAACCTAATCTATCCTAACCTAACGTAAGCCAACAACAACACACAACTCCTATGCATTCCTCTCTCTCTCTCTCTCTCTCTCTCTCTCTCTCGGCTGCATCACTTTCCCAGGGTTTATTTTTAACTCATAGGAAGTGAGAGCACCCCGCCACTCACCACCACCACCACCACCACCACCACCACCATTACCATCTTCTCTTCTTTTTCCTCCTCCTCCTCCTCCTCCTCCTCCTCCTCCTCCTCCCTGTGGCGTGTCAGAGGGGAGGCTGAGCGTGAGGGCGGTGCATGCGCGGCGCCAAAACCGGAAATGTGAGATCTGCAGAATACAAAAATTAACTTTCACTAAGGAACATTAATCTTTCATCTTTTTTTTTTCTCTTTCTTATCTCTTCCTCTTTATCTTTCATTCACTACGACCTCTTTCTTACCTTGCTGCCTTCCTTTCTCTTTCTCTCTCTCTCTCTCTCTCTCTCTCTCTCTCTCTCTCTCTCTCTCTCTCTCTCTCTCTCTCTCTCTCTCTCTCTCTCTCTTCCCGTTTTTCGTCTGCATTGAGTCACGCCGCCATACTTATTTCATTATCCTCTCTCTCTCTCTCTCTCTCTCTCTCTCTTGTTCGTCTTATTTATTCGTCTCTCGCTTTTTAGTTTAGTAATTACCTGTCCTCATTTCCTTATCTATCATCTTCACCTTCTCTCTCTCTCTCTCTCTCTCTGCATTACCTTTCCCTCTGTCAATCTCTACACACCTCTCTTCGTTATCTCTATTCTTCCCATTCATTCCCCTACTCCCTTAATCACCTACAAATCCTCCTCTTGTTATCCGCCTCCTCCATTAATTTCAACCCATTCACCTTCCCTAACCACCACCACCACCACCACCACCACCACCACCACCACCACCA
The DNA here is from genome assembly GCF_017591435.1 of Portunus trituberculatus. Lineage (NCBI taxonomy): Eukaryota > Metazoa > Arthropoda > Malacostraca > Decapoda > Portunidae > Portunus > Portunus trituberculatus. The sequence continues at coordinate 2,708,949 of NC_059302.1, read as the reverse complement.
CCACCACCACACATTCCCTTAACTTATTGTCATTCGTATGCAGTGACGCTCCGGGACACATCTGCCTATCACTCCCTGCCATCTACCACTCCCGTTCCTTCCCTTGCATCATCTGTCTTGTCTCCCTCCTCAGGTTCCCTCTGGATGACGGCTCCATCGCTGAAGTCCAATACGTGGCTGATGAGTTGGGATACCAGCCCGTCTCCAACCTGATCCCCACGCCCCACCCCCTCCCCGCCCACGCCATCGAGCAGATCCGCTTCGCCGAGGAGCTGCGCGCACAAGGAGCCACCTGGGACCAGTACGGCTTCAGGTTGACTCGTTGATCGCGCACACTACAGTAGATGCATTACACTTTTTATATTAGCGACGATACAAGGACACTTTTCTAGCGACGGCTCTGTTTTTACCCGTGTACCGTCCAGGATGACGGCGACGGAGGCAGTACATGCAATGCTTCACCCACCACTACGTCACATCACCACGCCACATCACATACTCCCACACTGCCACACCACCACCTGGTCCACACGCGGCGTCGTCCTCACGGGGTTCATTGTGAGGGAAGGTGAGGGCGCTGGGTCACTCCGGCAAGGGTTACGTCCCCGCCGCTGGCCGGACTGTACGTACGCCCAAAACAAGACGATTCAACTCTTCCCTTCCACCCACACCCACACCCACACGCACATATACACCTACACACAGGGTATATTTATTCCATGCTAAGCAGTTGCAATAAAATTATTTTGATGTACTGTTCCTTTGTTTCTTTATACTCATAACTCCTTCCACCTGCTGCCTCTTTCTCATCCTCCCTCACCTTTTTTCTCTCCTTTTCCTTTCTCCCTTCCTCTCTCTCTCCTTTGTCCTCATCTCAACAAAATACGAGAATGACTTGACGAAAACTCTTCACAATCTGCGTCTCATCCCGACCCTAATGTTTCGTAATGTTTTCGTAATGGCCGTAATGCATAAACACGTTTCCTTTCTCCATCGCTCATAATCGGTATGTAAGTAGCATCTTCCATAATCACTGGCACAAACTCGTAATAGATCTGCAAAACTATGCCATGTTCGTCACGATGAAATGAGTGAAGGAAGGAAGCAAATTCGTGAACACTTTGGGGTATGAAATTTGACTGGTACGAGAAGACGACGGAAATGTGAACGAAAGTGAACGAAGGTGAGAGAGACAAAGGGAATCGCAACACTGATACAACACTTAATACTCAGCAGGGAAACTAAAGAAAGAATATCGTACTCCTGTTTGAGCTTGAGTTTGTCCATCGCCTCCCACACTCATGAAGCACTAAGACCCATATTCTGAAACACTTCCCCCTGCTGCACCTTCACTGTTTTCAAAGGGTCTAGTTGAAGTGACACGGGTTTTTAAGGATATTTCTATAATTCCATTGACATGCTGACAAGTTTTCTGCATTACCAACAGGACAAATACTCTTTAGAACTCAGCTAATCGTCTCTGTAGTCTTTGAAAATGGTCGGGATGAGAGAGGGAAGTGTTTCTGAATATGGAGTCAAGTGTCGGTAATCAGTGCTGCAGGTGAGACCAAAGGAAGATCTCTTGAACCACAGTTGTATCGTTAATTAATATGTCAGACACAACAGGTAAGTAACAGATACAGGTACAGGTACACGTCGGTATACAAGCCTTACCTATTCCACTGTCCTTCCCTAGTAATGAACACACACAGAAAGACAGACATCAACATGGGAAGAGAAGGTAAGTGTTGCTTGGAAACATACGGAGGAGAGCAAACAAAAATCAGTGAAGGTTTGGGTATGCCTTTGTCCTGCAGTGGGATCCTTGTGGTCGTGTTGTTGTTGTTGTTGTTGTTGTTGTTGTTGTTGTTGTGGTGGTGGTGGTGGTGGTGGTGGTGGTGGTGCTAAATAAATGCAAGAAACGTGAGAGGCTGAAGCAAAGAAAAAAAAAACTTCCTCGAAACAATCTTTAATCCTTTCACTTGCTGCCTTTCTTCCAGCGCACTGTGAGGCTCTTTTCTCTCTGTCTTGTTTGTCCGTCTCTCTGTCTGTCTGTCTGTCTCTTATGTCTGTCTGTCTGTCCATGTCACTATTTTCCTATTAATTTGTGTGTATCTGTCTATCTGTCTACTCTTCTGTCCATCCAAGCATCTGTCTATTCATGTCTTACTTTTCTGACTCGTCCCTCTGTCACCTTATCATTCTATTTATCTATTGAATGTTGTTAGTATGCCTACAACATACCCGTCTCCTGTACGTATAGTCATGTATCTATTTGTCCGTCTACCAACCCACCCATTCATTTCTTTGTACGAGTATCTACAGTAGTATATATTTTTCACTGCCTCTATATCTGTCTCTCTATCTCTCCTTTATCTGACAGCGTACCCTCCTCAGACGCCCCCTAGAGTCTCGAGGGTCACGTGTCGCGCGGCAAAATGGATGATTGTGAAATAAAACAAGGAACAACTCTGAGGATTAAAGGTGAAAGTCACACACACACACACACAAATGAAAGAGTGGCTTAGTGTCCTTGAGAGAGAGAGAGAGAGAGAGAGAGAGAGAGAGAGAGAGAGAGAGTAAAAGTTACAATGAAGATTTATGAAGACGTGGCGCCAATATATCAAGTTAAATCTATAAACCCTGATCCAGCACAGCAGTAACTTCTGGCTCATCACATTAATAATAAAGTTCTTAAGCTTACAACTGAACTTTCCCTCCGTCTTATATAGGAAAGTGTGCGTTATATTCCATGCACTTACCAGCGTTGGTGTATGGTTTAGTATGCCTTACAAAGCTGCAGTTTTCTATGTTTCTTTTAATTGGAAATGGCGTTTTTTTTTTTTTTTTTTTCCAGCACTTTCCTTCATAACACAAGTATAGCGAACGTACATTTATCGGCATTCACCAATACTTTTTTTTTATCTATTTATTTATTTATTTTTTTTTTTTTTTTTACGGAAGGAATATAAGGAAAGGATATTTACCAGGGCTTGTTAAAATGTTCTTCCTTAATTTTGGCTAACTCTTCACTTTTCTTTTAGGGAACCAACACTCAACTGGGCCTTTTTTTATATATTTTGTTGCCCTTAGCTGGCTTCTCTCCTACATATAAAAAAAAAGGTCTCAAATGGTGATGACTATCGAGATTGGGTGTTTTATCGGCATTCAGACAAGATATTTTAAAGAACGGTAATAGAAAACGAGGAATTATTTCCATTTAGCACTCCATTTTGAGGGGGATTTATAAAGGAGTAAATTATTGATATAATTTAAAGAAAAGTTACAGAAAAGGGCATTTATTGGAATTTCAATATATTTCAAACAAGTCACCAAAAAGAACGAGAATTTATAGGCATTTATCAACACGTTATAAAGTATACACAGCAAAAAATCATCACCGTCTCTCGAAATTATGTAAGAAAATATCAAACCATACATTCACCGCCATTTTACCAACATTCTTTAACAACAAACACTAAAAAAAGACACATGCATTTATCAACACCCTTAGAAAAAACCATTTACCAACATTCAAGACCAGAAAATAACACACACACACACACACACACACACACACACACACACACACACACACACACACACACACACACACACACTTGTCAACACCTCTAGATAAACAAACATAAACCTTGTACACTTATCACCATTTAAGACGAAGATACTCACCACGTGCCACAGTCCAGGTAAAAACAATTAAGATAAGAGCACAGGTAAGACGACCCAGGAAAGAAGACAGGTGGCTAATAAAAACATGAAGAGCAAGTCCACTCATCCAGTTGAAAGGGGAAACACGAGATTACCTCAGCAACTAAACTGGTCCTTGAACCTTGAAACCTTTACACTGCGTCTTAATAGAGCAGAGTTGTGCCTTCTTCTTCATCTTCTTCTTGTTCTTGTTCTTGTTCTTGTTGCTCTCCTTCTTCTTCTTCTTCTTCTTCTCCTTTTTCTTCAACTTTCTTCTTCTTTCTTCTTCTTCAACTTTTTCTTCTTCTTTTTCTTCAACTTTTTCTTCTTCTTCTTCAACTTTTTTTTCTTCTTCTTCCTCAACTTTCATCATCTTCTACAACTTCTTCTTCTTCTTCTTCTTCAACTTGCATCATCTTCTACAACATTTTTTTTCTTCTTCTTCTTCTTCAACTTTCATCATCTTCTACAACTTTTCTTCTTCTTCTTCTTCTTCTTCTTCTTCTATACGCTTTTCCAGATCACTTTTCCTTGTTATATATTGCGTAGGGGGCAAAAAACAGTAAGTCTTCGATAATGTGTGGATGTTAACTTGGGTGTCGTTGAAAGTCATGGGATTTATGACTTGGTTGTTATGGTGCCTTGAATAATGATAGATAGATAGATAGATAGATAGATAGATAGATAGATAGATAGATAGATAGATAGATAGAAAGATAGATAGATAGAAAGATAGATAGGTAAATAGAAATAGAGAATGAAAAAGAAAGGAATTAAACTTTTTTTATTATTAAATGTGAAAATGTACACATAGAGAAAGAAAACCAATGAAACCACCACCACCACCACCACCACCACCACCACCACCACCACCACCACCACCATCATCATCATCATCATCATCATCTGCTTCTATATTTCCACATAAAGACTAAATAGGTGTCCATTTAATCCAGGCCACCCAATACACATCCTCTCTCTCTCTCTCTCTCTCTCTCTCTCTCTCTCTCTCTCTCTCTCTCTCTCTCTCTCTCTCTCTCTCTACAGTCATTCGTTCCTCGTGACCTCCTCGTCGGTGCATCATCATCATCACCATCAGGAGTGAGTCAGGAACGTCCTCCAGCCATGTCAGGTCAAGTGAGGTCATGTGAGACGTGCACCACTTCCCTACCACACACTGCCACCTTTTGACGGTCACGGTGGTGGTGGTGGTGGTGGTGGTGGTGGTGGTGGAGGGTGTGGTACGTGGCGCAGGAGGAGGAGGAGGAGGAGGAGGAGGAGGAGGAGGAGGAGGAGGAGGAGGAGAGAGGAGGAGGAAGAGGAAGAGGAAGAGGAAGAGGAAGAGGAGGAGGAGGAAGTGGATGAGGAGGAGGATGAGGAGGAATACAAAGGCATGCAAAGGAAGAACAAACAGCAGCAGACCTACTGGCTCTTACTTAGCAATTAGCGGACTACTCCATCTAAACGAAAAAAAAAAAAGGATAGCAAAGACGAAGGCTCCTCCCCACCCACCAGGCTGGCACAGTAATAAAGGAAACACCATCCAACATGGAAAAACTAGACGTAAATTATGATTGGGATGAAGAAAACATTAAAACATCACATTCACTACATATAAAAGTGGCGAGGAGTCAACCACCATTGCAAGACTGACCACCTGAATAAGGGACTCGATTTACGTTTACTCTGCAGGAGGAGGAGAACCAGAACGAGAGGAGAAGGAGGAGAAAAAAACAGAAGGGGAAATACAAGAAAACAGTGGAAGGCTTCTCACCACAACCTAGTTAGTAAAATACAGTCACAAGAGGGAGCCAACTACCATCGTAAGACTGAGCAAGTGAATATAAGAGACTCGATTCCAAGTTTACTCTGCAGGAGGAGGAGAACCAGAACGAGAGGAGAAGGAGGAGAAAAAAAGAGGAGAAGGAAAAATACAAGAGAACAGTGGAAGGCTTCTCACCACCCACTAGTTAGTAAAGCGCAGTCATAAACAGCCAATAAAGACGAGGAAGCAAAGGAAGAAGGAAGCAAGTTGAAGTCTAGCCACGTCATCATTGAAAGTTGAATGACCTTCCGCCGTGATAAATTTCTTCCTCGTGACAAATCGTGACTTTTTAAATAATTACCTTTTACTCACGTCCCCCCACTCTCTCTCTCTCTCTCTCTCTCTCTCTCTCTCTCTCTCTCTCTCTCTCTCTCTCTCTCTCTCTCGTTCCCAGCCTTCACTCCAGCTTTCCTTCATTCTCCCCTCTGCGTGTATATAAAGAACATGATTTTCCTTTTTTTCTCAATTTTCTCTTTTCCTTACCGGGCCAATCATGACTTTTGTCCTTCGAGGAGGAGGAGGAGGAGGAGGAGGAGGAGGAGGAGGAGGAGGAGGAGGAGGAGGAGGAGGAGGAGGAGGAGGAGGAGGAGGAGGAGGAGAGGAGAAGAAGAAGAAAAGAAGAAGAACAAGAACAAGAACAAGAAGAAGAACAAGAAGAACAAGAACAAGAACAAGAAGCACAAGAAGAACAAGAACAAGAAGAAGAAGAACAAGAACAAGAAGAAGAAGAAGAAGAAGAAGAAGAAGAAGAAGGAAAATGAAAATGAAAAGGAAAAGGAGAAGGAGAAGGAGAAGGATAAAGGATGAGGAGGAGTGAGACTTAAAAGGTGGTGGTGGTGGTGGTGGTGGTGGTGGTGGTGGTGGTGGTGGTGGTGGTGTGACTGAGGCGAGACGGGGAAGAACAGTAAAGAGAGAAGAAAAACTGGGTAAACTCAAATAAAAGGGATAGAAAAGCAGGAAAAAGAAAAAAAATATATAGAAGGATTATACGAACCATGTGACCTTGAAGGATTAACGGACTCCTTGTAATACCGGAAGCGTTGAGAAGGAAAGGGGAAGGGAAGCAAAATAAAGGAAAGAAAAAATATAAAAGAAAAGAAAAGACAGGATAGAAGAATGAGAAGGGGAGATAATAACAGGAGGGAGGGAGGGAGGGAGGGAGGGAGAGAGAGAGAGAGAGAGAGAGAGAGAGAGAGAGAGAGAGAGAGAGAGAGAGAGAGAGAGAGAGAGAGAGAGAGAGAGAGAGAGAGAGAGAGAGAGAGAGAGAGAGAGAGAGAGAGAGAGAGAGAGAGAGAGAGAGAGAGAGATGGAAGAGTAAGAACAAGAACAAGAAGAAGAAGAACAAGAACAAGAACAAGAACAAGAACAAGAAGAACAATAACAAGAGGAGGAGGAGGAGGAGGAGGAGGAGGAGGAGGAGGAGGAGGAGGAGGAGGAGGAGGAAAAGGAAAAGGAAAAGATAGGCGTGAGTGGATGGATGAAAGTAAGAGTTGTTTTAAGATGAAAGGGAAAGGAAATGGAAGGGAAGGTAAGGGAGGAGAGGTGACTGAGCCAAGGAGTGTGGTGGGAAGGAAGGAGGGGGAGATGCATACATACACAAGGTAGGGATGGTGAGGTGGCTAGGTGAGGGAGGTCAGATCAGCTGGAGGTAAGGGAGAGGGAAGGGGGGAGGAGGTAAGTGGGAGTGAAAGAAAGGGAGGATGTGGAGTGTTGCAGAATCTGAAGGAGGACTCCAGTGTTTTTTTTTTTTTTTAACGTATACCAAAAGGGAAACGATTAAAGGGAAGATCTATATGAGGAAAAGGAAGGGGAAAGAAAGGGAGACAAAGGAGGAGGAGGAGGAGGAGGAGGAGGAGGAGGAGGAGGAGGAGGAGGAGGAGGAGGAGGAGGAGGAGGAGGATTTTTTTAATATACCACGAAAGGACCTATTAAAAGGAAAATATATTGGAAGAAAAGAACGAGGAGGAGGAGGAGGAGGAGGAGGAGCAAGGATTTCACTTTATACCCAGAACTTGAAAGAAATAAATATGATAAACGAGAAGAGGAAACCTTTTTATTAGTATTACTAACGTACCGAGAGACAAACAAAATGCTCCATAAACTGCCGAGGATGTCCAGACCGGCGGACAATGACAGGAAATGAGGCAAGGAAGGGCGAGGACACAGGAGGAAATACGGGAATAAACCACGGTAATTAGACCCATACGCTGAAACACCACTATTTTTAAAGGGCTTTACATATGGTATAACTTTTTTCTTTTTTTTTAATACCGTATAGGCTTTTCACGGGAATTTATGGTCTAAAGAGGATACTTTTTGGGGTACTTCCTATCTCAGAGTCCACCCGCTAGGAAGCCCCGAGTGAGGAAGCCCTACCTACACTCGGACCGTGGACAAGATTTGAACCCGTGTGCTTGGAGACCCGTCGGACCCCCAAAGCACGCATGGTTCCACTGTACCACTTCTTAATCTTGCTCTAGTCTTTTTTTTTTTTTTATAAGAGGGGAAACTGGCCAAGGACAATAAAAAGTATAAAAAGAAAAAAAAGCCCACTTAATTGCCAGTCCCCTTGCAGATCAAAGGGTCAGCTGAAAAAATAAGAAAGGGATAAATGTCTTGAAATCTCCCTGTTAAAAGAAGACAAATTGTAGGAAGAATGGAATACAGAAGCAGATAAGAAGTTGCAAAGTTTACCAGAAAAAAGGTATGAATGATTGATTGTACTGGTTAACTTCTGCGTTAGAGAGTTGGATAGAATAAGTATGAGAAGAAGAAAGCCTTGTTGAAGTTACATGGATTTTTAAGAGCGATTCTGTATTTCTAGTGACATGTTAACAAGGTTTCTGAATTTATCAACAGGACATATTCTCTTTAGAACTCTGCTAATTGTCTATCTGGCTTTTAAAAAAGAACGTCCTGAATCTTCCCTTGAAACAGACTATTAATCCCTAATTATTTTCTAGTTCGTGTTTGTTTTGCTAAGTAAATAAGTGAAGTGCAAAAATAGTCTCTCTCTCTCTCTCTCTCTCTCTGTCTCTCGTCATTCATCACCCACAAATCATCTACTTACACCTCTCCTATCTATAACAAATCAGCAAATTCCTTCCTAAATCCTTAACTCCTCGCAGTCTCAAAGTCATACTCTGGATAATACAGTTTCTTGCTCTGCGTGGAATGAATAATCGTCTCCTTTCTCTCTGACCCGCGTTCCATTCGTCTTCCTCAGTGTAATTACTGTCATAACCCTGGCAGCACAATTTCTCTGTTTCTCAATGCAATAAATCATAATCTGACTCCTTTCTAATTACTCTTTCTCTTCGGTGCATCTTACGCAATGATACTGTCTGAAAATTGATGTCTTATTTACGTTGCTCTCTCGTTGTGGTAAATATTTGAAGTAATCTCTATATTTTGTAGTATTTCATTTATCTTCTCCAATTAGTAATGCATACACGAATAATTCCTTCCTCACTCTTCTCTCTCTTTTCTCTCCAGTGACACTACAGTCCTACCGCTTATATTCTCGTTGTGGTAAATATTTCAAGTAATTTCTATATTTTGTAGTGTACTTCATTCATCTTCCCCAGTCAGTAATGTATACATGAATAATTACTTCCTAACTCTTCTCTCTTTTCTCCAGTGACACTAAAGTCGTACCGTTAAAAAAACATGTACAATTCCCTGCAGTGTAATAAATCACCACACAACTTTCTAACTCATCATCCCAGCTAACATTTAAATTCACATAACAACACACTTCCTTCCTCTGTCCCTCATTGTACTCAGAAATTTGTGGCGTCTGGAGAGATGTTTAGCTGCCGTGCATTCCTCCGTTTTCCTTCACCCACAGACATTCCCAAGGGCGTGTGTATCGTGACTAAGACCATTTACCTGCGTAACACACTGACCCTCAGGTAAGGCGTTATTCTCTCGCTCCTGACCTCGCTGCCAGTCTCATAAACACACTTCTGAGGTACAACACAGTTTTTCTTAACCCTTTGAATACTGGGACACATTTTTACCTTGAGATTTGTGTACTATCAACTTCTTCAGTACAATGACGCGTTTTCATATTATTTCTGCTTACTATATGGTGATTTTAGACAGCTTCAGAGATTTATGTGGGGTTAAAATAGTGAAAACTCTGGGCCATTAAACTTCTCACCTCCATAGAGCCTTCCTAATGTAAATAAAATCGTCTAATTATACCCAAAAATCAAGGTAGATATTCGTCTCAGTACTGAAAGGGTTAAACCATTTTATTAACATTAGGAAGAGTCTATGGAGATCAAAAGTTTAATGGTTACAGTCTTCACTATTTTAATACCACACATGAGTTTCTGAAGCTGTATAGAATCACCAAATAGTAAGCAGATTGAATATGAAAACGTGTCATGGTAATGAAGGGGTTAATAGCATGTCATTTACTGGCGCTATTACGTCCCTTCCAGTATTGACATGGTGCATTTTTCTTTGTTTTAGAGGAAGCATCGCGGCAACACACGCGGATGGGAATCTCTCGTGTCCTCCGTCACATGCAGGGGCGTCACGACACGAGGCTGGCGTGCTGCAGGGTGAGAGGCCAGCGTCACGACCTGAGAGAGAGAGAGAGAGAGAGAGAGAGAGAGAGAGAGAGAGAGAGAGAGAGAGAGAGAGAGAGAGAGAGAGAGAGAGAGAGAGAGAGAGAGAGAGAGAGAGAGAGAGAGAGAGAGAGAGAGAGTGTGTGTGTGTGTGTGTGTGTGTGTGTGTGTGTGTGTGTGTGTGTGTGTGTGTGTGTGTGTGTGTGTGTGTGTGTGTGTGTGTGTGTGTGTGTGTGTGTGTGTGTGTCGGAGTGAAGTGTAGTGTGTTGTAAGAGCGGTAAAGAGGTGAAGACACAGAGGAGCACTTATTGCTAACATTACTACACCTAAGGATTATTACCTTACTATAAATTATCACTGTATATATATTTTTTTTTTTAACGATCCAATAAATTCAACCTACGCCTATTAGAATGAAAACGTAAATACTGAATCTTATGATCGTCCGTTATACTTTTATATAAAACAAACTGAAAACGGAAACAGAAAAAAAAAATGACAATAACAATAAAAAATGATGATAAAGATGATGACACAATGATTTTCGAGAATTTAATAATAGCAAACAAGAATAAAGAAAGAAGAATGAATGAGCAATAAAAACACCTAACGATGCATAACACGTACAGGTGAAAGCATTCTCCCAGCTGGAGCGAGACACAGCTGTATATAAATTGATCATAATACGAACCAAGTCACCATTCATCACTCTTTTGCGGCGCCATTAACCCCTTCAGTACTGGGACACATTTTTACCTCTTGATTTGTGTGCGAGTTAGACCACTTTATTGACATTAGGAAGGGTCTATGGAGGTCAGAAGATTAATGGCCACAGTCTTCATTATTTTAATCCCCACATAAGTCTCTGAAGCTGTATAAAATCACCAAATAGTGAACAGAATGAATAGGGAAGCGCGTCATGGTACTGAAGACGTTAAATAAATCAGTCAAATAAGATAAAAAATAAAAGAGTGACTAAATATCCGTTAATATACTCAAGTCCTGTTCACTTCGTTCCAACACAATGTTTTTTACGAATGTGAGAAAAAAAATAGCGTTAATTTATTGTGTTTAGTGGTAAAAGTTTGTGCACATTGGTGAGATCACAACACTGCTTTCACGAGTTTCAAAGGATCTAAAGCTGAGAATAATATGATGAAATTCGACTGCCTTCACACTCCCCTTAGTCGACATAAAAGGATCCTGGGTGCAATCTTCACGCCTGTCGTCTTCACCAGGGTGTTGTGAGGATAAGTGAGGGCCTCCCGTTTTTCGTCCTTCACGTTAGTATGTCAACTATGCAACACAATCATTTATTTTTCTCTTTCCTCTTCACTTGGAAATACGAATGCATGATCACTCACTTCCAAAACAGACAACTCTTTTTTTTTTTTTTTCTTTTGGCAGTTTGTTCTTGTTTTTTCTCCACCACGAATACATGATCCGTTACTTAAAAAAAAAAAAAAACCGACTTCATTTTTTTTTTGCAGTTTTTGTCTTTCTTCACTACGAATGCATGATCAGTTACTTCTAAAACTAGTCTCACATTTTTTCCCCAGTTTGTTCTTGTTTTTCTACACCACAAATATATGCTCAGTCAATTAAAAAACTGACAAACTTTTTTTTTCACAGTTTGTATTTGTTTTCTTCCACCACTTCTAAAAAACTGACTTAATTTTTTTCGCAGTCACTTTCAAAACTGACAACTTTTTTTTCACAGTTTTTGTCTTTCCCCAACACTTCCAAAACTGACTTCTAACCTAACCTAACCTAGCATAACTTTTTTCGCGCTTTGCTTTCGTCCTTCACCACAAACGCATAATCAGTCACTTTCAAAACTGACCACTATTTTTTGCAGTTTATTTTCGTTTACCTCCACCTGAGCGCTGCGGAATACTCGTAAGAAGGGTGGGAATATTAAGAACTTTTACACCGTCACGTCACCTCACAGCCAAACCCATAAAGGAGGTTTAATGTTGCACTTAACGCGTCTCCTCGACCTTATCTGACCTTTTCCTAATGTCCGCTCACCTGCATGGCCTGTTGCCTCCTCTACGCCACCCATACATCCCCTCCTTGCCCCCTCCATACCTCCTCCACGCCCACTACACCCTCCCACCACACTGAACTCTTCTATCCCTTTTCCCTGTCATCACTTCCCACTCAGCTGTCAAATATTCTCTAACATCTTCACTCCCTCTCTCTTCTTGTACCTCTTTTCAATATTGTCTCCCACTCAAGGTCCATTTCTCCACGCAGAGCAAGTATTCTCTCCCATGGCTTCCTTTCTCTCATTTCTGTCCACCTTACAATCTTCCCACACTGAAGATTCTTGAACATTTTTTTTTTCTCTCTCTCGACTCTCAGTAACTCCAACATAATCTTTCTTTCTACTAAGCATCTAAAGTTTTATAGACATCTTCCTTTCCTTCTCCTGACTCATAAACTGTCACATTTTTTTTAAGTGTCTTCAAATACTTACAAATGTTTCTTCTCTCCATGCTTTCACTGGCTGCTGTTTACTGGCACACTTTTAGGTAAGGTTATCTTGCAATCCTGGTGAATTAATACGTTTTCTGAGTAAGGATTTCATGTTATAAGTCATTTGGAAGTGATACAGATAAAAAAAAAGTTAAGATTGTGAGAGTAAACCGTTTTCTTTCATTCCCTGCCGCATATTGTCACTTCCTCAGGCATCTTCTAAAATGTGATCCTTCGTAAACAATTTTCCTTTTACCTCCTTTACGATTAATCCTTATCCTTGTCACGTTTTCAAGCGTAAACTGTTATCCGTGTGTGTGTGTTTTTACGTTAAGTACCTGTCCACCTTCCTCGACGGCTCAGTTTTCCTCATTTCACCCTCAAGTCTTACATTATCATTTATTCTTTAAGCGCAAACTGTTACTTTTTTTTTTCCCGAGGATAAACACCTGTCCTGTCCACCTGGATTACCTGCTCCCCTCGGCACTGTCCATCCTGTTCAGTTCCCTCGGCAGGACCAACATGAAGGACCCCTACTGCAGGACTCCCCACCAGCAGGACCCCACTAGCAAGACCCCACCTCACCACCACCAGGGAGTCACGTGGGGTCACCAATCGCGAAGGTCAGGTTGTCAGGGTGGAAAATATCAAACGTTTATTTCATGATGCAACAAATTCATGATTGCACCAGCTCCTTTTTCATCGTCAATCCCTTGAGTACCATGACGCGTCTCCCTATTCGTTCTGCTTACTATTTTGTGATTTTCTACAGCTAAAAAAACTCATGTGGGGGATTAAAATAGTGAAGACTGAGGCCATTAATCTTCTGCTCTCCATAGACCCTTCCTAATGTCGGTAAAATAGTCTAATGGTACATAAATCGCAAGGTAAAAATATGTCCCAGTGTTGAAGGGGTTAAAACTCGTTCCTTCATTCTTTTCCTCTTCCTTATCGCTTTTATGTAAATTCCGCCTTTGCTCACCCCGAGTTTAACCTAACCTAACCCAACCTAACCTGATCTAACTTGACCTACTGAAAAATCCATCACACGGGACTTACTTTTGAGGGAAATCTTTTGGGTGGAATGTTCGTGGGAGGAAATTTACCTGGGAGGACTTACGGTATATACGCCCCATCCTCCTCCTCCTCCTCCTCCTCCTCTTCCTCCTTCTCCCCTTCCCATGTTCTCTGCCTTCCCATCCCCCCATCCCTCCCATCCTTTTCCTCGCATTCTCCTACATTCTTTCCTCTCCGCCTTCATCCTCCTGTCCTTGCCTCTCTCTCAGTTTCTCTTTCACCCTTCCATTTCTCCTCCTCCTCCTCCTCCTCCTCTTCGTTCCTCTCATTCTTTTACATCTCAATCTCATCCTTTTTTTCTCTCTTTTCTATTCCTTCATTTATTCTCCTCTTCCTCTTCTCTTATAGTCTTTCTACTCCTTATCATCTCTTCTCCTCCTCCTCCTCCTCCTCCTCCTCTTCCTCGTCTTCCTCACTGGTATCATGTGTTTTCCTCTCATAAATACTTCTCTCTTTTATTCCCACATTATTTCTCTATTCTTGTCTCTTTTCTCTCCTTTTGTATACGTTGTGTTTCCGTTGTGCATCCTCTTCACTTTTTCTTTTCTTCTCATATTCTCTTCTTATTTCAATGTCCCTGTTTCTTCCATCAGGCGGGCAACTTGGCAGATTGGAATGTTAACAGTAGTCTTCATGATCAGCAACAACATCACCAGTAACAACAACAGTGGCAGCAGCAATAGCAACAGTAACGACAACACCGGCACCACTAACCAATAAGGACTAATGATGCAGAGACACAAGGCCTGGAAAAAAAAAAAAAAAAATCTGCCATTAACCTCACATACTTATTTTTCTGCAGTTCCACGTTTCTTTTTCCACTGTGTCACTTGAGCTTCTTGTCGCGTGTGTTGTATTGATATTGAAGTGTTGTTTAATCATTGTTTTTTTTTTTTTTCATCCCATCCTGTAATGTTATATAAGAAATTACCACGTTATTTTTACTATTTCTATCAGACTACATCACTTAAGTTTTTATAATACTGTTTAACCTAACCTGTCTGTCTGTCTGTCTGTCTCTCTCTGTCTCTCTTCCAGCTTCATCTCATCTATTTTTTTCTCTCTTTTTTATTGCTTCATTTTTTCGCTCCTTAGTTTAAAGAGTACATAACAGTTTTAGAAGAGTAGTTGGCTTCTCCAATATTCACAGTGTTACAACTCATCAACTTGAGAGAGAGAGAGAGAGAGAGAGAGAGAGAGAGAGAGAGAGAGAGAGAGAGAGAGAGAGAGAGAGAGAGAGAGAGAGAGAGAGAGAGAGAGAGAGAGAGAGAGAGAGAGAGAGAGAGAGAGAGAGAGAGAGAGAGAGAGAGAGAGAGAGAGAGTATAAAGAAAAAAAACATTGACACGTACCCTTATGATTCATACAAGCTTAGAATCTCACAACACATCAGCAAAACACACTAACCATAGCAATAAAAAAACGCCAGCTGCAAAAAAAGAACGCTTGACTTCACTTCACTTCTACAAATGCTCACAATTCCACTTTTTAAACATGAAAAAAAAACAATGACTTTTAAATACATCATTATGACAAGCAACCTTAGAATTACAAAAAAAAACTACACTCACACTGCTCCAGGAAACTTCCCTCATAGTCGGTGGATCGCTTATAAGACCACTCTCTACCATACTAACATAAACCTACAAGAGAGACGTGACTTACCAGCTGCACCAAGACCAGGTTCAGACTTCAGAGAACATTAAAAAAAAAAAAAAAAAAACACTCCTAATAGGCACAAGGAGGAACAGGAGAGGAAGGAGCAGAAGAACTACAAAAAAAAAATTAATAGGAGGAGGAGGAGGAGGAGGAGATAAAATAACAAGTAGGAAAAGACGAAAGAGGAGAAAAAAAAGGAAAGGAGAAGAGAAAGTGGTTAGGTTCAGGAAAGGTAATAAAAACAAAAACATATAAAAAAAGGTAAAGTGGGGAACAAGAAAAATGGAATGATGAAAGTAGAAATACTAGACAGCTGGAGAGAGAGAGAGAGAGAGAGAGAGAGAGAGAGAGAGAGAGAGAGAGAGAGAGAGAGAGAGAGAGAGAGAGAGAGAGAGAGAGAGAGAGAGAGAGAGAATGGGAAGGGGAGTAAAGTGGATATATTCACATGCAGAACAAGGAGGAAAAAAATAACAGGAGGAGGAGGAGGAGGAGGAGGAGGAGGAGGAGGAGGAGGAGGAGGAGGAGGAGGAGGAGGAGGAGGAGGAGGAGGAGGAGGAGGAGGAGGAAAGCAATACTGAGGAAACAACACACAGTCCTGACATACTTTTTACCACAGCTATGGACGCGTGCTTGCTGTGCCTCCCTTCCATCCCTTCCTCTGCGGTGAGTAATGCGTGAGTGAGAGTGAGTAAAGGGGAAGGACAAGCAAACGAGGACAGTCACTTTTTCCCCTTATCTTGATAGGGATGTGTAGGGGTGAGGCTGGGGTGAGAGATTGGTGAGGGAGGGGACGGGTGAAGGAGAAGGGGTGAGGGCCAGATGAGGGGAAGGATGGGTAATGAAGACACAAGAAGGAACAAGGGTGGGGTGAGACACGCAGAACAAAAAACTGTGAAAAAGAAAATCATGTCGTCGTTGTTGCCTTTCAGAGGAAGGTTGTTGTGGGGCAGTGGTCATCCTCCTGGCGGGATTAGGGAGGCAAACGATCAGCCCTGGGTGAGGGCCATCACGACCTGTCCATCTGCACGACCCATTCATCTTGCAGCAGTAATGGCCCGTCGCGGCACACTGTCTGGGCGTCCCTCATACCCTGCCGCGACTCCTGGCCGGCGGCGGCTCTACGGTAACGCACACCACCCAATCACTGGAGGCTGCTGTGATCTTCAGGTGCTTTACTCTCTGGAGAGGGAGACTCCAGGTGGCTCAGCAGTCTTACGCCCTTGGTCCCTTCCGGCCTACCGACCCACTGCACCGGTACCAGAGGTCACCTTGGTGCCCCGGCACAGCAAAACTTGCTCGCTCAAGAACTCGTCCTGAGTGGGGAGTGGCCCTCGGGACCTTGGGTCACTCCAAAAGTAGGATGGACAAAAACAGCTCAGGATGGCTTAGGATCCCTGGGCGGGCGGCCCGAGTATATAAGAGGCCGCGAGGAGCCTCAGTCACCAGCCTCAGCCAACACTCCATCCGTCCAACATGAAGCTCGTGAGTCTCGCGTGTCTCACTCTTGGCGCAGATGTGCCTGCCCTCTTCTCTTAGTTTTGAATGAAGCTGCCTTCCTTAGCCTGAGTATAAGGGCGGTGGGAGCGAGGGAAATAATGGAGCAGGAGTAACACAAACACACATGTGTTTAGAATTCTCAGTGCCAAAGGGAATTCCTTCATAAAACAGATCTCAAATACTTATAAAAACTGACAAATAAAACTTTCTCATTCTATTTCTTGAGAAATGCTCGTGTCTGACCTATATTTTTCTTTTCTCCGCCAGCTTATCTTCGCCTCCCTGGCCGCCGTCGCCCTCGCCAGCCCTCAGTTCAGGGGATTCCAGAGGACCTCTCCAGTCCGCCCAAATCTGGACCACATTGCCATCCTGAGCGACAACCGCTACGACCAGGGAGACGGAAACTTCGGCTATGACTTCGAGACAGAGCACGGCATCAAGGTGGACGTGCAGGGCACACCTGGATCCCAGGGCCAGAGCAACATTGGTGGCTTCTACAGGTGAGTCACATCACTAAGACGCTCACCGTGTAGAACAGCGAAGGAATAGTTTCGGGTAAATAAAAAAAATAATTTTTTTTTCGCTGAATGATGAAAACTTCTAATTCACTTGTCCTTGTTGCATCACTCCCCACAGATTCATCCTTGATGACGGCACTACTGCTGAGATCCGCTATGTTGCTGACGAGCTGGGCTACCGCCCTGAGTCCCCGCTGCTGCCCACCCCTCACCCCCTCCCGCAGCACGCCATCGACCAGATCCGCTTCGCCGAATCCCAGCGCGGTAGAAATTCCCCTGACAGGAGGTTCTAATGAATGCCCTCCTCGCCCTCACCACAGGACACCCCAATGCATCGATCCAGTAGCTCGGGGCCCCACTCACGACAACCGATCGCCTCAACCCCTGCTTTAGTATTCAATAAATGAACGTCACTGTCTCTTATCTTTTTCCTCCTCTCCTCGGCACAAATTTCAAAACAATGAAAATTAACGTCTCCATCCATTAAATCATTTCCATACTTAACACTCAAGCTAATAATAAAGAAAAAATGGCTATCATTGACCATATTGTTTCACCTTCACTTCAACCATTCGAAAATAGAGAAAAAGTGCCATTCACCTGCCCAGAAGCCTCCTCTTTCCGCCTGGTGAGAACAGACACCAAGGAAACGAAGAGCAAAGGTCCACTACTCACCAGACAGGCAACAAGACACCAGGGGAAAGGTCCTCACATAAGTTTTAT
Organism: Portunus trituberculatus; assembly: GCF_017591435.1. Taxonomy (NCBI): domain Eukaryota; kingdom Metazoa; phylum Arthropoda; class Malacostraca; order Decapoda; family Portunidae; genus Portunus; species Portunus trituberculatus. The sequence continues at coordinate 2,690,883 of NC_059302.1, read as the reverse complement.
CGAGGGAAAGACTCCAACGTTTATATTAATTTCTTATCCTCAATTACCAGCCGCAGAATAAGCTGAAATTATGCACCCACTCTTGTCGTTGATCTTTATCTTATCTCTCTCTCTCTCTCTCTCTCTCTCTTGGATGCCTGGAGATGAAAGAAAACAGTGAGGGTTCCTAATATTGCCCTGCAGGAGTACAGCGAAGAGTACGATACCAAGAGGTGTACTATCAATCAATACCGATGCACATGAGAGAATAGAGGAAGGACAACATGAACAAGAACAGGAAAAAACAACCATGAAAAATCAAGTACAAAAAGGATACGGCACACACACACACACACACACACACACACACACACACACACACACACACACACACACACACACACATATCGAGACACGGAAAAACGAGAAAAAAAGGTAAAATGTATTGAGAACTTAACAAGCAAGATGACCTCAAAATTCCAGCATCGTTGTAAAGCCACTGCAAGCAAGCATCCATCCATCCATCCAGCCAGCCAGCTAGCCAGCCAATTAGTCATCCATCCAGCCAGCCAGCCAGTGAGCCAATCAGCCAGCCAGCCAGCCAGCCAGCCAGCCAGCCAGCCAGGGAACCAATCAGCCAGCCAGCCAGTCAGCCAACCACCAAACCAGCCAGCCAGCCAGCCAATCAGCCATCTTGCACAGAACCTTCACCTCTTCAGCATTCATAGACACACACATGCACATGCCAAGTCTTATTGTGGATTGCTAAAGGCGGCATAGATGACAAGTAAAATAAAACCCAGAAAAATATAATTAAAGAGTTGAGTTTACAAGGTCACCTCCCTGAAACGAACATAGTAACTAACATTAGAACAAGTGATTATCAAGAAGACAGACGTTCATCTCACAGGTAAAGGACGACGCGGTAAAAATAGAGGGGAAAAAAAAATAAATAAATAAAACAAGAATATATACATGAGGTTAAATCACACACAAAAAAAAAAAAAAAAAAAAAAAAACTCTTACAAGCACAACCGCAGGAAAAATCGTGCAGGATGAAACACACACACACACACACACACACACACACACACACACACACACACACACACAAGAACCAGTAGGAAAGAAGAATTAACATAAGCACTATCAATTCCTGCCATGACAAAAAAAACAACACACAGACACACATAATTTCTACAACCAAGCTATTTGTGTCTTCATGAATCTTACAAGCTATAAGACTGATAGGGACAAGTGAGGGAAAGGTTAGGTTAGGGGAAATGAGGGGAAGGAGGAAGAAGGGTGCTGAAGGAAATGGATGCACAATAAGAAGGCAACTAAGAAAATTGAATGAGAGGGGAAGAAAGCGAAGAGAAAATAAGTTCAGAGGAGGGAAAAAGGAGGGAAGGGAAGGGAAGGGAGGGGAAGGAAAGAAAGAAGGTAAGAGAAGAGAAGAGAAGAGAAGAGAAGAGAAGAGAAGAGAAGAGAAAGGAAAGGAAAGGAAATGAAAGGAACAGAAGGGAAGGGAAGGAAGGGAAAATAAATGAAAAGGAAGGAAAAGAACAAAAAGCGAATGGAAGAAATGAAAAGGTGAGGAAAAGTAATAGAAAAGAAAGAAAGGTAAAAGCAAACGAAGGGAAAGGAAGAGAAGGGAGGGAGGAGAGGGAGGGAAGGAGAGAAGGAGAGAAGAAGCAAGAGGTCCTATCAGTCTCTCAAGCGAAGGAAGGATATGCCTCAATGCCCTAAGACCAAGGCCCTAACCTGCCCCAGACACCCCTCCCCCGCACCTGCCCTGACCTGCACGCTGGGAGCACAAATAAAGGACGTCCTCCCCCTCTCTCTCTCTCTCTCTCTCTGCACAGACTCTTCCTGCATTCTTATCTCTGTTTATCTTTTTTTTTTCTTCAGTTTATCATTCTCTTCATTGTTTTATTTTTTTCTTTCTATTTCTCTTATCTAACGACTTTTTCATTAACTCTCTCTCTCTCTCTCTCTCTCTCTCTCTCTCTCTCTGAGCATTACTGGTACTGGTGATCGTGACGGAGGGCACCACTGATGAGCTGCGAGGCGTGACAGGATGAAGAGGGTGGTGGTGGTGGTGGTGGTGGTGGTGGTGGTGGTGGTGGTGGTGGTAGTCCTGGGTGTGTTAAAGGCCTTCCCCGTATCCTTGGGAAGGGCAGGATTAGTGTAACTGTATCTTTGCGTTTTGGATGTGGTTTTCTGACGGATTAATTGTATTTTGGAATGTTATGTGTGTTTTCTGGGTGAGCGAGTGTGTTGCATTTGGCTTTCTGACCGACTGACTAATTGTTTATTTATTTATTTATTTATTTTTTTTTTTTTTTTAGTGCGTTATAAATTTTCTTTTCTGACATGTCGTCCTTTCTAACACCCTTCAGTACCATGACATGTTTTTATATTCATTCTGTTCACTATTTGGTGATCTTACACAGCTTCAGAAACTTATGTGGGGGTTAAAATAATGAAGACTCTGGCCATTCATCTTCTCACCTTCAAAGATTTATCCTAATCTTAATAACATCTTCCGCTTCTCTTCACCTCCTCCTCCCCACTAAATAGAATCTTTTAATAATACCCAAAACTCCAGGTAAAAATGCGTCCCAGTACTGAAAAAGTTAAGATCCTCTAGTGCCAGTTAGTTTTGTTTTCAGGAGTGTATTTATGACTGGAATAGAAGCTTTATTAGACCATTTTATTGATATGAGGAAAGGTCTATGGAGGCCGGAAGATTAATGGCCACAGTCTCCACTACTTTAATCCCCACATAAGTTTCTGAAACTGTATAAAATCACCAAATAGTAAGCAGAATGAAAATGGAAACGTGCCATGGTACTGAAGGGGTTAATTCAGCAAAATCAATATAAAAATAGTAACTTACCACTAAGAACCTGATCATTCATTATTGTGCTCCTTGAAAATACTACAATAAGCTCAGCGCATTTCAAGACACAGGCCCAGGAGTGCTCGGTGACACATACAAATGTCTCAGATTAAGAGACACAAGACTGAGTGACATCAAGCACAACAAAGGGACAGCTGGAAGAGGGGCAGGCAGAGGGATGGGAAGGCCTCTATCTTTTGTTGGAGTCAGAGAAGCTGATGGAGATAATTTTTTATTTAAATCTTCTTCACTCTCGTCCATCGCTTCAGTCTATCACCTTTAACCCCTTCAGTACAATGGCGCGTTTCCCTATTCATTCTGCTTACTATTTGGTGATTTCATACAGCTTCAGAAACTCATGTGGGGATTAAAATAGTGCAGACTGTGGCCATTAACCTTCTGATCTCCATAGACACTTCCTAAATGTAAATAAAATCGTACACAAATCTTAAGGTAAAAATGTGTCCCAGTCCAGAAGGGGTTAAAATCTGTCCTATTATTCCTACACACTGTTACTTGTCCGTCTGCTTAACTGCTCAATTCCTCTGCACTCTTCCTCCACCTGCTGTGTGATATTCTGGCACCTGTCGCAGTGGGGAGAAGGTGCAAAGGATCGAGGATAACCAAGGTATGAGGAATGCAGTGCTCTTGTGTCAATGTGCGTGTGAAAACTAGCGACAGAATGGTGAAGGTAGAGATGAATAAAGATAAAAAAAACTCTCTCTCTCTCTCTCTCTCTCTCTCTCTCTCTCTCTCTCTCTCTCTCTCTCTCTCTCTCTCTCTCTCTGTCCACGCATGTCGCCATACTAGTTGTATATTTATGTATACTGTATAATGTTAACCTTTCAAGACGGAGGTGAATTATTGCATTGGGGCCGACTATTAAGTGTGTGTGTGTGTGTGTGTGTGTGTGTGTGTGTGTGTGTGTGTGTGTGTGTGTGTGTGTGTGTGTGTGTGTGTGTGTGTGTGTGTGTGTGTGTGTATCAGTGTTAGATAGCTTGTCAGAGGAAACAGAGGAGGAAGAAAAGATGAAGATGAATATGAAGATTAATAATGATAATGAAAAATAATAATAATAATAATAAAAGAAGAAGAAGAAGAAGAAGAAGAAGAAGAAAAATAGTAGCAGTAGTAGACGTAGTAGCAGACGCAACAACAAAAACAGTAAAAGCAGACGTAACAACACAAACACAAACACACACACACACACACACACACACACACACACACACACACACACACACACACACACAAAATGAAACAAAAAAAATAAATAAAAACATCTACAACTACAAAACAAAATACCGACTGATTTTTTCCGTTAAAAAATAAATAAGTAAATAAATAAATAAATAAAACACAAAAATACAGAAAAAAAAAGAAGAAAAGAAAAAAATTCCCTTTCCCCGTACAAGGCAATCGTAAACTCCAGCAATCTCACATTTTTCAACGCACCGCTGAACGCACGACATTTGTACACCTTAAAATGTGTGCAAGGGTCACCTGACACGTGTTCAATTTAGCCTTGTTCAATCCTTTCCCTGTACACCTGAACCTGACAATCGTGGAGAAAGATAGATAGATAGATAAACAGATAGATAGATAGATAGATGGATTGATAAATGGATGAATAGATAGGCAGGTAGATACATAATATATAGATAGACAGATAGACAGATAAATAGATAAGTAGATAGATAAATAGATAGATAGATAGATAGATAAATAGATAGATATAGATAGAAAGTTATAGATAATTAGATAGATAGATAGATAGATAGATAGATAAATACAGATAGACAAAAAGATATACGAATAGATTAATATTCAGATCGATGAACAAATTGATAAACAAATGGATAGAAAAAACAGCTAGATAGATAAATATATTGATGGATATATTAAATATTAGTACACAGGTAAATTATTAGGCGCATAGATAGGTATATAAGGAGATAGATAAACAGAAATTCACACACACATACATGCAGATCTAGATACATACATATTACATACAACCATATATACAAACAATTGATTACCTTCACAGTGCTTCAAACTATAAATCAAATCGC
>NC_059302.1:2670924-2680924 GCF_017591435.1 Portunus trituberculatus | reverse complement strand
GGGTGTGGGAAAGGTTGGGCTGGGCTGGGAGAGGCTGGGAGAGGCCGGGAGAGGCTGGGAGAGGCCGTGAACCGTCTCACCTCTCGTGTTTAGGGAAATGTACTGGAAGACTTGTGTGTGTGTGTGTGTGTGTGTGTGTGTGTGTGTGTGTGTGTGTGTGTGTGTGTGTGTGTGTGTGTGTGTGTGTGTGTGTGTGTGTGTGTGTGTGTGTGTGTGTGTGTGTGTGTGCGTGTGTTTAATATTATTCAAGGGACATTTATTAATCTTCCCCATTATCATTATTATCATTATTCTTATTTTCTTATCAATATTTTAATTTTTTTATTATTTTTTTTTTTTCTTTCCTTTCTTGTTCTTAGTATTCTTTTGATTCTGACCTTCTGATTATTATTATTATTATTATTATTATTATTATTATTATTATTATTATCATCATCATCATCATCATCATCATCATTATTATCATCACCATTATCGTTATTTCCCTCACCACCAATACCAACCTTATCACCACTACAAAGTACAACAACAGATAAGACAAACCACGAATACAACAACAAAAAATCAAATAAATAAATAGAAAAATAAAATAGAATGAAATAGATACAAAAAAATAATAAATAAATGAATAAAAACTGGTTCCCTCATGTTTATTTCACACTCTTCACTCGTCTAATCCAACCAAGGATATGTAAATGGGAGAGATAACGAAGCAAATAAGCCAATAAAATATGCATGTTTCTCTTATGTGTGCGTGTGTGTGTGTGTGTGTGTGTGTGAAAGGGGAACAGATGGGGAGCCGGGGATGGTGGTCAAGTAGAGGTCACATGTAGAGGTCAGGGAAGATTGGATGAAAGGAGGAGAGAGGAGCGAAAGGAGCGGGAAGTCTGCAGGGAAGGGAAGGTATGGGCTGTGACTGACTGCCTGATGGAGGAAGAGGAAGCAAGAGTACGAATATGTGGAAGGCGATGAGGACGAGGACGAGTACGAGCAAGGTGTGTATTTGGGAGGGAGTTGTGGGTGTCCAGTCAGGGGACGAGTACAGGTGCGGCAGGTGGCAATCATAAATTAAAACAGTAGTAGTAGTAGTAGTAGTAGTAGTAGTAGTAGTAGTAGTAGTAGTAGTAGTAGTAGTAGTAGTAGTAGTAGTAATAGTAAAATAATAATAATAATAATAATAATAATAATAATAATAATAATAATAATAATAATAATAATAATAATAATAATAATAATAATAATAATAATAATAATAATAATAATAATAATAATAATGATGATGATGATGATGATGATAATAATAAAAATAATAGTAACAATAATAATAATAATTATAAAAATATCAATATTAATAATAATAATAATAATAATAATAATAATAATAATAATAATAATTAAATTAAAACAGTAGTAGTAGTAGTAGTAGTAGTAGTAGTAGTAGTAGTAGTAGTAGTAGTAGTAGTAGTAAAATAATAATAATAATAATAATAATAATAATAATAATAATAATAATAATAATGATGATGATGATGATGATGATGATGATGATAATAATAAAAATAATAGTAACAATAATAATAATAATTATAAAAATATCAATATTAATAATAATAATAATAATAATAATAATAATAATAATAATAATAATAATAATAATTATAATAATAATAATAAAACAATAATAATAATAATAATAATAATAATAATAATAATAATAATAATAATAATAATAATAATAACAAAAATAATAAAAAAAATAACAATAACAATAATAATAATAATAATAATAATAATGGTGATAAAAGTAATAATAGCAATAATAATAATAATAATAATAATAATAATAATAATAATAATAATAATAATAATAATAATAATGACAAGAAAAATCTATAAAACACAAGAGAAAAAAACACTTACGACACTCAAGGGAGAAAGACATACACACACACACACACACACACACACACACACACACACACACACACACACACACACACACACACACACACACACACACACAGGTGAGATAAGGAAAAAGCCTACAACACACATTGCCACAACAACAACAACCAAAAAAAGAAAAATCACACCTGCCTAACCAAAGATGCAGACAAACGACCACCACCATCACCACCACCACCATCACCACCATCACCATAATCACCACCACCCTCACCACCATCACCACCACCACCACCACAACCTCGACCTCCACCCGACAGTCGTGCCTCTCGGAAATGTGAAGGGACACGGTAAGTGAGGCAAAAAGCGGTCCATAGCAGGAACCCCGGCACCCCCAGCTGTCCCGGGCGCATCTCGGACCGACTGGATTCAAAAGGGAGGGACGTCAAGGCGAATATCACGAGCTTAACAAGTTGCCCTTAGAACGCCCCGCCCGGCCTTGGACCTGCACGGGGACCCTAAGGCGGAGTCAGAGGCAAACTAGACTTGTCTCGGCGAGCGTATAAAAGCCGCCCTCTCTCCGAACACCGCCACAGCCTTCGTCAGCACCGCCACACAACATGAAGCTCGTGAGTACCTGTCCCTGCAGCGCTTCCACGCCTTGCTGTTCCTACTCTGCCCTGCTGCCTCGGTCTTCCTAAATGCGTCTCTTATTTTGACCGACGTGGCTTCTTAGGCTTAGTTAATCTGTCTGGTACAAGTTCAGTCTTCTCTGGAAAGGTACCATTGGTCAATATGAGTGATCGAGTAGTTCAAATGCTCTTGTGCTTGGTTTTCATTTTGTTCAGTATTTGAAACACGCCAAGTGTCACTCATTGCTAATCAGAGTCAAGACGTTCATTTTCCAATGTCACTTGAAACACATCTTAACTCTGTACTTCATTTCACAATGTTGTTCGTGTTCACGGTGTTGTGTGTTTGTGTTTTCTGTTCCCTTTCTCCTTGGCTAATTCTCCCTTTGTTTTCCCTTCAGGTTCTCCTCGCCTGCCTCTTCGCCCTCTCCGCAGCGGCCCCTCAGTTCCTGAGGCCCAGCCGCACCTCCCAGCCCTTCATCCCCTTCATCCCACCCCAGCCACAAAACAACCGCATCATCCAGGTGCTGCGGGACAGCCGCGACGACCGCGGGGACGGCAACTACAACTACGAGTTCGAGACTGAGAATGGCATCTACACCAACGTGGAGGGGCGCACTGGGCTGGCCGGCCAAACCAACCAGGCAGGATCCTTCAGGTGACTAGACCACTCTGTGTGACTGATTGGCTGATCCACTCACTGAATGACAAAGTCTGAATGATTAAGATTAATTAAACACCACAACAATGGAATCGAATGGAGCAGCAGGTTAAGATATTGAAATACAAAAACATTCCAAAAAGATAAGCAAAAAATATCGAATAATATAAAAGCAGCAAAAGATTAAGAAATAAATTACACGAGAAGTTCATTGTCTGTCATGAGAACTCATGCGTCACGGCTTCCCGGTGTCCGTGGCTTGACTACGTCATTACGTTTTCTTTATAAATACAAGTAAGGGTAAACGTGTTACTTCTTCAGGTGACTACATGGCTTCCTTCACCTGCCGTGACCTACAGTGACCTTACATATCACAGCCTCCTCTGACCTGCTTCACCACCCTACAGGTTCACCCTTCCTGATGGCACCCTCGCTGAAGTCACCTTCGTAGCTGATGAGGCTGGATTCCGTGCCCAATCTCCACTGCTACCCCAGGCCCCGCCCATGCCCGCCCACGCCCTGGAGCAGATCCGCAAGGCTGAAGAGGAGCGTGCCCGTGGCGTTCAGTTCGACAACCGCGGCTTCAGAATAGGCGGCTTTTAAACCACTAGGATTGTATCTCCATCACACCACCAGACGCCTCATGACTCCCTCACCCCCTCACCGCCTGCCTCGCCCCATCAACACCACCCTGCCGGCACATGAACCCACACATACACACTGCCGCCCTTAAGTCTCTATACACGGCGTCCATAGTAACACACGCTCATATATATACATCGCCTTGAATGTTGTTAATAAAGAGCATAAAAAAAAGAAGTCCCTGTATCTCTTTTAATCCCTACGACGGTTCTTTATTTTTTTCACCGGGGGTGTCAAGGAATCTTCGTGTTTTTATGGCGCGTCTGTCAAGGTGAGCGGCCGCCCGTCCCTCGTGAGCATCCCTTGCCTCTCACTCGTCATGCCGTGAGTGAGAGGGAGAGGAGAGGGACAATGACTCAAGAAGAAATGAAAGGGAACAAGACCAGAAAAAATACATCCCACGAACTCATATTTTCTTTCAGTTTTATTCCCTTTATATTTTCTTTACTTTATTCTCACTCTCCTCTTGAGCTGATTACACGGCCGAAAATTACATGCCACGAGGAACAGTGACTCGACAAGAAATTAATAAAGAACAAGACCATAAAAGAAAATATCCAGTGAAATTACATCTGTTTCTAGACTTGTATTTTTTTCTTTATCACCATCAATTCTCTTCAGGCGATTTTGTGGCCAAGGAGCAGAAAAATTACAAGGAAAATAAAAAGGTAACAAAATGAAATACCGTAAAAATAATCTAACGTAATCAAACTTTAGTCTTAATCAACGTATACAATCAGACAGGAGCTCATTAAGTCCATGGATGATCAAATATTAATCATTGGTTTCATAACTTGTGGTGGTTTTTAAAAGAGGTTCATGTAGCGGACAGGATGACTAAAAATACATCTGTTTCTACGCTTCCTGTTTTCTTTATCACCATGAATTCTCTTCGGGCGATTTTGTGGCCAAGTAGAAAACAAGAAGAAAAATTACAAGAAAGATAAAAAGCTAACAAAATGAAATAAGAGAAAACCACAGGCGTCATTTACTACGACTAAGAATATGGTTCCAAATTTTCTCTGGCGATTTTGCGAGTAGAAAACGAGACGAAAAATTATAAGAAAGATAAATATGTAACAAAATTAAATAAGAGAAAACCACAAGCGACTAAGAATATGCTTCAAAATTTTCTTTTATTTCCATTTTTTGTCTCTCTCTTCCCCTTGATTACGTGACGGGGGACGAGACAGAGGACGCGACGGACCATGACAGGGTGAACGAAGGAATGAAAGGAAACTAACAAAAAGTCCCACGGGGTGATATTCAAGGCCAACAAGGAGCCTCCAGCCTGCTTTTTTCTTTATTTTCCTTCTTTTTTTACTTTTTCACTGATTGCGAGAGTCAAGATCAGAGGACACGAGGGCAGTGACAGTGTTGGAGGGGAGAATAAAATAAAGGAAATAAAATCAAGGAAATAAAAACAAGCTGTCTATCCATCAAAACTAATTAAATACATAAAGGTGCTAGGTTCATCTGGAAAGACGTAGAGCAGAGGAAGGGAGGAATAGGTGAGATGAGGTGAAACTTTTTGTCCTGTGGTGGAATTAGAGGAGGAGAGGAGAAGAGGAAGAGAGAAGAAGAAGAAGAAGAAGAAGAAGAAGAAGAAGAAGAAGAAGAAGAAGAAGAAGAAGAAAAAAAGAAAGAAGAAGAAGAAGAAGAAGGAGAAGGAGAAGCAGAAGCAGAAGCAGAAGAAGAAGAAGAAGAAGAAGAAGAAGAGAAGAACGAGGAAAAGGAAGAAGAGGAGAAGGATAATGTTAATATTAATAATCAATAGGAACACTGAACTTTTTCTCATAAGCGTTTACAAGTTTTCAGGTCGTCCTTTAGTGCTGCAGTCTCTTTAAATAGTTGTGTGGTATAGAAAAGACAAAAATAAGCTTCTTTTTTACTGCACTTCCCTGAATATCAACAGAAATTATGACCGTAACAGGAAAAAGTTAGTTACAAGTCAAACTATATATAATCTTGTCTATCTTTTCATCACTCCATCTATCTCTTTATCTATCCATGTACTTCAATTTCCCTTTCCTTATTAACCCAATCAGTACCATGACGTGTTTCCATATTCACTCTGCTTACTATTTCATGATTCTATACAGCTTCAGAGACTCATGTGTGGGATTAAAATAGTGAAGACTCTGGCCATTACTCTTTTGACCTCCATAGACCCTTCCTAAATGTCAATAAAATGGTCTAATCGTACACAAATCTCAAAGGTAAAAATGTGTCCCAGTACTGAAGTGGTTAAAATGGTCTAAGATTACCACTGTTACCCTCTACTTAGTGTTCGGTCAACCATTTGTTTTAAGTACTTTCCTGATAGACAAAATAACTTTAATTTCTCATCTCTTCCTTCTAAAAATACTTCTCCTCATACCTTACCAAGTCTCTTCCTTTCAAAAACACGTATCTTCTTACTATACCAAATAATACCAAACTTTGTCCATTCCATTCACCTTCGGCCACTCTTAAGTAAGTTCCAACGATTTCATGAGCATCCAGTTTCTGAAGCACGACGACAGAATGGGTAAGGCAATCACATGAACCTTTCTCTCCAGTGGGATGTTACTTTTTCTTAACACTGCTTTGGAAATACAGGAAATATAAGAGAATAAACGAGAGAGAGAGAGAGAGAGAGAGAGAGAGAGAGAGAGAGAGAGAGAGAGAGAGAGAGAGAGAGAGAGGATTGGTCAGACAGGTACAAACATTCACCCTCATGGTCACGTGATCAAGTGTGGGAAGGAAATACGTGACAAGGAGCTGGTCTCTTCCTTCTGCTCCACCAAGGTCGTGCATCCGTCTCAGCCATTCCAGATCCTCCCACACCGTCAGTAAGGAGGATAAGGGATTGAGGACGTGACCTTAATACAATCTAATCTAATCTAACTTAAGCTAACCTATCTTAACCTAACCACACGGGCTGCAAGGATGAGTGTATGGGATTTTGAGCCTAACCTAACCTATTCTGAGCTCACTAAACCTTACCTAACTTAAAACTTACAACACGAGCTGCAAGGATGAGTGTATGTGATCTTGAACTTAACCTAACTTACCTGAGCTCACCAAACTTTACCGAACTTAATCTAATAACATGAACTGGCCTAACCTACATTGGTAGCAAGGGTGGTATATATGTGGAGAACTTAATCTGACCTCACCTGACGTAACCAAACAAATCCTAAACAAAACCTAGCCTTACCTGACTCAATTTAACTAAACCTAACCAGACTGAAGGAATTTAACCAAACCTAGCTAAAAGCATTCTTGAACCTAACCTAACGTAAACTAACCTAACCTAATTTAACCTACACATAACCTAACCTGAAGGAATTTAACCAAACCTAGCTAAAGCATTTTTGAACCTAACCTAACCTAACCTAACCTAACGTAACCTAACCTAACCTAATTCAACGTACACATAACCTAACCTAACGTAACCTACACATACCCTAACCTGAAAAGAACCTCATCAAACCTTTCTTGAACCTAACCTAACCTAACCTAATTTAATCTAATCTAACGCAACTGAACCTTACCTAAAAGTAACCTTAAAACTCACACGAACAGCAAGAAATCAACAGAACCAAAAAATCATTCCTACAAGCGACACACGTACACAACCCCAAGGACCGCACTGAACGATGAGGTCCCACGAATATTCCTGTCCAAAAAATCCACTCACGGGAATAACAAGGGTGAGTGGGTGGATAGGTGAGTGGGTGGAGGATTTTACTCAGCCCACTCGTGACCAAACAGCACGCACGGCAACTCTATAGAGACACCTTGCCCTTGTTCTTGCACCTCGACACCACACCTCACTACCCACGTCAGACTGAATAGAGTCACCTTAGACTTCACGTGGGCAGCGCAGAAAACGGGGATGAGTTGTGAGTATGAGGTGAGTGGTGATGTTCTTATGAGTGGGAGAGGAATGCAGGAGAGGCGAGGGATGGTGTGAAGGAAAGCAGGGATGAGAGGTGAGTGGGAGAGGAATGTTGAAGAGATGGTGTGGGGAGTAAAGGGAGTATTTTTGAGGTGAAAGAGGGGCGGATTAAGGATCACAGGTGCCTTTAGGAGAGAGAAGGAAAAAAGAGGGGGAAAAAAGGTAACCTGTACTTTTGAGGCAAGGAAAGAAAATGAAGCTGCTTGTGTCTTGACGAGGAAAATAAAGACAGAGAGAGGAAGAACAGAACATTAAGGATCACAGGTGCCTTTAGAAGAGAGAAGGAAAAAGGGAATAAAAGTCGCAGGTACATCTGAGACAAGGAAAGAAAGTGAAGCTGCTTGTGTCTTGATAGGAAAAAAGAGAGACAGAGGGAAGATGAAGAGAAGATTCCTTAACCCCTTCAATACTGGGATACATTTTTACCTTGAGATTTATGTATGATTAGACCATTTTATTGACTTTAGGAAGGATCTATGGAGGTCAAAAGATTAATGGCCAATGTCTTCACTATTCTAATTACCCACATAAGTTTCTGAAGCTGTATAAAACCACCAAATAGTAAGCAGAGTGAATATGGAAACGCGTCATGGTACTGAAGGAGTTAAGAGTGTGAGAACAGAGAAGGGCAAGTTGAGTGTGGGAGCGCCTGACGAGAACCACGTGTTTTATGACTGAAGGGAGGAGTGAGGAAGAGGTAAACCACTACAACATTCGACTCTCACTTTCTCCCAGACTCTCACACTCACCGATTCACTCATGCCACCTGGACTCACCTGAATACACACCCATAACTCGACCAAGGAACAAGTGGCTGGGATAAACTCGACACTCACCTGCAAGAAACAGAAAACGCTTATCAAATTGCATTTAAAATTTACTAATGCTAAACTTTATAAACATTAAAAAATGACTGTAGTATCATTTCTTTTTAATCAATGTAATTTCTCTCTCTCTCTCTCTCTCTCTCTCTCTCTCTCTCTCTCTCTCTCTCTCTCTCTCTCTCTCTCTCTCTCTCTGTGTGTGTGTGTGTGTGTGTGTGTGTGTGTGTGTGTGTGTGTGTGTGTGTGTGTGTGTGTGTGTGTGTGTGTGTGTGTGTGTGTGTTTTGTGTGCAGGTGACTAAAACCAAGACTTTTCACACTCCTGACACACCCCAATCACACTCACGAGCGACGGTAACTTCAATCCTCAGTAACAACCTCGTAAGGAGCCGCTAACCACCGCTAAGTGACGGACAAGGACGGTGCCACTGAGTCAGCCAGTAGTGCATGGCGTGTTAACCCATTCGCTGCTAGACAAACTTCCTCGCATAACACCTTACAACTATTTCAATGTATATTTGTGTGCTGCAGTATAAAAAAGACAAAAATAAGTCTCTTTTTCTGTGTTTCAATATACGCTATCTCTTCTACGATGCCCTGAGTGTTGATAGAAATGATGGTTACAAAAAAAGTGTTAGGCGTTTTGAATAGAAAGTAATACCAAGAAACCAACACTGGGTGAGGAATGAGGGGTGTGTGTGAGGGTGTGAGGGTAGGTGGAGTATAGAGCCTTGAGAGGAGTGGAGGCGCAAGAGGAGGTGGACGGTGTGTAAGTTATGTATATATGTATATTAACCCCTTCAGTACCAGGAGGCGTTTCTAAATTCATTCTACTTACTATTTTACGATTTGATACAGCTTCAGAAATTTATGTGGGGATTCAAATAGTGAAGACTCAAGCCATTAATCTTGTGACCTCCATAGACTCTTCTTAATGTAAGTAAAATGGTCTAATCACACCCAAAATTCATGGTAAAAATCGTCCCAGTACTGAAGGAGTTAAGCGTCTTGACTATCTAGAGACCAACGCCAAGAGACTAATATTGAGGGGAAAAGTGAAGGAAGCAAGTGTGGGCGTGAAGGTGGATGTTCTGGGAGCGGCGTGTGGAGGGGCTGAGGTGGAGGTGAGAGTAAGGGTGGATGAGGCAGATGTGTTATGTATATCTTAATGTCAATTTCACGCATGTCAAATGTTATTATTTAGTAGAAAAATATTTGTAAACATATTGTTAATAAATAACTACACCTGCTCCTCCTCCTCCTCCTCCTCCTCCTCCTCCTCCTCCTCCTCCTCCTCCTCCTCCTCCTCCTACTACTACTACTACTACTAAACTACTACTACTACTACTACTATTACTACTCAACGACTAAACTACTACTACTATCACTACT
>NC_059302.1:2665924-2668424 GCF_017591435.1 Portunus trituberculatus | reverse complement strand
TCTTCATTTTAGGCTTGTGTTTTATCTGATAATTACTGTTATTACCACCACCACCACCACCACCACCATCTCACCACCACCACAACTCATCTTCACATTCGGCCTTAACCCCCTCCTCCTCCTCCTCCTCCTCCTCCTCCTCCTCCACCTCCTAATCCTCTTCACCCTCACTTTCAATGCTCTGGACAAAAAACTAGCCTCAGAGACAAGCTTCCTTCAGCCCCTCGGAAACAAGGATACAAGGAATGCCCCCCATCCTCCTCTACCACCGCCCCAATCACCGCCTACATGCCCATCCCGCCCCGCCCACACCCGCCACCCTCCGCCCATCCGCCCACCAATCCGCTACGCCCCTCCCACGATCCTTACCCCCATTCCCCTCCTTCCCGTCCCCCCATCCGGTTACTCCCGAAGACGCTGGCATGAATAACAAGATCGTCTAATGAGAGAGCAAAAAATTTAGGGAACGAAAGGAGGATAAGAGAAGCTGGGAGGATAGAAAGGGTGGAGGAACTAGAGGAACGTTAATGCTTAGGATGGGAAGGGAGGAAATGAGGAGAATAATGGAAGGGATGGTGCCGAAGCGTGGGAGGAAGGGAGGAAGGGAGGAAGGTGTACAGAAACAAGGATACAGTTGAGAAAGACAAGAAAGATAGTAGTTTTCTCAAGGGTATGTTAGTAAAAGGATCAATTTAGTAAGACAGTGGGGCAGGAAGGAGAGGATGGGTAGAGGAATTGGAGAGCTTGTGGGTCTGGGTTAAAAAGAGGCTGCAGTTGAGAAAAAGGAGGAAATGCAAGAGAAAAGTAGCTATTTGAGGTAAAAGGGGAAGGGGAAAAAGGGAAAGGAAAGAGGAATTAGTGGGTAAAGATGTGGTTTAGGAAGGAAGCAGGACCAACTGGAAAAAAAAAAGAACAGAGATATGGAAAAGAAAGAAAATGGGAAGAAGAAAAGAAAAGAGGTTTAAGAAGCAAAGGAAAAAAACTGCAGAGGAAAATTAAGGAAAACAGTAACATTTTGGGAAAGAAGAAAGGAACCTCTCGTGGAGCGTTAGAATAAGACAACGTAAGGGAAGAAAGAAAGAGAAAAGGCAAATAAATCAAGGCGAAAAAGAATATAAAGCTAGAAATGGGAAGCACAAGTTTGATAAAGAGGGAGAGGAGGAAGAATTAGCAGTTATGGAAGAAGAAAGAGAGAAACAATGAAAGAAAGAAGACTGGAGTATGAGAGTTAAAAAAATAGTAACTGGAACTGGAAGGGGGGTGGCTAAGGAAGGAGTAGTAGGTGGGGGTCAGTAAAAAGATTAGGGGGCGGAGGAGGAGGAGCAAGAGGAGGAGCAGCAACAGCAGAAGCGCCTCTAGATGGAGGAGAAAGGACGTCTCGTTTGGTTGGGGGGGTGAAGGAAACGAGCCTATTATTCAATTCTGCACAAAATGGCTTATCAAATTAATTATATCCTCTGCTGTTTTCGGGATTTTAATTAATTCTTCATTTCCTCCTTCTCCTCCTCCTCCTCCTCCTCCTTCTCCCCAGCTTCGCCTTCATCCTTATTCTTTTATTCTTCCTCCTTCTTCTCCTTCATCTTCCTCAAGCACAGGCATAAAAACAAGAAAGATGCAAGGAAGATAAACAAAGGCTAAGCACGATCCAAGATATTTTTAAAAACCACGTCGTATTCATGCTGAGACAAAAAAAGAATAAACGTTACTAATTCGCTTCTCCACGGCCGCCGGATGGACAGGTCAGAGATCAGCTGGACATCCCTCTTGCTCCGCCCACCGTGTCCCCCTCCCAGCCCCGCCACGTCGCCCCGGAATGCTGAGGCGACATCCTTGCCCTGATGGTGAGGGTAAGAAACAAACCGAAGGTGAGCTGCACCCTCGCCGCCGTATATAAGCCACGAGGCCCAGCGGTCCACATCACAGCTCACTCCGCCGCCATGAAGACCGTGAGTAGCCCGCGAGTTGACCTGACGCGGCTGGACATTACTTTTTTTCATTAGTGACAGAGTGGACGGAGGCTTAGGTGGCCACAACACTGGACTGGACGGAGGCTTAGGTGGCCACAACACTGGACTGAACGGAGACTTGGCTGACCACAATTTTGGACTGGACCGAGACTTTGAGTGGGTGAAGGTTTGGGTGACTACAAACTTGAAATGGATGGCTGGGTGAAGTTGGAATTGGTGGATGATCAGGTGGCCAAAACCTTTGAGTGGATGGAGGTTTAGGTGGCTAGAACCACCACAACCTTGGAGACGAGACGCCGCGTGGCATATTCTGATAAACTGATCGACAGGGAGAGAAAAGTAACAGGATAGGGACTGAGACACTGATCCTTGTGTCCATCGCGTCCCATTCATTCTGCGGCGGGCCGCTGGGAGGAGCGCCAGACTAGTGTGACAGTGGGATGGTCAGGGAGCCCTACGCGGTTCTGTGGACGATACTGATTGGTGACAGCTTTACAGTGACGACCCACGACACATTATTCTTCACGTGAATG
>NC_059302.1:2655924-2658424 GCF_017591435.1 Portunus trituberculatus | reverse complement strand
AAGTATAAAACACATGATGTTTACTTCAGACAAAAGGAAGAAGTCATCAAAAAAATCATATGCGTGAATGTTGTGCTGTGGGTGTGTGAGTCTAGCATTCGTCCTTCAGGGCGCAATTGTTGAAAGTAATAGCTGATAGCCTTGGCGACACGAGTTCCTCCAGCGGCACAGCCCCGTCCACCTGCCCAAAATGCCAGGGGTTGGTGGGTTGGTCCCTGCCACGGCCTACACCCCACCCAGAGGTACGAATGTGCGTGCGGTCGACCTTGGGGCACACACACACTCGCACGAAAAACCTTCAGAGGAAACCCTTCATTCTGCGACGGGTATAAAAGGGCCCGCCCGCCTCTCAGCATCCATCCGTTGCCCGCTCTCTTCGCTAGCACACGCAGCAGCTGCCGCAGCCACCACCACCACCATGAAGCTCGTGAGTATCTCCTACAGTGCTACCTTCAGTAGTCTTTAGTTAGATGGAGGGACGTGAGCTTCACGCCACGCCTTGTTTAGTGGATGGCTGATCCTCCGCCACGGGGAGCAACAGCCACGTGATATGGAAGCTTTAGTGACGTAGAGGCGTCTGCTGTTGCCGGGGTCACGGCAGCAGCAGCAGCAGCAGCAACATACCGGTGGAGCGTGAACTGCCATGAACGTTGCTGGTTGCCAGGCTACAGTAAGCTAAGCGTACTCCTTCACGTCCTCAAGTTTCACTTGTCTCGCAGGTCATCCTCGCCTGCCTGGCCGCCGTCGCCCTCGCCGCCCCCCAGGAATTCGCCGCCCCAGTCATTCAGATCGTGAGGGACGAGCGCACTGACCAAGGCGACGGCAACTTCAACTACCTGTTCGAGACAGAGAACGGAATCGCCACCAACGTACAGGGCGCCCCCGGCTCTGTGGGCCAGAGCAACATGCAGGGCAGCTACAGGTGAGCCTCGCCACTGGGAGCCTCGCTGTTCCTTCAAGCCAGTTACTGCAAACTCTTCACTTATGATACACATCGCCGCCATACTTGGATTTCCACAATCTTCCAGTCATCAAGTCATGCTAAAAGAGTTAAATGGTGCAGTAGTGACAGTTCCTTTCCTTTTCCTCGCACAGGTACACCGATGAAAACGGCGAGGTCGTTGAGGTCACCTTCATCGCTGACGAGAACGGTTACAGCGCCCAGTCCCCACTCATCCCCGCTGCTCCCGCCCACGTCGCCGAGCTCCTCCGCATCGCCGAGGAGCAGCGCGCCGCTGGCATCACCTTCGACGAACAAGGCAGGAGATTGTAAATGACCACACTAGATGACGAGCACGAGACACCTCGCGGCTGAGGCTCCTCGTGTGTGAAGCAACGGAAGCTCAAGGAACATCCTAAGAAATCTGAACACCAACATGAAAACACTCACACAGACACGCATTCACGACGCAGACACGATAAGGACTGGCCAGACACTCTGTGAGGTCTCTGTGTCTGTCCTTTGTATTTAGTCAAAGATATACTTGTTAATAAAAGATGCGAAGATATATCCTAATGTTTGCTTCCATTGGTATGAATGTGTTGGAGTCTCTGATTTTGAACAGTACAACATGATATCTAGGAGTATTTCACCGTCAATTTATAATAAACGCGCTCCATACTTCATATTCGTTCATCTGAAGTCAAATATGAACACAACAGCAAAAATAAAGTAAAACGTTAAAAGTTACAAATTTCTTTAACAATCTTTTCCCGTACGGAACACACAAGGCATTAAATGATTTAGATTACCTAAATCTTAAAGTATCAGGTCAGCCATGTGTCTTATCTTTATTGCAAGCCTCAATCAGTTAATAGTCTTTTAATAGCAACCATACCAATGGGAAAAATTAATAAAGAAAAATGAAATCCTGAATAAAGTTTGCGAAAAAAAAATTAACAAACTGAAATTTCACGTATTATGTATTTATGAGAGAGAGAGAGAGAGAGAGAGAGAGAGAGAGAGAGAGAGAGAGAGAGAGAGAGAGAGAGAGAGAGAGAGAGAGAGAATGAGGGGTGAAAAAACAGGCAAATGAGGGGAAACAAAAGATGGAGTAAGCGACGAAAGACAGACAAAGAAAACGTGAAGAGTAGGATGGAAGGGAGGAGGAGGAGGAGGAGGAGGAGGAGGAGGAGGAGGAGGGAAGGTGAAGGAGGTCGAGGGGCGGATGATGAGGAATGGAGGAGCGTGTAGGGGAAGGGCTGGCAGTGACTAAATGGACGGGAGAAAAGGTGAAGGGGTGAAGGGGCAAGATGAAGGAGGTGAAGTTACATAGTGAAGGGCGGCGAAGAGACGTAGCGAGCAGGGCGGAGAGGCAAGGCTGGGAAAGAGGCGGGGTGTGGATGGTGGAAGTGAGGGGAGAGCTGGAGAAGAGGAGAGGTTAAGGAAGGGAATGAAGATGAAAATGAAGGTGATGTAGTGAGGAGAGGAGAGATGGAAAAGAAGAGAGGTTAAGGAAGGGAATGAAGACGAAAATGGAGGTGATGTAGTGAGAGAAGA
>NC_059302.1:2588424-2653424 GCF_017591435.1 Portunus trituberculatus | reverse complement strand
ATGGTTAACTACTCTGGAAAACTCTGGAATATGTTGTAAAAAGGATTTAATGACCGCCCTTCCCCACACACACACACACACACACACACACACACACACACACACACACACACACACACACACACACACACAGCTCAGGGATAAAGCAGTGACTGTCCCCCTTTGAGCACATAAACAGCGTGTGATCGTGGCACGTGACTGTGACGGTGACTGTGACGGCGATACTCTTACGTAGGTAATGCTGTGTCGGTTCCAGCTCTCCCCAGGTGGGCAATAGCTGGTGATCACGATTGCAACACGTGATACTCAAAACTGAAGTGAGTTTTACACACACACACACACACACACACACACACACACACACACACACACACACACACACACACACACACACACACAAATGAGCAGCACAAGAGATTTTTCCCTGGATAAAACAGGTTATGGCGATAGGAGAGAGAGAGAGAGAGAGAGAGAGAGAGAGAGAGAGAGAGAGAGAGAGAGAGAGAGAGAGAGAGAGAGAGAGAGAGAGAGAGGTGGCTGGCATAATAATCCCTCTCTTTTCCTCTTCTTCCCTTCCTTTCTCATCTATTCTTATTCCTTCAGTATCTCTTCCCTTCTCTTTCCTTTCATCTCTCCCAGTCTCCTCTTCCTTTCATCCTCTCACCACTAACATTAGCCCTCAACACCTGTCCTAGCCCACCACGTCCTTCCCACCTGTCCTCCTCCTCCTCCTCCTCCTGCTCTTCTCAGCCCTCACCTCCAGTCACAGGGCAAGCAATCCCTTCACCTCCAAGCAGCACCTTTGCCCTCCCTCGCCGCCTCGCGTGTGTTGCTAAACATGAGTGTCTGGCGAGAACATTTTTTCTTGTTACCGTTGTTTGGTTGTATGTCTGAGTGTCTTGTACCTTTTTTTTTCAATTTTTTCTTTCTGTCGCTTTTTTTTTATTTGTATGCAGGATTTTGTTTGCTTTTGCTTTATTTTTTTCATTTTCTTATTTCTTATTCGTGTGACTTGGTTAGTTTTGTTGTTGTCTTTATTTTTTTTTTCGTTTTTTTGTTTTTGTTTTTTTTTTTTTTGTTGGTTTAGTTAGTGGTAGTTATTTTTTTTTTCCTGTTGGTGCTTCCTCCTCTTACGCCTTTCTTTCCTTTCCCTTTTCTCTTTCTTTTTTTTTCAAAGTCTCGTATTTGTATATATTACTCCTCGTTTTCTTAGTTTAATTTGTTTCTGCTTTTATCTCCTTCCAATTTATTTTTCCTGTTTGTTCAATAATGTCTGACCTTAACCTTTCTTTCTTTCTTTCTTTATTTTCATTTCTTCTTCTCTTATTTCATTCTTGCACTTTTTTGTTTTCATATTTCTTCTTGTCTATATTTTTACCTCATTCTTGTATTTTTCTTTTCGACATTTATTTGTATTTTACACGTACTTTTTTATGAGTGAAGACGAGGGGAAGAGAAGAAGATAGGTGAAAACTCCTTGTTCCATCTATTTCAATGTCTTCCTATTTTCTTTACATTTGCCATCTTCTTCCTGTTAGCTTATACTTTGGTTCCCCGTCTCTTCTTCTTTATTTATTTTTTTCGTTTCTTATTCTTCACTTTTAAGTTGGTTTTATTGCATTACTCATGTTTTCCTTCCCCTTTTTCATTTTCCGCTTGTTTTTAATTTTAACTCTTACTCACGTCACGCTAGGGGAAAGATGAGGAATGTGTGTGTGTGTGTGTGTGTGTGTGTGTGTGTGTGTGTGTGTGTGTGTGTGTGTGTGTGTGTGTGTGTGTGTGTGTGTGTGTGTGTGTGTGTGTGTGTGTGTGTGTGTGTGTGTAAGTGTGCATGTATGTATGTATGTATGTACGTTTAAATCAGATGAAGATGAAACAAGATACAAAAGCAAACTCAAGAAGAAAAAAGGACTCGCTAACTTTCCTTTTCTTCAGTCCCTCTAATATAATAAAAAATAAAAATGAATAAATAAATAAATAAAGAAAAAGCAAGGAAATTTGTACGATCTGCTTATGTGTACTTTGCTGTCTGTCTGTCTGTCTGTCTGGGCCAAGCTAATCCACGAATTTCATCAGCCCGCCATGAAGCAGATTTAGCGGCGTGTCATAGCTGAGCGGACGTTGTTGTGCTCCCAGCGTTGCTTCATCCACGCCCTCACAAACACTCGTCTCTGGAAACTTGAGCACCTCCTGACTTTCACCGCCAACGCCCACACCCCGCCACCGCCACCACCAGATTGACTTGATTAATGAATGTAGTCAAATCAAACGAGCCAAGGGGAGGGTCAGCTTCAGTCAAACCATTGCAACTATAAATCAGTTTTACAAGATAGTACTTAGTGAAATTACTTGCACACGCACAAGCACACGCACATACACACACACACACACACACACACACACACACACACACACACACACACACACACACACACACAAGCATACATTCTGGCAGGCACGCACGGGTACAGACACATATAAGTAATAATGTCCTGTAGCGGAATGTGGTCACTGCATCCCACGCGCCATTTTCATCAGGCGCAACACACACACACACACACACACACACACACACACACACACACACACACACACACACACACCAACGACCTCCTTCCATGGTGAATATAGCCATAATCTATTGTATACTGCATGTCGTTTTAGGCCATGGGCGGCAACTATCATTATGAATATTATCACTAGTATTACTATTATTATTATTATTATTTTTTTTTTTTTTACTATTATCATTATTATTGTTGTTGTTGTTTTATTGTTTTTGTCGTTATTGTTGTTACCATTATCATCATTATCATCATTACCGTTGTAGTTGGGGCTGTTATGGTGGTTGTTATTCTTGATGTTGATGTTGTTGTTGCGGTGGTGGTGGTGGTGGTGGTGGTGGTGGTGGTGTTATCGCTACTATCATTACTGTTGTCATTACGATTGTCCCCGTCACCAGGATCAGTACAAGGTGTTCTCC
Source organism: Portunus trituberculatus (assembly GCF_017591435.1). Lineage (NCBI taxonomy): Eukaryota > Metazoa > Arthropoda > Malacostraca > Decapoda > Portunidae > Portunus > Portunus trituberculatus. Next base: position 2,650,441 of record NC_059302.1, on the reverse strand, counting down.
AGCCTGCGGGCGATGAGTAGCGGCAGGCGGCGGCGGGTGGCACGGGGCCTGGGAACCGGACGCCCCAGCTCGCCTGTGATGCTGCAACTTTCGCTTTCCTTCACCTCGGTGGAGGGACGACGGCCTCCAGCAGGCGCGGGTCAGCCTACTTGGGTCCCGCTGTGGTATGTAGACAACGACTTGTTTTTATGTACCTTGTCAGGGAGCAGGTGGATCTTCCGCATGATGTTCTTCTTTCACTTTCAATTGGAGACTTATTACTACCTTCACAGGCCTTGAGTCCTTGAGTCTCCCCGTCGAAGGGCGTGTCTGGCGGAGCTGTGGGAACGGTGTACGCTCCCCACAGCAATATGTACTTTGCTGTGATGGACGTCCTTTTTTCCTCATTGAAATCCCGTTACAGCGCCGCTAGACGTGCTTTACACACAAACAGTGGGCGGCAATCAAAAAAGACCCGTGTTTTGGGACCCATAACACACCCTCATGACTATTTAACTAACCACACCAGGGACGCCAGTTCAGGGACGAAGCACCCAAACCCTTCCTACACCAGCCCTTAATGAGACGTTATGTGAGGCCAAGTGAAGGTGAAAAGGACCACTACACCCTACAAAGAACACTACACACTACACCCTACACCCTACACCCCAGCCTTCCTACACCTTCCATCTCTCCGCTCCTAATAAACACGGCCCAAGGTTTTAAGAGAGCATTCATGGTATACGCTGCTTGCCAAGTGTTACTGGGTTCAGATGAGAGAAAAAAAGAACGCCTTGTACTTTTTTCCGAGCTTAGGAGAGAGAGAGAGAGAGAGAGAGAGAGAGAGAGAGAGAGAGAGAGAGAGAGAGAGAGAGAGAGAGAGGCAAACAGACAGACGGATACATATATAGACAGAGAGACAAACAGACAGATACACACAAAAAAAAACAGACAAACAACAAGACAAACAAAGAAAAATACTAAACAAACAAGGAAAACAGACGCAGCGGACAGACGGGCGGAAACAAGCACGTATCATACAGTCAGACAAACAGACAGACAGCCAGGCATTTCCCAACGGTACATGTCCATCACGCGAGTCTATCAGCGTGGGCACCACCGGCCCCTTCACTACCAACCACCATAGGAATCACCTTCCACCTGGTCTGGCGGCTCGAGGGGAAGGATGTGAGCGACCTTGGGAGCATAGCGCCACAAGAAGTAAGTCTCGTGAAGGCGAACCACGTTCCTGGACGCCGTATAAAAGGCGCATCTTCATCTTCTGAGGACAATCCGCTCACCTCCTCCACACCGACAACATGAAGCTCGTGAGTAGCGCGGCTCACTACAAACTAATATAGTGTAGACTCACAATGCGATACTTCTGCCCCTTACTTCCCGTCACAGAGAAGCAATCAGTACTATCAGATAACTATCAAAACAATTGTTCTTTTGTTTTCGCTCAAATTACTTTCCTATCTGGCCATTAGTACGACAAACAGAACGTAAGTGACACTCCTCTCATCTCCCCAGGTCATCCTCGCCTGCCTGGCCGCCGTCGCCCTCGCCCGCCCCCAGTCAAACCCCGACCAAATCGACATCCTCAGGCAGGAGACTGTTGACAACGGTGACGGAAACTTCAACTACCTGTTCGAGACCGAGAATGGCATCTACAAGGAGGTGGTTGGCAGCCCATCAGCCAACGGCGCCCAGGCCATGAGGGGATCCTACAGGTGAGCTATATTCCCACACTCTTCCGTTTCAAGGTACTACTTCAGTCATTTCCAGCGATATATTTGTGCAGATATTTCTAAAAAATCAACACCTACTGACTCTATTGGCAATGAAGTCAAATAGAAAGTACTGACACCCACTGCCGAGGTGACAATCCTTTACGCCACTCTGATTCCCAGGTTCCCCCTCGATGATGGCTCCATCGTTGAGGTCACCTTCACCGCTGACGAGAACGGTTTCCTGCCCGTGTCTGACGCCATCCCCACCCCCCACCCTCTCCCCGCTCACGTGATCGAGACTCTCGCCCTCGTCGACGAGCTGGTGAGACAGGGCGCCACTTGGGACGATCAGGGAAGGAGAATCACCCGCAGGAAGTAAACATCTCACATATAAAACTCGCGGGATGATCATCCGCTTCGACCCCTCCCCGCTGAGTGCCTGCCCTGCTAGGGTCTGTGAGCAGGAGAAGTGAAAGTTAATGTCGAGTGCTGAGTGGCCCTACACTGTACACGGACACTTCGCTGTCGCTGTCGATGCTCGACATCTTCAAGGAACACACGACACCCACGACACACGGCGACACCACTCACACTCCTCCCGGGTGCTGTTCCTTTCCCCACCACCATCACCACCACCACGCCTGCCTACACACACCTCCACACAGGTGCTTGCCCTATCTACATCTCACACTTACACACTTTACACTCAAGAGCTTTACTTTCTTTTTTCTAACTTCACTTCCAACCACGTGGCCACCCCCGCAGGGCACGTCACAGCCCACACGGACTCCTCTAGACATTCCAACGTGCCACGCTTGTACATAAGTAAGATCTGAAGCTTCGGGGCTCCAACCAGCATCCCTGAGCACTGGACACAATCCAATGCTTGTCATCTCTTTATAATAAATACGCCGCAATCAATACTCTGAGTATTCCTCTCCTGTGTTACAAATGTCCTGTCTCCTTCCACAGGCCAAAACAAATATATCATTTATGAGGATGTAATAAAACACCGTCTGGGAAAGCTGCTCACGAGGGTAACGAGCTGCGAGATGTTCAGTTTGAGCATCACACCAACACTTACAATGCTCCAGTACGTAACAAGACGAGAAGATCAATATATAGACAAGTAAACAGATAAATAAACAGACAAATCAAACACACTGATATTCCATTTTCTACAACAATGCCATACCCTTCCTACACACACACACACACACACACACACACACACACACACACACACACACACTGAAGAAATAAAAAAAGAAAACGGGAAAACTACAAATCTAACAAGGTAAAAAAATAAATAAAACCAAGAAAAAGTGAGCATATTCTCTCATCATCATCATCATCATCACCATCATCATCATCATCATCACCCAAGAGTTCTCATCATTGGTGCACTCCGCCACTGACTGCTGCGTGAAGTGTCCCACATACTTATGACTCTGGGAAGCTGAGACAAGTGAGCAGCGCGTGGCTAGAGTATTGCAATATGTTAAGTGTGAGTGGTGCGTTAATAGAGGAACAGGAAACCCTCATGTATATCTCTCTCTCTCTCTCTCTCTCTCTCTCTCTCTCTGCGCGACAGCTTAACCAGTCATTTAGTCACTCACTTGCCCAATCATCGCCTCTCTCACTCTCACAGTCAACCAATCACAGCCTCTTCCACTCTCACAGTCAACCAATCACAGCCTCTCTCACTCTCACGGTCAACCAATCACAGCCTCTCCCACTCTCACGGTCAAAACAAGACTCACTCTCACCCAATCACACATTCACTAACCGGTTACTTCCCTCTCTCTCTCTCTCTCTCTCTCTCTCTCTCTCTCTCTCTGGTAAAGAAAATAAAATTGAAATCATGAAAAACTGTAAGTAGAAAACGTGAATAAATTAAAAAGAGTTACAGAGTGAAAAACGAATAATAATTAAGAACAAAAAGAAAAGGGAAAAAGAATTAGGAAAAACAAGAAACAGGAAGAGCAAGAATCAAAAAGTAATTAACCATGAAGGAAAAACGAAAAAAAAAAAAAGAAATGGAAATTCGAGGTGTGTATCTGACTGACTGACTGACTGACTGACTGACCCAATGACTGACTGACTGACTGACTTAAAGCAACAGGACAAATAAATCAACTACAAAACCAGCAAAAAACGACACATAAGAGCATGCAAGAACAAAAATTCAAAACAACCTAAAACAAAACAAGAGAGGATTAAATAACGGTACAGTCCTGCGCCTACCAGCCCACCAGCCCACCAGCCACCCAGCCTACCAGCCCACCAGCCAACCCTCCTGACGGGGCGAGGGTGGGAGGTCAGAGGTGTCTTTCCCAGGACATCCTCAGAGGCCCCGTTGTCTGAAGGTAAACGCCGCGTGGAGAAGAACGCAAAAATAACCGGTAGGGAGTCTTCGTTGTCACTTACACGTAGTACTTGGAATGGTGTCTGTATTGTAATGGGATGTGTATGTATTGCTAAGTATTAATATTGATCGCCTTTTATTTAGAGCTGTGTTTTTCTTCCTCTCTATGTAGGAGAGGCACCGGGGAAGGGTAACTATAATAAATACACACTGAAATGCCAGTCCCCGAATAAAGTCGACAATGCTAGTAAAAAAAAAAAGGGGGGGTTGATAAGTGTTTTTAATCGTACCTCTTGAATGAGTGCAAGTCATAGCAAGAGAGGTGTTTTATTCCTCTTTCTGTAGGAGATACACCGGGCAAAGGGTAACTATGATAAAGAAACACACATTGAGATGTTACTCCCTGAATAGAGTCGAAAGTACTAGTCAAAAAAAAAAAAAAAAAAAAAAAAAAAAAAAGGTAAGTGTTTTGAATCCTACCTCTTGAAAAAGTGCGAGGTGGAAACAAGCAAGGAGTTCCAGAGTTAGTTATTCCAGTAGTCTACCGTCATTGCAGCGTCCCTCAGCGATGAAGAAAATAATCAATCAATCAGTAAGTTAATCAGTCTTTTTATCTATCAGTCTGGCAGTTAATCAGTCTTCTCAGCTCCTATATCCATTTTAGTATTCAATTCCTTATGAAGAAAACCAAAATGAGAAAAGGAGATCATGTCCAGAAAAGGAATATATCACAAAAGAGAACTGTTAAATATCCTACACGTGTTGAATTTCTCGTCCCTATTCGTTTTCATATTCGTCTTCATGAACATACTTCCAATCACTTGTGCCAGTCTGGTGTTCTGCTGACGTCTTCACTGCAGGGGTTCCATTAGCGACGTCATAAATTTTTTCCTCCCATCATTTAATGTCCTTTTAATTTTATATCTTGATACCGAATATCTATCTATCTATATACCTAGTTATTTATTTACTTATAAGGAACACATCTATATATTTTTCTAACTTGATACGGCACTACTGGATAACAAGAGGTAACAAGGAGGTGAAAATGATAAGAGAAAAAAGGAATAACTGGCCACTTACAGCTTGCCTTGTGTGCAGCACGAGTGTTCTTATAACCTGACGTATCAATCTGTCGCTGGCCCAGACAGTAACCTAATCACCTTGGTAAGAGGAAAAAAAAATAACACGGCGAGGAAATAAATAAAGGTAAGAAAATAAAAGAGACGAAAACCAGTGTGTGTGTGTGTGTGTGTGTGTGTGTGTGTGTGTGTGTGTGTGTGTGTGTGTGTGTGTGTGTGTGTGTGTGTGTGTGTGTGTGTGTGTGTGTGTGTGTGTGTGTGTGTGTGGTGAGAGGAAGCACAAGATGAACCTTTAACACATCACATAAATATCTGGTCTTGCATTCTTCAGTGCGAGGAGGAAAACATAAGCCAAAACGTGACAACAATAAAGTACTTGTTTCATCTTGTCTCTAGCCTCCACCGTACCCAGCACACTCTTGCCTCGTAGCAGCGGAGAAGACGGAGTGACAGAGAAGCGAACCTGAGTATCTGCAACTACTGATTCCTCGCGCGCTTTGAGAGAGACAAGGGAGACAGACAACGTGCGTGCATGGAGGAGTGTCAAGGATTCTGCCGCCGCCTCGCTCCCATATGGTACACGTAGTCGCTTCTTCCCGCTGTGCCCTTCCACCCTCGCTCCCTCGCACCTCTGCACCTCATTCTTCTCGTCCTGGCTTGTGACGGATGGCGACCAGGTACATGCCAGGCTCTTGTACGTGGGAATGGAAAACGTGACCTCTCCTTCACACTGTCTTCAGGTCTCGTGTTGTCCTATTCATAATGTAGCTCTTCCAACTCTTCTTTCGTTCATCTTTATTGGTTTATTTTTGTCTATTTACTTTTGTTGTTGTTGTTGTTGGTGGTGGTGGTGTCGCTTTTGTTGTTTGTTTGGTTGTTGTTGTTATTGTTGTTGTTGTTGTTATTGCTGTTATTGTTGTTATTATTATTGTTGTTTTTATGATTGTCGTCACTCTAGTTACCATTACTACTATCATCATTCATGTGAAGGGTCAGTCAGTCTGGCCACACACTACGTACACAATGGGTTGACAGAACAGCATAGTTGGTCTCTCTGCCCGTCATTAAAGGCAACGTGAAGTAGCGGAGAGAGGAGACTGGACTTCCCTCGCCTGGATTTTCATTCTCATAACAAAACATCATCGGAAATTTTGCTAAATAACAATGGCGGCAATAATGACAAGAAAGTCAACAAGAAGAAATATCAATAATTATAATAGTAACAATATTACAATCATTATTATTATTATTATTATTATTATTATTATTATTATTATTAATATCATTATTATTATTACCATTATGATTGTTATGGATATTGGTAGCGGTAACCTAAGCAAAAAAAAAAAAAAAAAAGCAAAAAAAAAAAAAAAAAACAGCTCTTCCCTTTATCATTTATTCTCCAACTACTCCTGAAGCTTTACATTTTTTATGACATTTAGCAAAGTAATAATCTTTTCTTTTTTACTTTAAATTTCGTAAAGAGAGTTCTGACTTGTCGGCATTTCCTCTGCACATATTCCCTTCCTATAGGACAACACCTCATGGCATTAGTAACTGTAGGTTCCTCAGCCAACTCTCACTCCTATTTTTCAAGACGCTTCATTCCTGCCTCCTTCTCACACCCTCTCAAAATGCCTTCACACAAAGATCCCCTTTCCACAAAATGCTTTATCAGTGAAGGCAACACCAACTCTACTAGTCTCCTTAACTCTTACACCTCACACTCTTGGTCTTCCCCTCAACTCACATTCCCTTTCATCTCATAATCCTATCAACACACACTCACTACCTTCTTGTCTTCCTTTCAGCTAATACACTTGCTATCTTCTTGTCTTGATCAACTCACAAACACAAACACTATCTTCTTGCCTCGATCAACTCACAAACACAAACACTATCTTCTTGCCTCGATCAACTCACAAACACAAACACTATCTTCTTGTCTAGACCAACACACACACACACACGCACTACTTTTTTGTATCGACCAACTCACAAACACACACTACCTTCTTGCCTCTCGATCAGTTAACACACTCTCAACCTCTCGACTAACTCACACACTTGTTACCTTCTTGTCCTCCTCTCAGCTAACACAAACTAAACCTCCTTCAATTCCTTCTCACTTCATCCTAATTTTGACGCAACGTAGGAAATCCCTCTCCATCTGCCAGTGTTCCAGGAAGCGAGGCATGAAGCAGGGCAGATCCATCACCTTCCCTGAGAAATATTGAAGTGGCGGTGTTGGTGCTGGTGATGAAATTAAACACTTGGAAGGCACATTATTTCTTGAGCCACTTTAGTACTGGAAGACACTTGTATCATGAATTTGTTGGTGTGATTAGACGATTTTATTGACATTAGGAAGGGTTTACTTAGGTCAGAAGATTAATAGCTAAAGTCTTCACTATCTTAATCCCCACACAAGTTTGTAAAGCTATATTAAATCACTAAATAATAAGCAGAATAAATATGAAAAATGTGTCCTGGTACTGAAGGGGTTAAGAATACTGTACAAATAGAGTGAATAAAAGTGAAATAGAGAAAAACAGGCAAGGAAGAGTGATAAAGTGTGATGAACAGCATGAAGAAGAGTGAAAGTAAAATGAAACTGAAATAAACAGATGATGTAGAGTGATGAATCAATGCACAATAAAGTAGGAAAGAGATAATGATACAGAGTTGCCGCCGTGGTATAGTAGAACCATGAGTGCTTTGCGGTCCGAGGGGGTCTCCAAACGCACGGGTTCGAATCCTGTCCAAGGTCCGAGTGTAGGTTGGGCTACCTCACGGTTTCCTAGAGGGTGGGCTTTGAGACAGGAGGTACCCCAAAAAGTATCCCCTTTAGCCCATAAATTCCCGTGAAAAGCCCACATGGTATAAAAAAAAGAGATAATTACGACACAAGAACGACAGAATCATGATGAGAGAAAACGCTCTTCCAGATGATACATAAATTACACAGGCGGGCGATAAAGAAGGGAAATTACGATGAAGATAAGGAAATAATGGAAGTCAAAGGAACAATTCAGGGAAGGGTGATAAATCCAAAAGGTTAAAAGAAACAACCCAGACATGTGATGATAAATCCGCACCAGCGACTCAAACGTGACGGAAAAGGACACGACGCCAGGTAAATATATTGCAGGTGAAAGGAAAATCGTATGCGTAGCTATGATGAATAAATGCAAGGCAGGCAAAGGTCACGGATATACGAAAGAAACAGAAGAAAAAGGGCAAGAGCAAGAATAAAAACAATGAAGAAAAAAAAAAAGACAATATCAAATCTAAATGAAAAAAATAATCAAGAAATAATCAATAGTAAAAAGTAATATAAAATGGAATAATAAAAAGGAAAAGTGAGTTAAATGGAACTACACTACACTACAGTAATCTCTTCACACCAGTGCCAATATTTCAACACATTTACACTTCTTTACAATTGAAGCACCTTAACAAGTATAGTTTTATTACCTTAATTCATCACATTTCATTCACTTCATTCCCGTCAAGACCGTCACAGGGCCGCACACCAATACTGACCCAAGAAGTGAAAGGCAAGTGTTCGCATTCACCAATTGTCATAAGAAGAAACTAAAATGAACGATGTCAACACTTGTTCCCTCCTGTGTCATGAACTACCACGGAGAGAAGAAATGGCCATGAGAAAGAACACATAACAACAATAACAACAATAATAACAACAACAACAACAACAACAACAACAACAACAACAGTAATAACAGCAGTAGCATCTCCGTCTTTGCGCTTTCATGGGAAAATTTCAAATACATAAAACTAATAAAAACAAATTCTTTCCCATTGTGTTTCCTTGTGTTTGTGGGGGAAGGGGAGGCGGAAGGGGTGAGAGGACGAGGGAAGAGAGGGCAGCAGACACGTCCAGTTCCTGTCCAGCGCACCGCTTCCCTTATGACCTCACGCCAGTCGGCCTTTTCTGTTTGCCAAGGTATATTCCTTCAACAACAACAACAAAAACAACAAAACAACAACAACAACAACAACAACAACAACAACAACAACAACAACAAAAACAACAACAACAACAACAACAGCAGGATTCTTCTGGACATTTTATGATGGACTCGTGAAGAAGCTGCGAAATCAATAATCTTTTGTTTGTTCGAGTTTTATTGATACTTATATGTTCATTTTGAAGTTTGTTGGCAGCTTCTCTTGTTTGTCATTCCAGAAATATGGACAAATCAGGTAAGAAATCTTGCAGTTTTGCTTTTACTCATTCACAATATTTGTTTCCTTTTCGGAATTCAATATTTAAAGAAACATTACAAATTATAGTTTTCCAGGAACGAGTTTTATTCCTCCTTTCTTATGATAAACTGATTACCACCTTAGAGGAAAACTTGTCATTCATTCCACTCCTTAATTCATTCCTAAAACTAGTTCCTTTTGCTTTCGCATGCCAGCATATGCAAAGTGTGGAAAGTGGTACTGGCGGTGAAGATTCAGCAGACCCTGAGGTCCTGCAGAAGAGGAGCAAACCAGTGCCGCTCACAAACAACACATGGAAAGAAAGGAAGCCTGACATTCCGCCACGTTTAACAATAATATGCATTTAAACACATTTCCCTGCTCACCATGAGTAGCACAGCGCCGCGTGACCAGCGCTGAGGGATGTCCTGTGAGAGAAGGTTCCGGCGGCCATTGCTTCACATTGACGAGATAATTGAGGCTCATTTCACCTTCACTTCCCAGACAAAAATCCAGGAAAGGACATAAAAGACACGAGGCCTCATGGCTTCTATTGATTGATTTTAAGACAGCTTTTATAAACCATATTATTATCATGATCATTTTATCATCATTACTATTATTTTATTATTATCATTATTATTACTTATTATTATTATTATTATTATTATCATTATTACTTATAATCATTACTAATATTAAAAGTAGTATTACTACTATAGTATGAGTATTATCATCACTTGGGGCATCATTTTACCTATTTATCTTTTACTTTCATCAAGAGTTTCTTTATCATCAATATATCACCAAGTCATTCAGTACAATTAGCATCGGCACTCAGCCTGAAGAGAACAAATGACACCACGTCTTCCCTGCAGCTTGACCGCCCTGCTCCCGGGGCGTGAAGGCGAGGCGTGCAGGGGGAAGCGCTCCTGAGGTGACGGGGCAAGAGGTCACCAAGAGGCATCATGAAACTTGTTCTGTTTTAATCAGGGCCTTGGGACGCTCCAGAAAGGTGAGCAGGAAGGCGAAGACACGCCTCCCCCGCGTGTATAAATGCAGCTGCGATCGATTGTCTGACAGAATCAGCTCACCACCGCCTCTCAACATGCAGCTCGTGAGTATACACCAGGGACGCCTCTCCCTACACGGTGACTTGTCCTCAAGTCCCTGCCACTCACCACGACACACTAATGTGAACACATACAGCAGGGGACGCCTCTCCCTACACGGTGACTTGTCCTCAAGTACATGCCACTCACCACGACACACTAATGTGAACACATACAGCAGGGGACACCTCTCCCTACACGGTGACTTGTCCTCAAGTCCCTGCCACTCACCATGACACACTAATGTGAACACATACAGCAGGGGACGCCTCTCCCTACACGGTGACTTGTCCTCAAGTACATGCCACTCACCACGACACACTAATGTGAAAACATACAGCAAAGGACACCTCTCCTCACACGCCTCTCCCTACACGGTGACTTGTCCTCAAGTCGCTGCCACACACTAATGTGAGCACGCTGGGCGACTCTCTTCATTCCGGGCTGTCCCCTACCGGCCAGCCCTCCAGACACTGCACTGGAAACCTCTTCAACCACTAACACTCATTTCTGTCGCTCCTACAGGCTCTCCTCGTGTGCCTGGCGGCCGCCGCCACTGCCGCCCCGCAGTTCGGACGCTTCTGGCGTCCTTACTACGACGGCAAGCACATCGCCATCCTGTCGCAGTCTCAGGAGGGTCCTGATGGACCCAGGTTCCGCTACGCGTTCCAGACGGAGAACGGCATCAACGTGCAGGCGAGGGGCACTCCTGGATCCAAGGGCCAGAGCAACATCGACGGCAGCTTCAGGTGAGTCACGTGTACACGGAAGGGGTTGTCACTACCTCACCATCAGGTGTTCCGACACTCCTGCCGCTGCTGCTGCTGCTGCTCCAGCCTCGCTCAGCCCAACCTTCTCCCTCATTCCAGCTTCCCTTCCCTGAGGGAGGCACCGGCAGTGTCACCTACGTGGCTGACGAAAATGGCTACCGCCCAGAGTCCCCGCTCATCCCCACGCCTCACCCGCTCCCCGCCCACGCCATCGAGCAGATCCGCTTCGCCGAGAGCCAGCGCAGGTTTGGCTGAGGCGCCTTCCCACTGCCGATCCCGTCCACGCCCCGACGCGCACTCTGACGAACACCGGTTACGAACATCTGGTTACGATGACCACGAATCACTCATCAGAAAGTGTCCAGCCAGGATAACCTAACCAGACATATCGTCAGACTAATAAAGACAGAGCAGATCAATGCTGGTGCTTCCTTCCTTCCCTACACGTCTTGATCCGTTTATACCGTCTATTCTTTTTTTGTGCAAGGAAACTGGCCAAGGGCAACTCCCCAAACAAAAAGTCACACTTGATTGCCAGCTCTCTTAAAGATTAATAGAATTAGCCAAAAATCTGGGACAAAATTAATGTCTTGAAACCTCCCTCTCAAAAGAATTCATTTCGTAGGAAGGTGGAAATACAGAAGCAGGCAGGGAGTTTCAGAGTTTACCAGAGAAAGGTCTGAATAATTGAGAGCACTGGTTAACTCTTGTATTAGCGAGTTGGACAGAATAGGGGTGAGAGGAAGAAGAAACCCATGTGGAGAGAGGCCACAGGAAGAGTTAGTATGGAAATATCTGTACAAAATAGTTAGAGATTCAACATTCCGACGGTGAGAAAGGGCAGGAGACAGTCAGTCAGAGTCATATTCCTATCCCCACTCTCACCACCACCACCACCATCGCACAAGAGACAGTGTCACCCCTGCATTTGCCTGCCTATCAACCCGCGACCCTCCTGAAGGGGCGAGGATGGGAGGTCAGAGGTGCCTTTCCCAGGACATCCTCAGAGTCACCGTTGCCTGAAGGTGAACGCTGCGTGGAAGAGAGTATATTCGTAACCGGTAGAGAACTTTTGCTGTTAATGTGATAATTACCGTGTCTTTGTAGTACTCGGGAACAACAGTAGTATCAGCAGCAGCAATGACAAAGAAAGCGGCAGAATAGTCACTGGTATCATTACTTCTGCTACTATCAATGTTATGGGGACAATAGTAGTAACACCAGCAACAACAACAACAAAAGCGGCAGAATAGTCACTAGTATCATTACTTCTGCTACTATCATTGTTATCTTAACGTATATTTGACCATCACACCTGCTTAGACTCACCAACCAATCACCACGCTCACCTCATTCCCAAGTTCCCTCCGTCTCTCTCTCCCTTCTTTGAAATGCCTTTACATTTCACTGTTCATTATACATTTTTTTTTTTTATGTAAGAGGGAAGACCGGACAAGAGCAACAAAAAAATGATAAAAAAGACCACTAAGGTGCCAGTTCCCAAACACGTAAAAAAAAAAAAAAATAGATAATAATAAGAACGAGACTCCAAGAATGGAAGTAATTTTCTTTATTTTATCTTATTTATTTATTTCTTATCTTATTTATTTATTTATTTTTTATTTTTTTGGTGTGTGTGAAGAAAGTATATGTAGTTAGATGCATGTAGTTGTGTGTGAAGAAAGAGAGTTGCCTTTAGAGAGCAGGCTGTGTTGTGAAACCCAAAGGGAAACGTTCAGTGAGGTCACATCTGGCTTTAATGGCAAGTTCACAGCATCCCATGAACCAGTGCTATTTGACATCGCTGGGAGTAATTATCGCTTCAACAGGTGTCTACTGCCTCCAAAGACTCATCGTTTCCTCACACACACACACACACACACACACACACACACACACACACACACACCTTCATTCTCCTTATTTCCATTCCTCCCTTCATACTTCGAATCTCAAGTTTACGCAATGAAGGATATCCCGCTCGATTCTTCCCTGAGAGTGTTCCAGGAGATGTGGCGAGACGCAGGGCAGATCCATCACCTTTCCTCAGAGTTATTGGAGTGCCCGTCCTGCTTCACTGCCCTCGCGTCTGAGTCTTTCAATCTCCAAGGCGGGGAAAGACACGGACGGGGAAAGACAAGATGCCACGTGTTTGTTCCGGGATGGAAGATGCATAGAAAGCAGAATGTTGTTTTATTACGATTATTATCTCGAATTCAAACACAAGTACAGGTCATGCAAACTAAACTTCAAGGGTGCAGAAAGACTGAATAAGGGTACAGGAAATAATGTTGAATAAGTTGAAATAGAAATAGTCATGGTGAAATTAAATACATACTGACTATAGACTGAAAAGACAGGACACGAAAGCAAATAAAGAAAGTATGAGAGAATAACAGTAAATAAGGTCGGGATGAAGGATAATACACAAATAAAGAAATGGTGGAAAAAAAAAGAGCAGAGGATCAAAGATATAGATTAATGGAAAAAAGAAAATAGAGAACAGGGATACGAAAAAAAAGTAACATCAATTAACGCAGGAATCAACGATTATTACAAGAAAATAAAAACTGTGAGGTTAAAACAACAAAATCAATTAAATAAAAAACAAATCCAACACATTATTACCATCTGTGTTTCCTTATGGTTGCGGGGGACCACCACAGACGTCCACTTCTTGTCAAGCCAGTCCGCTGTTCCTGCTTGCCAAGGTGCGTCTTTTCATACAAAAATTATCCCTCACTTTTTAAGATGGATTCGTGGAGAACCCTCGGACCCCAAAGCACGCATGGATCTAATATTGTTCGTGTTTTACTAAACGATTTTATTTTGATTTTTGTTGACAGCTTCTCTTCTTTATTGTGCCACAAAATTGGAGGAATTTTTCTATTTCCGGTAAAGACTAAAAGCAAACCTCAGTGCAAGATCGACGTTCTTTCCTTGTGCGAGTTTTATTCTTCCTGAGTATCACCAGCCAAACTCATCACTCATTCCTTCATTCGCTTCCAAGAGTGGCGAAGTCTGTGAACACAAGGGAGGTGCTGGTGGCCGTCCCTACACATTAAAGAGGCAATTCAGGCTCACTTCACCTTCAGCTTTCCTGAGAAGCATTCAGGAAGGACATAAGAGACACGAGGACTCATGACTTTCCTTAACTGATTCTAACACTCCTCTTATCATTATTATTATATTATTATTATGACTATTATTATTATTATTATTATTATTATTATTATTATTGTTATTATTATTATTATTACCATCATCATTATTATTATTATTGCTATTATTATTACTATTATTAATAATATTACTATTATTATTACTATTATTAATAATATTACTCTTATTATCATTATAATAATAATAATAATAATAATAATAATAATAATAATAATAATAACAACAATAATAATAATAAACATTATTCTTATTATTATTACTGTTATCATTATCATTATTGATAACACAATTATTGTCATTAATAATATTACTATGACTATTACCATTAGGATCGTCAGTACATCTACCTATCTTTATATTGTCATCAAGTGATTCTTTACCATTATATCATGAAGCGTTATCTCGGTTAAGTCATTGAGCACAATTAGCATCGGCACTCAGCATCAAAAGAGCAAGAACAACTGACACCCACGTCTTCCTTACTGCTTGACCGTCCTGCTCCCGGGGCGTGAAGGCGAGGCGTGCATGGGGGAGCGCTCCTGGGGGTGACGGGGCAAGAGGTCACCAAGAGGCATCATGGAACTTGTTCTGTTTTAATCAGGGCCTTGGGACGCTCCAGAAAGGTGAGCAGGAAGGCGAAGACACGCCTCCCCCGCGTGTATAAATGCAGCTGCGATCGATTGTCTGACAGAATCAGCTCACCACCGCCTCTCAACATGCAGCTCGTGAGTATACACAAGGGACGCCTCTCCCTACACGGTGACTTGTCCTCAAGTCCCTACCACTCACCATGACACACTAATGTGAACACATACAGCAGGGGACGCCTCTCCCTACACGGTGACTTGTCCTCAAGTACATGCCACTCACCACGACACACTGATGTGAACACATACAGCAGGGGACGCCTCTCCTCACACGCCTCTCCCTATACGGTGATTTGTCCTCAAGTCGCTGCCACACACTAATGTGAGCACGCTGGGCGACTCTCCTCATCCCGGGCTGTCCTCTACCGGCCAGCCCTCCAGACACTGCACTGGAACCTCTTCAATCACTAACACTCATTTCTGTCGCTCCTACAGGCTCTCCTCGTGTGCCTGGCGGCCGCCGCCACTGCCGCCCCGCAGTTCGGACGCTTCGGTCGTCCTTACTACGACGGCAAACACATCGCCATCCTGTCGCAGTCTCAGGAGGGTCCTGATGGACCCAGGTTCCGCTACGCGTTCCAGACGGAGAACGGCATCAACGTGCAGGCGCGGGGCACTCCTGGATCCAAGGGCCAGAGCAACATCGACGGCAGCTTCAGGTGAGTCACGTGTACACGGAAGGGGTTGTCACTACCTCACCACCAGGTGTCCCGACACTCCTGCCGCTGCTGCTGCTGTTGCTTAAGCCTCGCTCAGCCCAACCTTCTCCCTCATTCCAGCTTCCCCTTCCCTGAGGGAGGCACCGGCAGTGTCACCTATGTGGCTGACGAGAATGGCTACCGCCCGGATTCCCCGCTCATCCCCACGCCTCACCCACTCCCCGCCCACGCCATCGAACAGATCCGCTTCGCCGAGAGCCAGCGCAGGTTTGGCTGAGGCGCCTTCCCTCTGCCGGTCCCGCCCACGCCCTGAAGCGCACTCTGACGAACACCGGTCCTCATCTGGATACGATAACCACGAGTCACTCATCAGAAAGTGTCCAGCCAGGATAACCTAACCAGACATGTCGTCAGACTAATAAAGACAGAGCAGATCAACGCTGGTGCTTCCTTCCTCCCTCACAAGTCATGTCTTGAGGAGTTACAGTGGTGGTGGTGGTGGTGAATGGTACGGACTCGGTAATCATGTTGTTAGTGATAGACGAAGTGGTGGAGATAGCTGGAAAAAGAAGAGAATGACACTCCATTGTCGCCAACATCAACTACATACGGCACTGCGGTAAGGTTAGGTAAGTGCTGAGTCAATACGGACCTTCAAAAGAAGGTTAGACAAAGTTATGGATTAGGATGATAGGTGGATTTAGGTTGTTCTGTTCACACAGGAACTGCTTGATGTACGCCTGGTGGTCTCTTGCACCTTCCTTAAATTTCTGATGTTCCTATGCTCCTATGGTGGTGGTGGTGACGATAATGCGTACTCAATGAGCCTGGGTCAGCACTGGAAGCAACTCCTCATCACATCCACCACCACCAACCCCGCCACCTTTTACCACCACCACCCAACACTGTCGTACAAAAGACACAATCAGTTTTTGCTAGTCACACAAGTAGAGACTGTAGACTACAAGTAAATTTATTCATTGATTGAATGACTGATATGAAACCACACTTATGACGAAAGAGAGAAGATCAAGTGAAGCGCAACTTCAACTCAACAAATCCATTAATCCATCATACAGACATCAGTGACGGCGTGCTGGCTACACACAGGAACACCACTACACCTTCCACGTCTTGTCAATATAATTATTGAGTCAATTTAGTGTGTCGAAAGTCTTACTACTACCTGATCATTCTCGCATATAAAAAAAATCCTCATTAAACTGATCGCATCAATTCCTTACATTTTTTTTTCATTCAACATCATCTGTTGTTTCCGATTTATCCTTCTCACACCTGAATGTTTCTTTGGTATGGTTCTTCTCTTTTCACGCACTGGTGTCTTCAGTAACCTCATAAACAGAACTACACATCGGAAAGAGTGAGAGTGAACCGTCATGACAGGAAAGACTGGCTAAGTACATGCGTCTGGTGCAGCACAGGCTACTTATAATTGACACCTTAGATAAATATCTTTAGGCAGGCAGGCAAGCAGTCAGGCAAGTAGACAGGTAGGCAGGCAGGAAGGCAGGCAAGTAGACAGGTAGGCAGGCAGGAAGGCAGGCAAGTATACAGGTAGGCAGGCAAGCAGGCAGGCAAGTAGACAGGTAGGCAGGCAAGCAGGCAGGCAAGTAGACAGGTAGGCAGGCAGGAAGGCAGGCAAGTACACAGGTAGGCAGGCAAGCAGGCAGGCAAGTAGACAGGTAGGTAGGCAGGCAGGCAGGCAGGCAGGCAGGCAGGCAGGCAGGCAGGCAGGCAGGCAGGCAGGCAGGCAGAAAGGCAGAAGGCAGAAAGGCAGGCAGGCAGGCAGGCAGGCAGGCAGGCAGGCAGGCAGGCAGGCAGGCAGGCAGGCAGGCAGGCAGGCGTGCGCACGCACGCACGCACAAACCGGCAGGCACACACGCACATTCCCCAAAGGCAACTGGAAACACCCACGGCAACGCCTTCACACGTTTTCTTGGACTGACTGAATGAATGAATGGCTAACTGGTCTTCATGAGAGTACGCACGCTTTTTGTCAGCTTGTGAATCTTGACATGATCTCCACCTGAATACAGATACATGCAAGTACTTCCATAGTAGCACAACTTACAATATTCCCTTCACCAACAACTAACCAACGAACCGAACCGAAATCCTTACGAAACATTTCTGGAAAGGTAAAAGAAAAACTGCTCTTTGTTTCAGGAGATGCGAGACACAATGGAGCGAGGCGACAAGAGCAACTAATGATTATCGTTCCTGATGTAACGTGCAAGTCACCCATAACCTGAGGGAGCGACGAGGAGGTTGTACGGTGAAGGGCAGGTGAGAAAGATGCCGCTAAGTGGGAAGGGAAGGGCAACAGAAGGGCGAGTATGCGTCAAGAACAAGATCAGAAAGCAACAGTGCAGCGAGGTCGGCGGCCCCTCCCGGCGTGAGGTCCAGTGGCATCTTCACTCGGAGGAAAAAAGTGGAGCCATTGTTGGACTCGTCTGCCGGTAGCGTCTTCAGCACGTAAAAACTGGACGTCAAGAGCTCCACCCCGACTGCCGTTGCCCGACCCACTCACCCCGCGCCTTCCCGCTCATCTGGGCCGCACGCTGGGAGGAGACGCTCAACTTAACTGGTTCAGCGAGAGATCTGGCCGTGAACTTCTGACTGAACACGACAATAGGAAAAACAGAAATAGATTGAGGAGAGAAATGAGTAGGATGTTTAAGGGAGTAGTAGTAGTAGTAGTAGTAGTAGTAGTAGTAGTAGTAGCAGTAGTAGTAGTAGTAGTGGTGGTGGTGGTGGTGGTGGTGGTGGTGGTGGTGGTGGTGGTGGTGGACAGGAAGGGTAAACATGTTAAGGTGTTGAGACGGTGGTGAAGGGAAGGGAAGGGGATGAGAGTTAGAAGGTGTGAGAGCATTAGTTAGCAGAGGAGGGAGCTAAGAGGCATGGGTGTTGATGATGGTGACGGTGAAGGCTTCGGTAATGGTTTGCGTGGTGATGGGGACGAGTAGCAGGGGAGAGGGTGAGTGGGGATGGGAGGAGGAGTGGAGGGGAGGAGGGAGGAAGGGAGGAGGCATGATGAGTCCACACTATCGCTTGTATTGTGATTCTCATTTCTAACAAGCAAGACTCCTTTCCTTCTCTCCCTCTTCCTCCTCCTCCTCTCCTCCTCCTCCTCCTCCTCCTCCTCCTCCTCCTCCTCTCATCTTCTTTATCTCTTATTCCTCCACTGCATATTCTTCCTTCATTCGTTTTTTTTTTTTTCAATACATACTTTCTTTTCTTTTCGTTCGTATTTTCTTTATCAATCATTACGGCCGTCATCTTTTTTTTCTCACTCATTTTTCTATTTCATTTTTCTTATCATCATTTCCTCGAGTATTGTTTCTTATATTCTCTCTCTCTCTCTCTCTCTCTCTCTCTCTCTCTCTCTCTCTCTCTCCTGTTCCTTTCTCCTTTCTCTCTCTCTGCTTCTCCCCATTTTTTTACTGGCTCCAAGCTCCCTCTTACTTTCCTCCCTCTCTCCATTCCCTCCACCTCTTCTCCCCTTCCCTTTCCTCCGTCTTGCTCCATCAAAGCTGTTCCGTCTCTATGTGGGATAAATAATATGCAGTAAAATAATCAACGTATCACCACAAGATTGAGTAACGACTGACAACACGTTACCTTCTCTCACGGCAGGAAAGTTTACATGGATGAGACTAAAATTATTCAAGGGTTAAGATGATGCTCCTCCTCCTCCTCCTCCTCCTCCTCCTTCCTCCCTCTTGTCCTCTCTCTCTCTCTCTCCTCTCTCCTCTCTCGTCTTTTTTTTTTTTCTTTTATTTGTGGAGTATAGAAAAAAACTTGTTCCGTCCACTTCTATAGCTCTTTGGGGTCACATCTCTCCTAACCATTTTGTTTGGGCCGGTCAGTGGAATGTACGAACTCACGCCAGGGATTTTTGAAAGTTGTATGTTGCTTCGACCACCACCACCACCATCACCACCATGTCCTACTCAACCTACCTATTTACCTACCTATCAACCCACACACACACACACACACACACACACACACACACTCAAAGATACCATCATACATTAGAGAAGCGTAAAAACCCTGCGTGTCCGGTGCTTGGCCAGACTTGCACCATCACCACCATCACCACCACCACCACCACCACCACCACCACCACCACCACCAGACTTGTACATCCGAGGTCACAGGTCACACTACAACCGGTTCCTCCTCTTCTTTTTTCTACTATTAACACTTATTTTTAACTCTTTTTTGAGGGAATTTCTTAGCTCTTCTCCCACCAAAGATCCGCCAACACCACCTCCCCTCCCCCACACTCCCCCACATGTCCTATCTCCGCCTCCACATACACCCACACCTACGCCCACGCGCACCCACACAAACCCCTCCTTCTTTTATGCTGTCACTAGTTGCTGTTTTTTTCTCTCTAATAAAAATAGCGAATAAAAATATTGCAGTGAAATGGCTTAAATGAGGATCTGAGAGGTTGCTGTGTGAAAATCTCGATAATCTTTCTTTTTATTAAGGGAAGAAAGAGAATAAAGAGAGAAGAGAGGAGGTGAAAGAGAAAACAAAGAGAGAAGAGACAAGTGTATGAGAGAACAAAGAGAGGAGGTGAATAAGAGAATAAAAAGAGAAGAGATTGAGTAAATAAGAGAACAAAGAAAAAAGAGAGGAGGTGAATGAAAGAACAAAGAGAAAAGAGATGAGTGAATGAGAGAACAAAGAGAACAGAGGCAGTGAATGAGAGAACAAAGGGAAAAGAAGTAAATGAGAGAACAAGGAGAGAACAGAGGAAGGGGATGAGAGAGTAGAGAACAAATGAGGCGAATGAGAAGAGGAGAAAAAGAGAGTGAGTGAAAGAAAAAGAGAAAACAGATGGCGTGAATGAGAAAACAGTGAGGAAAAGATGGAGTGAATGAGAAAATAAAGGGAGAATATGAATAAATGAAAAAAATAAAGAACAGAAAGTATGAACGAGAGAATAGAGAAAGGATGGAGTGTATAAGAGAACAGATGAAGAACAGATAAAAGAGAATAGGGATAAAACGAGAGAAAGGGTTGAACAGCGACTGAGAGAGAAGCAAGTAAAGTTTCGTGACACAGAGAGCTACGGGTGGAGGAAATGCTATTGTTGGTTTGGCTGGGGTGACATGGAATAGACCGAACAATCAATACAGAGGAATAGAGAGAAGTTTGGAGGGATGTCTTTGTCTTGCAGTGGAATCATAGAAGTGGTGGTGGTGGTGGTGGTAGTGGTGGTGATAAGGAAGCTAAAAATTCTTGGTAACTGAACAATAATGAGGCACAAAAAAAGGTGTAAGTGATAACAAAAAGGTAAAAATCCTTGGTGACTAGACAATACTGCGCCACACACACACACAAAAAAAAAGGAAAAAAAAAACACCAGTTGAGATACAATAATGAAGCAAAAAAAAAGGTGTACGTGATGACAAAAAAAGGTAAAAATTCTCGATAACTAGGCAATACTGCGCCACATACACACACACACAAAAAAAAAAAAAAAAAAAACACCAGTTGAGATACAGGAAGAGTGAAGCAGGACAGGACATAGTTGAGGTAAGCAAGTACGAATAAATAGATAAACAAGCCAAGAATTTCCCACCTCCACCCATCTTCCACACCCAACACCCCAAAAGAAGGCGAAACTCAACCCTCCAATAAATACCTGCATGTCATTACGTGTTGTTTTCGTAATAGGAATGAAAGACAGGTAAGGCAAGGCAAGGTACGCTGTGTGTGTGTGTGTGTGTGTGTGTGTGTGTGTGTGTGTGTGTGTGTGTGTGTGTGTGTGTGTGTGTGTGTGTGTGTGTGTTGCTGTTTGAAATATTTTGTAGGCAACAGAAAAATATAACTAATAAATAACATCCATTAAAATCTCAGCCATGAAATATTACACTTTCTCTCTCTCTCTCTCTCTCTCTCTCTCTCTCTCTCTCTCTCTCTAAACCTCATCCCCCAATCCTATAATTAAATCATCCGTCCGTGTGTTTGTATGTCTGTGTCCTCTGTGAAGCATTTTCTTGCATACTATGAGGGGAAAATAGTAGATTATCGTGTGTGTGTGTGTGTGTGTGTGTGTGTGTGTGTGTGTGTGTGTGTGTGTGTGTGTGTGTGTGTGTGTGTGTGTGTGTGTGGTGGGGGAGGACGACATAGCCTGCACTGGATCACTACTGAACACGGCATTGAAATCACTCATCGCTCTATGTAATGTCTTTGTGTTTTTTATCTCAGTGTTCAGCAGTGTTGATTATAGTAAGGCAGATACAGTGAGACGATAAAGTGATACATACGTAGATAGATATAGATAGATGGAAGATAGATTAATGGCTAGACAGAGACAGGTAGATAAATATGGATAGATGTGGAATCATCTCTCCATCAAAACAAGGTCAATTATACATCAAAATAAGGTCACTTATCCATCAAAAAGGTCAATTCTCCATCAAAACAAGGTCAATTATCCATCAAAACAAGGTCAATTCTCCACCAAAACAAAGTCAATTCTCCATCAATATAAGTTCAACTCTCCATCAAAACAAGGTCAACTCTCCACCAAAACAAGGTCAACTCTCCACCAAAACAAGGTCAACTCTCCACCAAAAGGTCAACCCCATAATAAAATAGTTAAATTCCACAATAAGGTCGCCTCCATGAAAACTGAGTCATGATGTGGTGAAGGTTTTGGTCAGAGAGAGAGAGAGAGAGAGAGAGAGAGAGAGAGAGAGAGAGAGAGAGAGAGAGAGAGAGAGAGAGAGAGAGAGAGAGAGAGAGAGAGATCAAGGGGGAATGTTAGGCCACGCTCCCCCCTCTCCGTCACTCCCTATACCACCTCTGCGCAGTGTGAGAAAAAAGTCTGCGCTGTGTAAACGTGAAATAATAGAAAACGACGCGTATAGGCCTAGACACAATTCCGGTGGCTTAGTCTGATTTGTTTTTATCTTTATTTTTTTTTTCATTTCTATTTATTCATTTGTGCCTTTTCTTCGTGTTATCTTCATGTTTGTTTTATTTTCATTTTTTTTCTCTCTTTTTCTTTGGTTTTCTCAATTAATTTACTTTTAACATTTCAATGAGTCTTATCTTCGTTCATATTTATGTTTACTTTATATTTTTATTTTCTGCTTTTGGTAAATTAAGCAGTGTTTACATACATCTATTTATCTTTGCTCATTTATCCATTAACTTATTATCATTATTACTATCATCACCATTATTACATTTGGAAAGGTATCCACATTGGTTTTGATGAGATTTCCACGCTTATCTTAATTGTATACTTAAGTTAAAATCTCAATTTAGTTTTTATATAACTTTTAATTACATATCCAATCTAAATAGCCGCCGTGGTACAGTGGAACCTTGCGTGCTTTGGGATCCGAGTGGTCTCCAAGCGCACGGGTTCGAATCCTGCCCACGGTCCGAGTGTAGGTTGGGCTTCCTCACTCGGGGCAACGGTTTCCTAGCGGATAGGCTTTGAGATAGGGGGTACCCAAAAAGTATCCCCTTTAGCCCATAAATTCCTGTGAAAAGCCCACATGCTATAAACATGGTATAAATAAAAATTAACTTTTTTTTTTCTATTGTCCTTCCGTATATCTTTAATCTATCTTCACCATTTACATTTATATCATCATCTCATCATATTCATACTCACTTCACTATCCCACAATTTATTTCGAGTCATTTTACCTGATCCATCTTAACATTTTGCATAATTTTTCATCTACCATTACCTTACTCATTCATACTCATTTCATTATCCTACAACTTATTTTATCAAGTTATTTTAGCTTATCTTTAACATTTTGCATAATCTTTCATCTACCATTACCTTCTACACTTACATCGCTATCTCATCATCATCTTCATACTTATTTCATGATCCTATATTTCATTTCAGCAAGTCATTTAATCTTATTTTACATTCTTTATAATCACTAACACAAGATAAACTCCACGGGGTTAAAACATTCTCATTCCACCTCCAGCTCAGCCAAGACCACGCATCATCATACTGATTTCATGATCCTATATATAATTTCAGCAAGTTATTTCATTTTATTTCACATTCTTTAAAATCACTAACACACGATAAACTCCACGGGGGTAAAACATTCTCATTCCACCTCCACCTCAGTCACGACCTCTTCCTCCTGAACGTGGCGCATGTAGTATATTATGGCTCGTATTCAAACACGCTTGAATCCCTAACCATGACTATTTTTCAAGGCCACACAGATGATTAGAGGGGTTTTCTCCGGTCATAATGTAGAAATTTTGTCACTCTGCCTCTAAAATTGTAAGACCACCTTTAAAAAAAACTCGTGTAAACTTAAATAAAGGGTTTTGAAATAGTTAGGGTAAAACACAGAAATGTTTAAGAGTACGAGTCAATTGAGAGAGGAGTCCAGACCAACACAGCTGCAAGGAGACAGACGAGCAGCCAGAAATGGAGTGGTACCGTCACCTAACCTAACTAAACATGAAGTGACCTAATGTAACCTCACTTAGCTTAACCATCCTCACTCTCACACACACACACACACACACACACACACACACACACACACACACACACACTCTCTCTCTCTCTCTCTCTCTCTCTCTCTCTCTCTCTCTCTCTCTCTCTCTCTCTCTCAGCAACCATTACAGCTTCCCATTCTCTCTGTTTCATCCAATGTCTCCTCCTCCTCCTCCTCCTCCTCCTCCTCCTCTCACTCTCCCTTTCCTTCCCTTTCACTCTCCCTTCACCGTCCCTCGTGCCCCTATCTCCTTTCTCCTTCTTCTCCACATTTTCATCAACTTTAACTTGACTCCTGGTAATTCAACTCGTGTGTGTGTGTGTGTGTGTGTGTGTGTGTGTGTGTGTGAGAGAGAGAGAGAGAGAGAGAGAGAGAGAGAGAGAGAGAGAGAGAGAGAGAGAGAGAGAGAGAGAGAGAGAGAGAGAGAGAGAGAGAGAGAGAGAGAGAGAGAGAGAGAGAGAGAGAGAGAGAGAGAGAGAGAGAGAGAGAGAGAGAATGTTCAGGAAAGAATAATAGATGCATGGATGGATGGAAGGATGAAGGGACGGTGGGTGGGTGGGTGGGAGGGAGGTAGGGATGGAGGGAGGGAAGGAGAGAAGAGAGGGAAAGGAGGGAGGGAAGGAGAGAAGAGAGGGAAAGGAGGGAGGGAAGAATCACAACGGTGGTCGCTGGTGATTTATGCAGATGAAGTGGATGGCCTTCACATGCTCCTTCTTCTTCTTCTCCTCCTCCTCCACCACCACCTCCTCCTCCTCCTCCTCCTCCTCCTCCTCCTCCTCCTCCTCCTCCTCCTCCTCCTCCTCCTCCTCCTCCTCCTCCTCCTCCTCCTCCTCCTCCTCCTCCTGAGTAAGTTTTGTTGTGAGCCATGACTCTCTCTCTCTCTCTCTCTCTCTCTCTCTCTCTCTCTCTCTCTCTCTCTCTCTCTCTCTCTCTCTCTCTCTCTCTCTCTCTCTCTCTCTCTCTCTCTCTCTCTCTCTCTCTCTCTCTCTCTCTCCTGACTCATCATCTTATGCATAATTGAATTTGTTTTTATTTCATGTGTGTGTGTGTGTGTGTGTGTGTGTGTGTGTGTGTGTGTGTGTGTGTGTGTGTGTGTGTAAAAAATTAAACAAGGTTATGGCTCATATTTCTGCACTATACTACACTACACTACACACACACACACACACACACACACACACACACACACACACACACACACACACACACATTTTCTTTCAGATTACGTCACACGAATCAACTTTTACAGAAAACGAGGGACTTAGATAAACACACCAAAGAAGCAAAGACACCCAGACGTCCACAAAACAACAAAAACAACAACAACAACAACATGACAAGGGAAACAACAAAACAACGAAAAATAAATCATTGTAAAATCCACGCCACGCCACACGAAGGATAAATAAGTAAAATAAATAAGTAAAACAAATAAGATGGTGGTGGTGGTGGTGGTGGTGGTGGTGGTGGTGGTGGTGGTGGTGAGGGGTGGAGGATAAGAAAATAGGAAAATGAAGGTGATGATGAGGAAAAAAGAAGAAGGATTTGATTGATGATGATGAATAATAATAAAAAGAAAAAGAAAAAATGATAAAAAGGAGGAGGAAAAGAAGAGAGGGAGCGAAAAAAGAGAAAACGAAAAGAATAAAAAAAAGATGATATTTTTGTTTAGATATATTTTTTCTCTACTTTCAAACACAACAGCCACACTCCTCTCCACCAACCAAATATTACCACTATCTCTCCCTCTCTCTCTCTCTCTCTCTCTCTCTCTCTCTCTCTCTCTCTCTCTCTCTCTCTCTCTCTCTCCAATAATTCCCTATCCTTCTTTATTGTGTTTTTTTTTCCATCTTGTCTTTTTTATCCCTTTATTCATTTTTCTCCTTAATTTTTCTTTCTTCTAAGGTATTGCATCAGGTTACCACAATTTTATCCACCCTTCCCTTCCACAAAATCCACCCAACGCTCTGTAACATCTATATTTAACCGTCCACTTACACCACTACATTTACCATCCACACAACACTCCCTAACATTCTACACTAAACGCCTTCAGTACCATGACGTGTTTCCATATTCATTCTGCCTACTATTTGGTGATTTTCTACAGCTTCAGAAACTTATGTGGGAGATTAGAAAAGTGAAGACTGTGGCCATTAATCTTATGACCTCCACAGACCCTTCCTAATGTCAATAAAGTGGTCTAATCGTACACAAATCACAAGGTCAAAAATGTGTCCCAGTATTGAAGAGGTTAAGCACATCTACTTTTAGCCAAATACTCCCCATGAACACACACACACACACACACACACACACACACACACACACACACACAGACACACCAAAGACCCTCGTCATCTCCCAATCCACCGTTGCATTTTCCCCTTCCACCATCCCACCACCACACACACGCCGCTCCTTACCGTGTACCGTAATGGACATCACCAAAACGGTACTGTGAGGTAGGAGGGGAAAAAAAAAACCGCATGAATAAATAAATAGAAGTAAAAAAAAAAAAAAAAAAACCTGCCATTATTACTTTTGCTTAACAAGGGAGAGAGGTGAAGTGGGAGACAAATAGTGAGTGAGTGAGATTTCTGTTTAGTGAGTGGGGTTCTAAAGACATTAGAGAGAGAGAGAGAGAGAGAGAGAGAGAGAGAGAGAGAGAGAGAGAGAGAGAGAGAGAGAGAGAGAGAGAGAGAGAGAGAGAGAGAGAGAGAGTAAATATCTCTCACTGCTTCCCTTGTGTCCTTTCAATCCACCACCACCACCACCACCACCAGTACACTCACTCACTGACACACTTTCAAACATCTCCTCTCCCCTCTCTCTCTCTCTCTCTCTCTCTCTCTCTCTCCACTCATTGTATTCAGAGAGAGAGAGAGAGAGAGAGAGAGAGAGAGAGAGAGAGAGAGAGAGAGAGAGAGAGAGAGAGAGAGAGAGAGAGAGAGAGAGAGAGAGAGAGAGAGAGAGAGAGATAGTAGAGGAGGAAATTAATGAATAGTAGAAGAAAGACAAGGATAGAATGGGAAGTAAAAATAACCAGAAATAGAACACTCGAGGAAAAAAATGACACAGGAAAAATAGGAAAAGGAAAGAGGAAAGAACACAACAGAATAAACACGAGGACATCAAGAGGAAAACAAAAAATAAACTAATAAACAAGGAAAAAAGTAAATATGTGAAAGAGGAAAGAGCAAAAAAAAGAGAGAGAGAGAGAGAGAGAGAGAGAGAGAGAGAGAGAGAGAGAGAGAGAGAGAGAGAGAGAGAGAGAGAGAGAGAGAGAGAGAGAGAGAGAGAGAGAGAGTAAGGACAAGAACAAGTACACAAGAGAGAGGAGAGGAGGAGAGGAGGAGGAGGAGGAGGAGGAGGAGGAGGAGGAGGAGGAGGAGGAGGAGGAGGAGGAGGAGGAGGAGGAGGAGGGCAAGTGATGGTGACTGTCCTAATAAGGGAGTGAAGGAGAGAGAGAGAGAGAGAGAGAGAGAGAGAGAGAGAGAGAGAGAGAGAGAGAGAGAGAGAGAGAGAGAGAGAGAGAGAGAGAGAGAGAGAGAGAGAGAGAGAGAGAGAGAGACGGGAAGGTGATGAGGTGATGGTGATGACGCTTAAGAGAAGAGAGAGAGAGAGAGAGAGAGAGAGAGAGAGAGAGAGAGAGAGAGAGAGAGAGAGAGAGAGAGAGAGAGAGAGAAAGTCTTTTTATTTTTATCATTTTTCTATTAAGAGGAGAAAGAGGGAAGAGAAAAAAGGAAAGAATATGAGAGAGCGAAGAGTGGAGGAAGAGAAAGAATAAGATAAAAAGAAATAAAAGAAAAAAATAAGGCGATTAATGAAAGAGTGAATAAAGAATGAGAATAATTAAAAATATAAGGAAGAGAAAAAATGACTAAAAAAAAAAAAAAAAAGAAGGAAAATGGAAAAGAAAGACAAAGAAAGAAAATAAAAAGAGAACTAAGACCAGAAGGAAGAGGAGGAGGAGGAGGAGGAGGAGGAGGAGGAGGAGGAGGAGGAGGAGGAGGAGGAGGAGGAGGAGGAGGAGGAGGAGGAGGAGGAGGAGGAGAGAAAAGGGGCTAAGGAGAGGAACTGAGTGAGAGGGAGGAGAGGAAAGGAGTGGGAGGAGAGAAGAGGAGAGGGGAGAAGAGAGGAGAGGAGAGGGGAGAGTGAGAGGGACGGCGTGGAGGGAGAGGAGATGACCTTCCCTGGCGCGGGTCGGGGTCACGGTGGCTCGGCAAACAAAAACTAGACCTGAACTTTGACCTGTTGGCTCATCCTCCCGCCGCAGGTCACCACCACCACCACCACCTTCAGGATAATCTCTCTCTCTCTCTCTCTCTCTCTCTCTCTCTCTCTCTGGAAACAGGTAAGGTGGTAATAATTATTCTATTTTTTTCTATGATTTTATTCAAGACTTTCCTGTTTAGTCTCTCACACACGCTGCTTCTCCTTCAGTAGTTCCAACATCTTGTCTTCTTGTTCTCCTCCTCCTCCTCCTCCTCCTCCTCCTCCTCCTCCTCCTCCTCCAAGCAGCCTAGTAAGGACCCCAGGGTCTGTTGTTGCTTGGTCTATTCCTTTGTATTCCTCCTCCTCCTCCTCCTCCTCCTCCTCCTCCTCCTCCTCCTCCTCCTCCTCCTCCTCCTCCTCCTCCTCTCAAAAGGCCCTCCTACATCTGTCTCTTTCTCTTTCTCTTACATTCTCTCTTCTCTCCGTCACTTCCTCCCATCTTCTCTTTTCTCTCCCACTTCTCCATCTCTCCCTCCTTCACACTCCTCCACCTCCCTCGCTCCTCTTCTCTCCCTTCTTCAGGCTCGGGACGCCCCAGGGACACTCACGAGGGAGTGGTGCAGTCAAGGTCTTACCTAGCCCACTCACCCACCCACCCACACTACCCCCCTTCCCAAACCTGCCCCTTCCACTCAAAGATTCCCCCCAACCATTACCCCAGGACACCACAACCTCCTCCCCTTCCCCTTACCTTCTTACACACACACACACACACACACACACACACACACACACACACACACACACACACACACACACACACACACACACACACACACACACACACAGAAAGAAGTGAGATTAGAATAGCGTACTATACATTTCAGCGGTGGACAAACGGTGTTTTTTGCAGATATCTCCTAAACGAATCGTTGGATGAGTATGATATTTCAACACACTACCTTGAACATCCGTCTGTAATTTATGGTTAACAGACCACAGTGCTATATGTGTTATGTGAGGAGTTTACTGAATGATATTACGCCTAATCCAGTCATCATATCAAAGGTGTTATACAGAATCGGACGAGTGTGGGTACTCGTCTAACCCCTCCACCACCACCACCACCCTGAAGAAACCCCAGACCACTCCTTCTCTACCCCAGTATCGCATGACCCTCTTCCCGCTTCCTCTTCACCCCTATTCACACCATCAGCCTTCCACCTTTGATTTTTTTCCCTATTGTAATTACATACGTATAGGTATAATAGTTACATACGTCAGTATGTACATACATATCATACATTAATGATATTATTTAATACAATTGCTGGTATATGTGGACATGAAAACCAGAGTGGGTCAAACGACCGTGAAAGCAATAGCTAATTCCGCTGTTAATGGCCGTATAGCTGGATAATAAGCAACGTATCTAACAACAAAATAATATTATATATAAACTGGACCACTTTTTATGATCAATAGGTAGACAGTACGCAATAAGAGTATCAACTTTTCCTAACAGTAGAAGGTCCAGGTCACAGGTAATTCCAGCACATCATGTTCACATGGTTGACCATAACGACTGCAAACATGGCTCTTCTATATACTACACGTAAACGTGCTGTTGTACAGTAATTATCAACGTGAACCACTTCTTGCCTTCATGAAATTGTACCATACTCGTTAATAATCATATCTATACATACACACTTACAGAACATTATAATGTATAAATACAGTGGTGGGAGAAGTAGGGAGGGACACAGGAGTGAGGGAGGCGAGGAGCTAGGGAGAGGAGAGGAGGGATAAAGAGGGCGAGAACTTCCGAGACGGGGGAGACGTAGTAGTGGTTAGGAATGGTTTGGGTGGGTGTGTGGGGGGACCACACTTTCATTAGAATGCGTCAACATGACTCGTCGGCTTTGCGTTATTTTTCACGAGTAAACTCCTCACATAACACATATAGCACTGTGGTATGTTAACCATAAATTACGAACGGATGTTCAAGGTAGTGTGTTGAAATATCATACTCATCCAACGATTCGTTTAGGAGATATCTGCAAAAAACACCGTTTGTCCACCGCTGAAATGTATAGTAGTTTACACAAAATGGTTACTTTTCACATGTGTGTGTGTGTGTGTGTGTGTGTGTGTGTGTGTGTGTGTGTGTGTGTGTGTGTGTGTGTGTGTGTGTGTGTGTATTGTTCAGGTGACAGTTCAGGTTTGCTTGAGTGTCGTGAGGTAGTTTGCGTTATTTGTGTCGAGTTTTGTTTTTATCAGTGTTGTCTTCCCTTTGTTTGGATTATTAAGAGTGTGTGTGTGTGTGTGTGTGTGTGTGTGTGTGTGTGTGTGTGTGTGTGTGTGTGTGTGTGTGTGTGTGTGTGTGTGTGTTTCACTGCTTGTGTGTGACAAGACAGTCAGACGTTACCCTACGGAGCGAGCTCAGAGCTCATTATTTCCGATCTTTGGATAGGCCTGAGACCAGGCCTTCATATGGGACCGATTTACATATATCATTCAGGTGAAACCTTTTCTTTTGTGTGTGTGTGTGTGTGTGTGTGTGTGTGTGTGTGTGTGTGTGTGTGTGTGTGTGTGTGTGTGTTTTTGTTACTCCTATACCATCTTCAGGAAACCTTTTCATATATTTGTTACTCCTATACACTTTTTTCATATATTAGTAAATCTAGTAGTAGTAGTAGAAGTAGTAGTAGTAGTAGTAGTAGTAGTAGTAGTAGTAGTAGTAGTAGTAGTAGTAGTAGTAGTGTAGTAGTAGTAGTATAAACCTAACTCTTAACAATTTACCTTACTATATTTTAATCACAAAGGAATAACTATTTTTTTTCTTTCTTTCAGACAGTCAAGGATTCTGAAGGTCTCTCAGGAGCTGATAAGACTTGCTGGACTTCTGTTGACTTTTCCTCCCTGACAACATGACGCATTTAACCTCCTGATCCTGTCCTGCACATCCCTTTCCCTCACCCACCACCACCCCCACCACCACCACCACCACCACCACCACCACTTACTTGTTCCCTCTTTAACACAATCCCCCTCACATGTTATTCCCTCCTTTTCCCCTCACACATGCATCCTTCCCTTCATTCAGTCCACACGTAAGTTCACCCATGTCCGCCTTTCACGACCTCTGCACACACCAATCATATTCTTTCCTCCTTCTGACCTCGACCTCAAATCCTTCTTCATCCAACCATTCCATCTCGCACCTCTATTCATTCTCTGCCACTACTCTACCATCTCACACATTCCCTTCCATCCTACGCCAATCCTAATGCTCTTAAATTCCTTCATTCTTCGCTGATCTTTCTTTCCTCCTTCTCCTGTTCCTGTTCCTCTTCCTTCTTGCAGCTTTATCTTTTATGTTCCCTATCATCATCCTACTATCTCACATTCATTCCCTTTCCATCCTACACCAATCGTTAAGACACTCAAATTCCTCTATTCTTCTCCAATCCTTCCTTCTTCTTCTTCTTCTTCTCTCTCCTTCTCCTCCTCCTTGCACCTTCATCTTTACGTTACCTGCCACCATCTTACCACCTTACATTCGTCCCCTCTCCATCCTATCTCAAGAAACACAAATTCTCTATTCTTCTCAACCCTTCCTCCTCCTCCTCCTCCTCCTCCATCTGTTTCTCCTTACACCATCTTACCACCTTACATTCGTCCCCTCTCCATCCTATCTCAAGAAACACAAATTCCTCTATTCTTCTCCAACCCTTCCTCCTCCTCCTCCTCCTCCTCCTCCATCTGTTTCTCCTTACACTTCTATCTTTACGTTCTTTGCCACCATCCTACCGCCTCACATTTATCCCCCTTTCCATCCTACACCAATCCTAATCCACTCAAATTCCTCCATTCTTCTCCAACCCTTCCTCCTCCTCCTCCTCCTCTTCTCCTCCATCTCCTCCTCGGCCTTCCCTCCCACACCAGTCACACTCCATTCCTCCAAGCTGACTAACCTGCTGCAAATACCCAAACTTGCCCGTGTACACTTGCCTCCCTGTTATCCATCTCCTAAATCTTCTGCCTCTTGTAGCCCAGCTCCCTCTACCGCCCCCCTCCCATCTTCTCCCTCTCCCAGCCACAATACCATGCTTCGGACAAGATGAATGTTAGTATACCCAGCCTCCTCCGCTCCGCTCCCCCGCCCCAGCAGTTTGAAAAGGGCGGTGTTGTTGAATGGGTGGGGAAGATTTACCTTAGGGTTTGGTGTTATTGTAAAGTTACGTCAGTCTTATTTTGGTGGATGGTGACTGTGTTTTGATTCTTTACGGTGTTGTGTGTGTGTGTGTGTGTGTGTGTGTGTGTGTGTGTGTGTGTGTGTGTGTGTGTGTGTGTGTGTGTGTGTGTGTGTGTGTGTGTGTGTGTGTGTGTGTGTGTGTGTGTGTGTCTGGGAGGGTGAAGGAATGTGGGTGTTAAGTATTTAGGAGTTTGGTTGAGAGATTGAAAATAGGGGTAAGGAGAGAGAGAGAGAGAGAGAGAGAGAGAGAGAGAGAGAGAGAGAGAGAGAGAGAGAGAGAGAGAGAGAGAGAGAGAGAGAGAGAATCAAAGCACCACACTCGAATAGTAAACAATGTCATTAAAAAAAAAAATCCCTTTCACTCTATGTTAATGATCTGGGAGGCTGGGAAGTGAGTTAGGCCAGGTCAGGTCAGGTCAACTTAGGTTACGTAAAAAAAGGAATAAATTGTGAGAGTAGTGACGTAAACAACAACGAAGTACATTACATTACTTACCTGAAAAAAGTAATGTTGTGCCCTCCGCCAAAACGAGACAGGTGTGATTATGTCAATTTGCCTGATTTTTTTCTTTTTTTTTTTTTAGGGTTTCCTGTCACGAAATTAAGTGACACGAGCATGTTTGGGTAATGGAAGACAACTCACACACACACACACACACACACACACACACACACACACACACACACACACACACACACACACACACACACACACACACACGCACACACACACACACACTCAAGATGCATTCACCCAATTAAACCTACGGCCAGCATCAGACCTCCACCAGTTACAGTTCATCAATTAAGAGCCAAACTACTCAACAACCCAAGATACCGTCACATCCTACTCCCTGACGCCCCACCGTCACAACGAGCAGTCCGCCACCACCACAAGCCTGTCCCCGCACCACACCACCACCGACCCTTACAAGAAAAGCACCATTCTCACAATATTGTGTTACGTAACATACTCCACTACCATCACCTCCTCCGCTTGCTACCTCGTTCGCCACCTCTCCACCTCCCCTCCACGTCACCGTCTCATGAAGCCCAGCTCCTGTCCCAAAGTAGGATTCACGCGGCCCCATTCGACTCAAGCGGAAGTGTTAAGCGAGCTCCCTAATTTTTTTTAAGTCAATCGAGGTCAAAGCCTCAACCAGTGAACACAACGCCTCTTGGAAAACCGTGGGATCCACATCACCCAGCACTTCACCACTGCGACACCTCTTAAGTATCACTTCCACTCGTCCCGTTTTTTCACATTGCCTCCATATAGGATTAGTATTATTGTTAGGTATTGAGTTGGGTTCTTTGTTATATCTATTTGTGTTATATCTGTGTATGTCAATTTCATGTTTTGTTATTGGGTTATTTAATAGTTTAAATGCCCCCTTTGCATATCCTCACCAGTTGAACCTGCAGTTTTTTTTTTATTAATGTTCAGTGTTCCATTTTATCAGTGACTTTTTTCTGTTATTACTTTTTTTTTTGTGGTGTGACTTTTTTTACTTGCTTTGCGTGTTTAAATTTACCTTTGTGCGATCACGTGGCTCCCTTTGGGTTACAAGTGCGCTGTCAACTCTCCTCTAGAACTTTGACTTGTACACCTATCAAGGTAAAGTGTCCCTAACTGATGTTTAAGACAAGGCAATAAATGTCAAGGTTCTGCGTGATACAGGTGCTGCCCAATCCATCTTAAGGGAGGGAAGATGTCATCCCTAACATCAAACAGGCTTTCCCTGGGGAGGTTATCCTTACAGGTCTCGCATCACAGCCCTCCTATCCTTTGGCTAACATTAGCTTGCAGTGCCCCTTCACCACCTCCACCAATGACTGCCTCTACTGACAACTTGTACAATATCATTTCAAAGGAGCATTTGATTAGTGCTCAGGAACAGGATCTCACTTTGGCTAAGGTCAGACATGTTACCAGTGAGACAAAGGATATATGTCTAAATTGCCTTGTTTTTATCATCAGGCAGGAGTCTTGATGCGTGCCTACAGACCTTCTGAACTGAAACGACTAGACACCTGGTCAGAAATACATCAAGTTGCCATCCCCTTGTCTGCAAGACCAGCCATTACAGAACTAGCTCATGATGGATTGTCAGGTCATCTAGGTATCCAAAAAACCTACAAGGCTTTTTTTTTTTTGGCCAGGAATGAAAAAGGACGTCACTTTTTTTTTTTGGCCAGGAATGAAAAGGATGTCACACTATGTAAGAACATGTCAAATTGTGGGTAAGCCTAACGAACTCCTTGTGCCAGCTCCTCTGACGCCTATTCCTTCGAAAAGATCGTTCTTGACTGCGTAGGGCCCTTACCCAAAACCAAACGAGGGAATCGGTATTTAACCCTTTTTCACCTGGATAGGAATTCCAACAAATTCCATCTGACAAGGGTAGCAATTTCACTAGCAATTTTTTCCAACAGATAGTGAATGAGCTAAACATCGACCATGTAACCACCTCGGCTTACCACCCCCAATCCCAAGGCTGGCTGGAGCGGCTTCACCAAACATTAAAATCCATGAAGTATTGCTTGGAGCATCAAGGAGACTGGGATGAAAGTATCTCTTCTCTTCTCTTCGCCTCAAGAGAATCTCCAAGTTTCTTTAGGTTACTCCCCTTT
This sequence comes from Portunus trituberculatus, assembly GCF_017591435.1. Lineage (NCBI taxonomy): Eukaryota > Metazoa > Arthropoda > Malacostraca > Decapoda > Portunidae > Portunus > Portunus trituberculatus. Next base: position 2,615,019 of record NC_059302.1, on the reverse strand, counting down.
TGAGTTACTCTATGGTAGACAGCTCAGGGGGCCTCTCACAAGTATTAAAGGATCAATGGTTTACTAAATACTCCAAGCCCCAGTGTGTCTGACTACATCAGTAACCTTAAGAATAAAATCCGTGGTCTGATCTTTTGCTAAATCAAACTTTCTCAAACTAAAATGCAACAAAATTATCTCCCCAAATCTGTCATGAGAAGTTTCAAACCAGGAGACATGGTTTTACTTTTCCTCCCCACTCCAGGCAATGCTCTTCACAGTAAGTTCCAACGTTTTGAGTGCTACCTTCATCCTGGTCTTAAACTACGAAGGTCTTCACCGATCACAACCCTTTGGCCTTCCTTCACGCCATGAAGAACCGAAACCAACGCATACTTAGGTTGGCCGTGTAAACTCAATCCTTCCAGTTGGAAGTCCACCATATGAAGGGGGTGGACAACATCATCGTCAAGATCTCCCGTCTCGCCTGCTTCATGAGCCCATTACGAAGGTCCACTACCATCACCTCAGCTTGCTACCTCGTTCGCCACCTCTCCACCTCCCATCCACGTCACCGTCTCGTGAAACCCCGCTCCTGTCCCGAAGTAGGATTCACGCGGCCCCATTCGACTCGAGCGCAAGTGTTAAGCGAGCTCCCTGATTTTTGGAAGTCTGTCGAGGTCAAGGCCTCAACCAGTGAACGCAACGCCTCTTGGAATACCGTGGGATCCACATCACCCAGCACTCCACACCACTGCGACACCTCATAAGTATCGCTTCACCTCGTCCCGTTTTCTTCACATTGCCTCCATATAAGGTTAGTATTATTGTTAGGTATTGTTAAGTTAGGTTCTTTATTGTTATATTTATTTGTTATATCTGTGTATGTCAGATTCATGTGTGTTTTGTTATTGGGTATTAAATGGCTTCTTAAGTACCCTCTTTGCATATCCTCATTGACATTAGGAAGGGTCTATGGAGGTCAGAAGATTAATGGCCAGAGTCTTAACTATTGTAATCCCATACATAAGTTTCTGAAGTTGTATAAAATCACCAAATAGTGAGCAGAGTGAATATGGAAACGCGTCATGGTACTGAAGGGGTTAATGATCTCTTATCGCTCATAATTTTTAACCCTATCTGCTGGAGTTGGATTTTTGCATATACACTCACGCTATTTGGTGTTACTGTGTCCCTTCTATGTATGTCTTCAGTCCGTCAGCTGCCTTTTGCATTAATAAACCGTTTATTATCATTATTTTTATCAAACACACAGCTAACATGGCGGGGACGGTGGTGACAGCTCCGCCCATCAGGGAGCCTTGGAAGATAAGAAAAAGAAAAAAAAATCTGGAACAAAAAAAATAAACATGGAGAGGAGACTGCACACACACACACACACACACACACACACACACACACACACACACACACACACACACACACACACACACACACACACACACACACACACACACACACACACACACACACTCACAGGTCTGACAGCCACGTAGGGTTACACAACATGGGCTTAATGCAGCGTTCCGTCTGAGTCACCGGCGCATCAATACAATGCTACTCACGTAAATCTCTGCGAAGACACTAATGGTGGGGCGCTGGGACAAGAGGTGGCAGAGGAGGGCAGGGGCTGGACTCTAGATCTGCATTAGAGGAGCTTCCCTGGCAACGAGAGCTGAGAGGGAAGGACAGGGCTGGGGTCACATTTATTCTGGTTACTTGCCCGGCGGTTCTCCCAAGCCGGATACGATTTGGGTGCACGTAAACACACGACACTTGGCGGGTACGGGTTAGGTAATACACGCGGACACACACACGCAAGTCACGGGGACGTATACACATGCAGACGCAGTACAAGCAAACCAGGACAACACGCATGCACTAAATAGATATAACCGGGGTTCAGAGGCGCCTTTAGCCAGTCACTTATGCCACCACATTACACAATGCGATACAAAGCCCAGGAACAGTAGATGCTTCATTTCGGTGAGTGAGCGCGGCTTTGAAGCTCCGAGATGTCGTTCAGCTCTATATAGACGGTGTTTATGGTAAATGAATAGAAACCGCTTATGTAAATTTAAAGGCAGACGTAATGGTAACCTATACGACTTACTCTATTACAAATCCTAATCACAACGTATTCTAAGAGATATTAAAGAGCCAGTGTTCAAAATAAGACGTTATGGATTAGAGCAGAGCAGAGCAGACCAACAGACCAACACCACTATCACCACCATCATCACCTTATACATTTACAAAACTTATTTTTTACAATGTTCTTTAAAATACTGACATCTTTTCATTTATTTTCTCTTATTTCGTATTCCCAGAGTTGCCTTTATTTTGTTAGTGTGTTAGTAAAAGCTTCGTTTTCTTTCATATTATCCTCACCCCGTTCTCTTTGATGTGGCTCGTCTTCATTTTTTTCCCCTGCTCACGATTCGCTTGTCTTTTCCAGTTCTCTCTCTCTCTCTCTCTCTCTCTCTGACTGCCTGGCTGATTGACTAACTAACAAACTCTCACCTTTTACTGATTGACTGATTCATTCACTCACCTACCAACACACTCACTGAAACTGGATGACTAACTGACAGACGAACAGACAGACAGAATGACTATGACCAACGGATACTCTCTCTCTCTCTCTCTCTCTCTCTCTCTCTCTCTCTCTCTCTCTCTCTTAGACAGACATATACAATAAATAGTGAATCTTTAGTTGGTACAAGATAATGGAAAAAAATGTGCTAATGGTGGGTTGTCACTCTCTTCATCCACGCATTTGTCACTTCACGTTAATATCATCATTGCTGTTCTCTTCCATTTTCTTTCTTTATTTTTTTTCTTTAGGCTTTTATCTATTTATTATTTTAAAGACATGTTCGATGCTTTGTCCTTCTTAAACGTGCTTGATTACACGGCAGGATTTTCTGTCGAAGATATGGCGTCATGCCGTTCACCCTCACCTCTCTCTCTCTCTCTCTCTCTCTCTCTCTCTCTCTCTCTCTCTCTCTCTCTCAAACGCACATTCACTTTTACCCTGTTCCTCTCCAGCCCCTACATTCTCTCTCTCTCTCTCTCTCTCTCTCTCTCTCTCTCTCTCTCTCTCTCTCTCTCTCTCTCTCTCTCTCTCTCTCTCATTCCTGGTCGATTCGTGTATTTACTTTACCCTTTTTTTTTTTTTTTTATCTTCCTTTCCCCTCTATCTTTGTCTTTAGGGACTTCTTATTTTTCTTTGTGGTTCGTCTGTATTTTATTTTTTCACATCTTTCATTTCTCACACACCTCTCACTATCTCTTACTCTATTTTCATTCCAATATATTTTACTGCCACTCTCTCTCTCTCTCTCTCTCTCTCTCTCTCTCTCTCTCTCTCTCTCTCTCTCTCTCTCTCTCTCATTATTATTTAAGTACTAGTTACGTTTATTTTCAAAGCATTCTTATTTCATGCTTGTTTTTCTTCCTCCTCTGTACCTGCTGTTATATTTTCTCCTTGTATCTGCTTTCTTTTCTTTCTTTCTTTTCTTTCTTCTTTTCATTCCCCATCATCCTACTTTCCCTATCATCCTATTTTCCCATCATCCTATTTTCTTTCTTCTTTTCTCGTTGTATCTGCTTCATTTTCTTTCACACCCTCCTATTTTCTTTTCTCCGTGTTCCTTCCTTGTATTTATCCCCACTATTATTTCTTCCTCCTCTCTCTCTCTCTCTCTCTCTCTCTCTCTCTCTCTCTCTCTCTCTCTCTCTCTCTCTCTGTTATCTTTTCATTTTCATCTGCATTTATTTTCTTCTAAATTTTATCTATTCTTACTTCTAGGTGTGTTCAATTATCACTTTCTTTTCCTGTTTCTTTCACTTTTTAGTATTTTTTTCCTATTCACCTGTTTTATATTTTCCTTCAATTTTCATAGCAACTTTATTTCAGGTTTGTTTTCTCTTGTTTATCTTTTTTTTTCTGTGTCTCGCTTTATTTTTTTGCATTTGATCTTCTTCTTCTTCTTCTTCTTCTTCTTCTTCTTCTTCTCTTCCGCCGAGTTTGTGGTTCGTGGCTCTCGTGAAGGGGAGGGAAGGGTCGTGAAGAGATGATGGGTTTCTCTATTATTTCCCAGTTATGTAACGAACCAACACTACCACCACCACTACCTCCTCCTCCTCCTGCTCCTCCTCTTTTTCTTTTTCTTTTCTTTCTTTTTTTCTTCTTTCTTTTTCTTCTTCTGTTTCTTCTTCTTTTTCTTCTTTCTTTTTCTTTTTCTTTTTTTTTCTTCTTTTTCTTCTTTCTCCTTCATTCTCCTCCTCACCACCTCTTCCTCCTCTTCTTCTTTTTCTTCTTCTTTTTTCTTTTCTTTTCTTCTTTTTCTTGAAGCTTTTTCTTCTTTTTCTTTTTCATGAAGCTTTTTCTTCTTCTTTCTCTTCTTCATTCTCCTCCTCACCACCACCACCTCTTCCTCCTCTTCCTCTTCTTCTTCCTCATTCAACTCCTCACCACCAACCACCTCTTCCTCCTCCTCCTCTTCTTCTTCCTTCTTCTTTCTACTCCTCCTCCTACTCACTCATTTTCCTGCTCGTTTTCTCTCTCTCTCTCTCTCTCTCTCTCTCTCTCTCTCTCTCTCTCTCTCTCTCTCTCTCTCTCTCTCTCTTCTCTTCTTTTTTATCCCTTTCCTTTCCATTCTTTCTTTCCTTTCTTCTTTCCCCTTCCTTTCCATTCTCCTTGTTCCTTTCTCTTTCCCGTTCTTGTTCCTTGCTTCTCCTCTTTTTTCTTATCATTCTTCTCCTCACTATCCTTTCTCTCTCTCTCTCTCTCTCTCTCTCTCTCTCTCTCTCTCTCTCTCTCTCTCTCTCTCTCTCTCTCTCTCTCTCTCCTTGCACGTCATTCGTTTTCTCATCTTTTGCATCATCTTTCCTTCACCTCTTCATTCTCTTTCCCCCCTTCCTTCGTCATTGTTTTATTTTCTTATCCATCTTTTATTTTTGTGTTATTGTCTTTTTTTTTTCTTTTATTTCGTCACTCACCCTTTCCCTTTTACAATAAATACATGTTTTACTTCTACTTTCCCTTTCGTTCCATCACTTGACATTTTCTCTGTGTTTATTCTGTATCTCATTTATGTAATTTCTCTCTCTCTCTCTCTCTCTCTCTCTCTCTCTCTCTCTCTCTCTCTCTCTGCTTCTAACTGTTTTTTTTTCTTTTTTCATTCTTCACATTTATCATCATCCACTCTTGTCTTCTGTACTTTTTATTAATTTCCTCTTAACAATTTTTTTTCTCTTTAATTTTGCGTATGTATCTTTTCTCCATTCGTCCTCAAGTTATTTTTGGTGATTTTTTTTTTTTTTTTGCCTTTTTCAGTGCGTTAACAATTTCTTCATCACTAATTAAATTTTAACTACCCGTTATGTTATTATTAGTTCAGGTGGCTATTATTCTATCTATGTACCTTATCAATACTGCTATGTATAATTTTATCCATCTTTCTTTCTCCTCCATTGTCTTTAACACATCATTCACACCACTTTAAAATCAGAACTAGAAAAAAAAATTGCCGCTTTTTATTTCATTTCACTATTGCATCTACTAAATCTGAACTCTTCCCTCGCACACCTTCCATTCCCACGTGTCCTTATATGCAACCTTCTTCCTATCGTCTTCTACGCAACATTCGGGACGCCCTTTCTAATCACAACTTCTACAAAATAATACCTATCTTTTATATTACCCTTTATCCATCCAACTGTAGCTCTTCCCTCGCGCACCTTTCGTTTCTATGCATCTTTATTCATCAATTCTTGCTATTTCCTTCTACACAACATTCATGACGCCTTTTTTAATTGTTACTTCAACTAAACAATACCTATTATCTTTGTCACCCTGAAGTCATCCAATGTTAGCTCTTCTCTGGCACACCTTTCATTCCACACCGCACCAATGGCTCCTTCATTAATCATACCCTCCCCTCCATTACTTCCATCCACTTTTTTACAAGGCATCCACCCAAGCCTCGCCTGTTGCCTCACACGCTTCTCATCCCCTCACTATCCAGGATTACTCGCCGGACAACACCTCAAACTTTACCAACGATGAAATTCCGCGAGGCTACAAGAAAGAAAATATGCTGTTTTCTATTTTTCAACCCGCAAGGACTAAAGGATTTCGGCTCCGCTTTTAAGGAGAGAATCACCACTCAGGATTTTAATTTTTCCTCTCTTATAAAACAGCATGACTTTGACCCGATGGCCGCAGAGTGAAAGGCGGTGACACAGCAACGGTGGGCTTTGGGGTGATGGAGGAGAGGGTCGACCAGCAGTACGTGGTTATAATGTATGCAAACAACGGGCGCACTGACTCCCCAATAACCCCCATCCACAGCAAGGCGTCGCGAGGGGAGAGAGGACGGATGATAGTGAAGGGTGACACAGGAAGGTGACGGGGGATTTTTTTGTTATTCTATTGTTATTCTACTCCTCAGGTAAACATTCCTCGTAGCATCAGGGAGTCCTCCGTCCATATAGGGGCACCGAGACGAGAGAGGGAAGGACAATGCAGTGAAGGCTGATAAAGGAGTAGGTCACGGGACACTTATACTCCAGACAAACACTTCTTCAAATATTCCCAACTTCACCGTCCCAAGGCGCCGAGAAGGAAGAGCCAGATGTAACTAATGAGTGATAGAGATAGCGATAGGACATTATACATATACTTAGCTATATCTTGTACAGAAAATCACAATTATGGGTAATATAAATAAAAAAAAAAAGTGATAGAGATAGCGATGGGACATTATACATACATTTAATTTTATCTTATACAAAATCACAATGATGGCTAACATAAATAAAGAATAGTAGAGATACCGATGGGACATGATGCATATACTTAGCTATATCTTAAACAGAAAACCACAATAACACCCACAACAAAACAATTCATGCAGAGAAGAGAGAGAAGGGGTAACATGTGGTGAAGGGTGATGGAGGAAGGGTGATTCGACACAACGTGGTTATATCAAGGGCAAACAAACTCTGTGACACCCCCAACCATACCCAGAGGAGAGGAGGAGAGAAAGAGGGAAAAGGGGGAGGGGGTTACAGCAGAGAAGTAGGACAGTTTGCAGCTCGCAGTGTCACAAGACGTTTTTTTTTTTTTATACAGAATCGTGAGTGTAATTATCGTAATGGTAATGTTCCCGTGAGAGTCTGCGTGCATAGGGCGAGGGGAAGGGAGGAAGGAAGACAATATGGCCTTGGTGCAGTAAGCGGGGTGCCGTTGCGTGTGTTTCTGCTTGTGCGTGCGTGAGTGTATATGGTGCCGCTGACCCAAAGACGCCGTACAGGTAGTTGATGTCACCTGCAGAAATACAAATGCCTGTGTTTGGAGATTGTGTCATGGGCAGGATTTAGGCCCAGGAGTGGAGGCCTTCGCTTAGCAACACCCAAGTGAAGATGCGCTCCTAAAACCCACTCCCGGATGAGGTGTGAGAGGAGGGCCACCGGAGGGTCAGAGAGAGGAGGGGAGAGACGTGAGGTCAGGGAAGGGGAGGGGCGAAAAGAGGAGAGGGTCTGTACACACCTAACTTTGGAGCATGGAGCGTCAGGAGGGAGAGAACCAGCAGGGGTTGGGGGGATACAAACGCCTCTTGGTCTTCAGGGTATATAAGCACAGCGCCGGGCCTTCTCCTCACAGTCGACTCATCCTCACTCAACAACATGAAGCTCGTGAGTACCCGGGAGGCTAAGCGTGAGGCAGCACTCACAGCTTGCCCTCATGTCCCTTGCTCCCTGCCGAGGCGCGGGCATAACATCCCTAGCCTAGGATACTGCTTTGTCGGGTCATCTTGCTACACACACACACACACACACACACACACACACACACACACACACACACACACACACACACACACACACACACTGCATTATTCCTACACACACACACACACACACACACACACACACACACACACACACACACTGCATTATTCACACACACACACACACACACACACACACACACACTGCATTATTCCACACACACACACACACACACACACACACACACACTGCATTATTCCTACACACACACACACACACACACACACACACACACACACACACACACACACACACACACACACACACACACACACACTGCATTATTCCTTCACCTTTTCAAGACACCCAAACAAAATCCTTTATGCAATACAGTAACCATTACCACACACCATCGCAGCAAAACAAGTCACTCACGCACCAACTCACCTCACTTCCACAAAGAATTCAGCAAGTTTGTCGCTCCTTCCCTTCCCTTGCCCTTTCCGAAAATTCATTGTCGCGTTCCTTCTTTCCCTACAGGCCATCTTCGCCTGCCTGCTGGCCCTCGCCCTCGCCCGCCCCCAGGCCCCAGGGGATGCCCAGACTCTCCGCAGCGAGAACATCCAAGAGGGCAACGGTGTCTTCCAGTACAACTTCGAGACAGACAATGGCATCGTGGTGGAGGCCAACGGCACCCCCAACGTTGAGGGCAGCAGCGACATCGTGGGCAGCTACAAGTAAACATTCTCTTTGATATCCTTCACTTCCTACCGCCTCTTGCAATAACACTCCTACACAACACCTAAAGTACCCTTATTATGCACTTCCTTACGTCACTGTCTCTGTTGAAGATCTCATACACCCTCACCATCTCTCTCGCCTTCCCACCACAAATATTAATGCCTACAGGATTCCTATAAAATTCCTCAATAGTTTCCTCTGCATCAGCGTCTCTACTGGAGATCCAATACTAACACCCGTTGCCTCATCTGCATTACTATGTATATACTATAGACGTAAATAAACTTCAATTCATTTGGTAATACATGGAAGTAAGGGGATAATTTCGAAAGCCACCATCACCAGCAATTTGTGCAATGGAGTACTTAACTTAAAGACCCTCAAGTACATGCAGTTTTGTGTTTCGTTTGTAAAATCGTCCATAGTTACCGGTAAAGGTGGTGGTGGTGGTGGTGGTCTTGATGTTGTGTAAGTGCATCTCAGGGTGTCATTAAGATTACGTAAGCATTTCCACCACCTGTTCCTCCTTCTCCTTCTCCTCCTCCTCCTCCTCCTCCTCCTCCTCCTTTTCTACCTTTTCCTCCTAGCTTCCCCTTTGACATTTTCCTTTACAACTCCTCCTCCCACATCTCCCCAGCCACTCCCACATCACTCCCTTCTCTCTTAACCAATCTTCAACAATAGTTACTCTGCCCGCCACTCCCAGACACATGACGCAACATGTCCTACACACTTTTGCCTCCCGTCGCCCTCCCATCCTGCCCGCCTCTCTCTCTCCTCCCTTACCTCCTCACCTTTCACCTCATTCTCCCTTTCTCTCTTCTGGTTTTTCCTCCTTATTTTCCTTCTCTGCAGTTCTCTCTCTCTCTCTCTCTCTCTCTCTCTCTCTCTCTCTCTCTCTCTCTCTCTCTCTCTCTCTCTCAGTATGGGCATTGTTAAAAATCCATTTGCATACCTTCACCTAAGCCATTATTTCTCTTTTCTTCTTCCTCTTCCTCCTTCTCCTCCTCCTCCTTTTACAGTCTCTTCTTCCTCCTCACTCTTTTCGTTTTTATTCCTCTCAGTCTTCATCATCATCATTATTCTATTCTTCACTTTCTTCTCCCTCCTCAGCCACCTCTTTATTTCAGTCAGTTTGTAACATGTTTTCTTACTCACTTTAGTTTTTTATCCTTCCCTTCCTCCTCCTAATCCTAATCTTCCTCGTCCTCGTCCTTCTCCTCCTCCTCCTCCTACTTCTCAACATTCAAGTCAGGTCGTAACGTGTTTTTTTTTTTCTCCTCCTTCAGATTCCCTCTCGGCAACGGACAGTTCCTTGAGGTGACCTACACTGCCGACGCCAATGGATTCAGGCCCTCCACCAGATACGTCAGCCAGAGGAAGTAAGAAGCGAGGCGACCCACACACCGCGGCTCACACGACACCGTCTCCGCACCTGGCCGGGACCACACTCACCTGACCACACCATACGCCAACCCCGCTACACTTGGGACATGAAGACGCCTCTCCTACACATACAAAACACACGATATAGGAGCATGTCCCTGTACTCCGCCTTCCCTTTCCCGTCACTTCCTTTCACTTTCCTCCCTGATTGACTCTCCATCTTCTACCGTCTTCGCATCTCCGTCGTTTCTCTCTGTTCTACACTGCACACTCGTCTCGCTGTGGACTAAAACGAGCGCCTTTCCTCCTAGGGGTTTGTTCCACGCGATGTACAAGACCTACTGTTGTTATCTCTTTTGTTTTTGCAGCAAATAAATGCTCTTCAATACTCTCATGTTTCATCTCGCCCATTTTTAACCTGAATTATGGCAGCGCTGTCGATCACACATAGTCTGTTGGTCAATGAATCAACCAGTCAGTCACACACAGGGTAACTGACACTGGAGCCCACCATTCTATCACCAAACACCAAAGAAAGACAATAAGCATCATGAGAATACAATGCAAGCGGACTGAAAATGCAAAACAGTCGCCCTCTTAATGCATTCTAAGAAACCATTAAGGAAGGAAAGAGAAATGGTGACTAACAAAAGACGAACATACAGGGAAGGTTACCGGGCAGTTAAACATTTCCTTGAGTGGCGCAAGACTATATTAGGTGGATAGGTACGAATTCTGAGAGGTAAGTGGGTGGATGGGCTGAAAGGAGGGTAAATAGATAGATAGGTACTACAGTAGTTGGATAGATAAACAGACAGACAGACAGATAGATAGATAGATAGATACACAAAGATAGACAGAAAAAAGACATAGATAAATAGATAGATAGATGAATAGATAGATAGATAGATAGATAGATAATACATTAACATAAGATGAAAGGTTGGTAGCAAAGGAAAGAAAGAAAGAAAGAAAGAAAGAGAGAGAGAGAGAGAGAGAGAGAGAGAGAGAGAGAGAGAGAGAGAGAGAGAGAGAGAGAGAGAGAGAGAGAGAGAGAGAGAGAGAGAGAGAGAGAGAGAGAATTTTATACACATGCAACACACACAGATCCAAATAAACAGGCACACATAACATTAAAATACAAAAAACTAATAAAGGAAACATATCACATACGTAATTCAAAACATATTGCAACATTTCCACTTGCAACACACCCGAGGCAACACATCAAGGTGAGTCATTAAAAAACACCTGTGATTATCTTAACAGGTACACAACATCTCATAACACCCCTCTCTCTCTCTCTCTCTCTCTCTCTCTCTCTCTCTCTCTCTCTCTCTCTCGTTTTCGTGGTTATTATTTTTTTCTATATTTTCATTTTTTTATTTATATTTTGCCTTCTGTATTTTTTTTTATCATTCTTTCATGAACACGATTTTCAATTATTTCTTCTATCTTTTCTCTCTTTTTCTTTTTTTTTTGTTTGCTAATTTGATCCTTTCTGAATTTTTTCCTGTCATTTGTTCGTCTCCTTGATTCTCTCTCTCTCTCTCTCTCTCTCTCTCTCTCTCTCTCTCTCTCTCTCTCTCTCTCTCTCTCTCTCTCTTACACATCTTCACTTTTCATTTTTTTTCCATTTTCTTGACATTTTAATTTTTTTTTTCACTTTTTTCTACAAGTGTTTCTTTCTTCCTTATTTCTCTTCCTCTTTCTTCGTAACACTTTTTCTTCCCTTCCTTCCTGCTTACCTTCTTTTATTCTTCCTCCTCCTCCTCCTCCTCCTCCTCCTCCTCCTCCTCCTCCTCCTCCTCCTCCTCCTCCTCCTCCTCCTCCTCTTGCTGCAGCTGGTATTCACTTTTATAATTTATTACTTATAATTTTACTAGTCAGCACATTTTTTATCTTACCTTCTCCTTCTTTCCACTTCTCTAACGTCCTTCTCTCCTTCCTTCCTTCCTTCCTTCCTTCCTTCCGTCTCCTCCTCTGTTTCCATTTCTTTTTAATAATCTTCTGCGAGGTCTATTTTCTTTTATTTTTATGCAGCTTTCCTAATTTCTCCTTCTTCTTCTTCTTCTTCTTCTTCTTCTTCTTCTTCGTCTTCTCTTCCTCTTCTAAACGGCGTAGCAAAGAAGTTGAAGGTCAAATTACCGACTGTCAGCATCTAACCTTGAACCTTACCCTCCTCCCTCTCCCTCTTCACTCTCCCTCCTCTCCCTCACTTCTTTATAGCCCCTTGTATCCCTCCTCCCTCTCTCTCTCTCTCTCTCTCTCTCTCTCTCTCTCTCTCTCTCCAGTCCCTAATGTGCGTGTTTCCTCTCTCTCTCTCTCTCTCTCTCTCTCTCTCTCTCTCTCTCTCTCATACGTACTTAGATGTATATCTCCTTTGGACATGGAGGAATATTTAGAGAGAGAGAGAGAGAGAGAGAGAGAGAGAGAGAGAGAGAGAGAGAGAGAGAGAGAGAGAGAGAGAGAGAGAGAGAGAGAGAGAGAGAGAGAGAGAGAGAGAGAGAGAGAGAGAGAGAGAGAGAGAGAGAGAGAGAGAGAGAGAGAGAGAGAGAGACTGCATGGTGACTCGTCCTTTATCAAAGTCAAACTATCGCCAAGAGTTATTGTTGGGACGTGGTAAGGAGCGAGTACTGCGTTCCTCAGCCTCTGATAAGCGAGGGAGGAGAATAAGTAAGGGATTTCCACCTCGATTATGGTAGTGGCTCCGTATTCAACACCCCCTCCTGAACCTTCACTGGATGGAACTCATGGCCGTATTCTGAAATGCTTCTTTGTCACACCCTTACTGTTCTCAAAGGCTCTAGTTGAAGTCCCACGGGTTTCCAAGGGTGTTTTTTGCTGTTCTAGTGACTTATCAACGAATTTACTTACTTTGTTGGCTTAATCTCTTCAGTACCATGACATGTTTTCATATTTATTCTGGTTACTATATGGTGATTTTATTCAGCTTCAGATTTTTATATGGGGATTAAAAATAGTGAAGTTTCTGGCTATTAATCCTCTGACCTTAATAGACTCTTTCTAGTGTAAATAAAATTGTCTAATCATACCCAAAACTCATGGTGAAAAATGCGTCCCAATACTGAAGGGGTTAAGAAACACTAGGAAACGCAGCTAGTTATATCAGTGGCCTTTGAAAATTGTCGAGGTGGGAGAACAAAGAATTTCACAATATTTGACGGAGAAACGATCAGTCATGTTGTAATGGATGTTTCTTCCCCTTAATGATGTTTTTTAACCCTTTTTTCATCACGCCAATCATATCATCCCTTTTTAAACTGCAAATATCATACAGTAATGCTTGTTGGAAAGTGTGAAGCTAAGACACGGAAACATCTGACTGCACTCTGAGGTCAAAGGTTAAAGCATGACACACACTCAGGGAGGTGGCGGTGAGTCCACAGCGGAAAACAAACACCACGCCACGGTATATGGAGTAAGGTGGCCAGTTCCTTTCTCCGCAGTGTTGAATCCTCCCAGTCACTGTTGACCGCTACCCGTGTAAGGCTGGGCGGAGCGAGGGAAAGGCAGTCACTTCAGAAAAACTTTGATTGTTAGTATTCGAAGCCAGAATCTTCCTTTACAGTAGTCAGATGCACAGCTGCCTGAGCCATCGCACTTCACACAAACGATACAGTATCAGGAAAGTGGTTTTTAATGGTGCCCAATAGCAATTAATGAAACAATTAAAGGCTTTTGAAATCTTTAAAAGGGAGTGCGAGTAACAATGTGGCGCTCGAAAACTAGTTACTCTTCTGAAAGCATATTGGTGTTGTCTTTTCGTGTGTAGAGATAGATAGCTATGTGAACAGTTGAGTAGTGAAGGTGGCAAATAAATATGTTGACCTAGGAATACATTTTTTCTTACTCTTTCGACAAAATAGGGAAAGAAGATTTTATTTTGCCGAAAAGTTAGCCCCTTCAATACTGGGACACATTTTTACCTTGAAATTTATGTACGATTAGACCATTTTATTGACATTAGGAAGGGTCTATGGAAGGTAAAAGATTAATGACCACAGACTTCAATATTTTAATCCCCACATGAATTTCTGAAGCTGCATAAAATCAACAAGTTGTAAGCAAAATGAATAGAGAAACGCCTCATGGTACTGAAGGGGTTAAGGCAATAAAAGTAATCCATCAACCTGAGATTTATTTACCACCTTCACTTTTCCATGTATTAATACGATGCAGGTCCACCACAACATTATGTCCCTCTCCTCAGAACAACATCCATTTCCCGCCAGTCCTGGGAATAACACACCTTTCCAAATCACCTTTTCAATCAACACAACAACATTGGGAGTAACACACCTTTCCAAATCACCTTTCCAATCAACACAACAACATTGGGAGTAACACACCTTTCCAGATCACCTTTCCAATCAACACAACATCATCCCCGATACTCATTAGTAGCAACACACCTTTCCAAATCACCTTTCCAATCAACACAACAACATCTCGATACTCATTAGTAGCAACACATCTTTCCAGAATCATCTTTCCAATCAACACAACATCTCGATACTCAGTCACGAACAGATTCCTCTCCGTAGCCAAGTCCTGAATACAATACGTCATTAGCAACAGTACAAAAAAAAAAAAAAAAAAAAAAAAAAAAAAACAGCTACATATGAGCAAATTTTCAACGCCTCCCGTTCTGAATACCATACATACTTATAAGGCTCTTGTAAAAACGCCACACCTTTATACACTCCGAGTTCTGAATACGTACAATAATGCTACCCTAAAAAAAAATTATAAATGAAAGTAGAAGTGAAATAAATAAACATTCGTAAATATATACAATAAATTCTTCTCTTATCTCGAATTCTAAGTTCAACAATACAATCATAAGAACACTGAAAACCTGATCTGTACTGGTATATGCAAAAAATAAATGAATGAATAAATAAATAAATAAATAAATAAATAGCTTTCCTGGATCTACGCAAATACAAATACAATCCCAGAGAAAATAATAAATAAAAGAGAAAGAGAGAAAACATTATCCACATTTCTCTACTCGTATACACAACAACAATATCTCTCTGTTCAAAAAAAAAAAAAAGAAAACGAAAGAGAAAAAGAAAGAAAGAAAACACTGTCCACATCTCTGTACTAGTCTATGGAAAAACAATATCGCTCTGGAAAAAGAAAACGAAAAAGAAAATAAAATAAAAAAGAAAACACTGTCCACATCTCGTCTATGCAACAACAATATCCAACAAAATAAAGAAAATAACGAAAAGAAAAGAAAGAAAACAATAATATCCAACAAAAAAAGAAAACGAAAAAGAAAAGAAAAGAAAAAAACTGTCCACATCTCTGCACTCGTATATACAAAAACAATGTAAAAAAAAAAGAAAAGAAAACGTCCTGAATACCATATAAAGTAACCCCAATGCAACAACAGAAACAACAACAACAACAACAACAACAACAACAACAACAACAACAAGGAAAAATATCACCATATATAACAACACAAGATTTCCTTAATTTATATCATTTTCCTCCATGGCGATTGTTCCCAAGGCGACTCAGACTCAAGACTTTTCCTAATCATGTATACGGTCACCTTCACTTACCACGCTCGGGGACACACGCACACACACGCCGCCAGCCACTCAGCCCCTCAGCGCCGTCCTGCTCCCTGGGGCGTGGTGGCGAGGCACGTCCACCGCTGCCTCCTCTGGTACACGTCAGGACTTTCTGGGGAATAAAGAATGCGAACCCTCTGTTAACACACCTGGGCGTTAGGTGGTAAAGGTGTGTGTGTGTGTGTGTGTGTGTGTGTGTGTGTGTGTGTGTGTGTGTGTGTGTGTGTGTGTGTGTGTGTGTGTGTGTGTGTGTGTGTGTGTGTGTGTTCATACGTGGGAGTGAGTAGTTAAGTATCTGTCTATCTGTCTATGTAAATATATAAAGACCTATCCATAAATGTATCTATCTATTTGAGAGAGAGAGAGAGAGAGAGAGAGAGAGAGAGAGAGAGAGAGAGAGAGAGAGAGAGAGAGAGAGAGAGAGAGAGAGAGAATATATGCCACCAAAACACAAAAAGACACAACAAATGGTCTTAGTAAATAAAATACATCACAGAAACTTAACCAGCACCACACCACCACCACCACCTAAAGGACACACGTCATTAAAAAAAACCGTGATTAACTCAATTCAGTCAAGGCATTTATTACTTCTCATCTACATGGCAGTTTTTGTTAAGCTAGGATGTGTATTGGTAACAGTGACTCCGTGTGGCTGGCTCCTCGTGGCTCCAGGAGTATTGAGCGGCAGTGTCCCGCCCTCGCCCACCCCGGCACAGTGGCGGCAGGAGGCTCACTTCACTCCCTACTGCTCAAAAGGCTGAGGCTCAAAGGTGATGCCCTGTTCGCGCTGCTCTTCGGCGATACGGATCTGCTCGATGGCGTGGGCGGGCAGAGGGTGAGGCGTGGGGATCAGTGGGGACTCAGCGCGGTAGCCGTTCTCGTCAGCGATGTAGCGGACCTCAGCCACGGTGCCGTCAGGGAGGGTGAACCTGTGCACGAGAGGGAAGGGAGTCAAGATGCAGGTGTTCGCCAGTCATCAATGTCTTCAGTGCAATCCTCGTGATAACTGTGCATCATTAGTACCTTAGTTGTTAGTGATGATGACATTCTTGTCTCTTCTCTTTTTTCTTAGTAATCTTAATTGATTTTACTGAACAAAAAATTCAAAGGTTTACACTCTTCGATCATTACTTTTGGTATCAGTGGATTACGCTTCACAACTGCAACACATCGTTTTGTTAAGGAAGCCATGGAAGACAAAGGGTTAAAGACGACAGCATACCTGTAGGTGCCCTGCATGTTACTCTGGCCAAAGATGCCGGGGGTGCCAGTCCTCTCCTCCTGGATGCCGTTTGATGCCTCAAACAAGTAGTTGAAGTTGCCGTCACCATTGTCCTGACGCTCGTCCCTCAGGATCACGATGGGCTGAGGCTCAAAGGAGTCCACGAAGCCGCCATCGATGATGTTCTGTGGGGCGGCGGCGGCGGCGGCGACAAGGCAGGCGAGGAGAACCTGTCCATCATACAGAGGCGATGAGAAGGTCTGCACATCAGTGCTGTCATGTGTCTCATTCGTAACGGAGCTAAGTTTGTCCTGTCAGAGCCGTCTGAGGTTAATCTAATTTTATGTGTGGAAGAAGCAAACAGTCTTAAGCAAACAGTCACGCGTATATATGCAGTGACCGCGTTGACTTAGGAACATGAGTCTGTGCAACACAAGCACAGGTCCTGCATCAGCAGCCAGCCGCGTCATGCTGTTACAGTCACGCTTCTGTGTCGCAAGAAAACCCTCAAGGAGCTTCTCATCTATGATTTTCAACACTGATAATCTTGCGGAGGGAATGAGGATAGCTGAAAATTAAACACTTAAGGTTCAAGTCGGAGGTTGTCCTGATTGACTGGTCGAGGAGGAGAACAAGGACGAGGACGAGGACGAGGTGTAGTACTCACGAGCTTCATGGTGTTGTTGAGTAGTGGACGGTGAGTCTCTGATGGTGTTGGGAGCGGCGCTACCCACATATATACCCCGCCTTCGAAACACCGGCCGCCAGGTAATCTTCAAGGGTCACCTGGATTCCTCGTGGCCTTGAAACTTTCCCTTCTTACACGTCTGGACAGGAACCACGTGGCCGCATAATGAAGCACAGCAGTCCGTCTTTTCCTCCATGTGTACGTAACTGTTCTGGCTTCTCTCTGTGTTTCTAGACCAGAGGTTGAAAGCGTGAAGCGCAATATAACCGTGAAAAATTTTATTATTCGTTATTCTAACACGTTCTTCCTTTCCCTTTTGGCATTTCCGGTTAATAAAATGTAGTACCTTCCTCCAGGTAACTTTTCTAAGAGAAGAGAGAGAGAGAGGAGGAGAAAGGGAGGCATTTCCTGTCTGTCCTTGTGCCCTGATCAACTTAACCCTCTCAGTACAGTACTACCATGCCGCGTTTTCATATTCATTCTGGTTACTATTTAGCGATTTTATACAGCTTCAGAGTCTTATGTGGCGACTAAAATAATAAAGACTGTGGCCACTAATCTTTTGAACTCCATAGACTCTTCTTAATGCAAACAAAATCATCTAATCATACCTCAAAATCATGGTAAAAATGCACCTCAGTATTGAACGGGTTAACAGCATGTAAAAAAGGAGACGAATACTTTTTGGAGACACTGAAAAAGACGAAAATTAAATGAAATAAACAATACTAAAATGCAAGAAGACAGATAAAAGAAAAAAAAAGCAAAATAGAGATGAGTTGAGATGAATGTGGAATGAATGGCGGCGTAGCTGGTGAGGCAATGTGGGGCAGGTGTGTACTCAGGGCTCGTCTGGAACTCCCGTCTCGCTTGGTATTGCTTCGCTGATCCTGGAGTGTTCTTTAAAGTTCCCTGAAGCTGAAGAGGATTTGAATGTATGAATGGAATGTGTGTGTGTGTGTGTGTGTGTGTGTGTGTGTGTGTGTGTGTGTGTGTGTGTGTGTGTGTGTGTGTGTGTACACCAGTTTTTTTGTGCGATTATATTACAGTTAATTATTCTACACACACACACACACACACACACACACACACACACACACACACACACACACACACACACACACACACACACACACACACACACACACTCTACACTTTTCAATTACCTGAGAAACCAATTAACGTAAAAAAAAGTAATTATTAGCAAGTCTATTAACAGTTAAGTAATTACCAAAGTACCCAAGCACACTCTCTCTCTCTCTCTCTCTCTCTCTCTCTCTCTCTCTCTCTCTCTCTCTCTCTCTCTACCAAGAATAAGCAGGCGGTGATGAGGTGTCCATTTTTTCACAGAAGGAAATGTTGAAGAGATGATTTGATATACAGAAGGCAGCTCCTCTCACCACTCCTCGAGGAAATATTTGAAGCCGGGAAGCTGTTCAGAATACAGTGATGAAAGAGACACTCCAGGAAAAATGTTGATTAAAACACCATCAAGGAAGCTAACCTAACCTAATCACCAACCTCAATCTCACCTTCACCACTCAAACTCACGCCTAACCCACCGCCACCATCACCACCAGTCACCACCACCATCACTACCCAAGTCACCATCACCATCACCACCACCATCACCATTACCAAAATAGAATTAAAAAAAAAAATTTAAAAAGTACTAATTATAAAACTATCGAGACTTGAAAAGAATTAATTGAACCTGAAAAGAATGTATTGAACGTGGAGAGAATGTATTAAAGGTGTAAAAATAATGTATTGACAAATGATCTCAAGCACCTCAGAAATATACGTTAAATACGACCCGATTCTCCCCCTCCCACCTCAAACACACTCTCGTAGCAAGAATTATTTATCAGACATGACTTCACCTTTGCAAAACCACGCTGGGAGTCTGTCATAAATTCGTACCCATCTATGAAAGAGAGAGAGAGAGAGAGAGAGAGAGAGAGAGAGAGAGAGAGAGAGAGAGAGAGAGAGAGAGAGAGAGAGAGAGAGAGAGAGAGACAGAGAGAGACAGAGAGAGACAGACAGAGACAGAGACAGACAGAGAAAGACAGACAGACAGACAGACAGACAGACAGACAGACAGAGAAGACAGACAGACAGACAGACAGAGAAGAAAGAGAGTCACTAAGCACAAATAACAGGTCTACTATAGATATCAGTCTAGTAACAGCATCTCATAACTAGAGGGACCAAACACGTGGAGAGGACCCGGTGGAAAGAGGGAGCGGGAGAAAGAACCAATCCCTAATTTAGAATGCCGAGACAGAGTATGATCCAGGAAGTCATGAGGTACTGAGACGCGTGAAGGTGAGTCGTGGCGAGTGATGCGAGCAGGTGTAGTGGGGCTCGTACACCTGCAGGAACCTTGGGTGTAACAATGGCTGCTCACTGTGACTCCCTCGCCACTCCCGCTGCGCCGCCACACGTGTTGAGCATCTCAGAATGGCGTGTCTCTTAATTCCAACCCCGCGGTGACACTCAGGCGCATATTCTGAAACGCTTTGCTCTCTCATCACGGGTGTTTTCAAAGGCCGCAGGGATGACTAACCCGGTTCTTAAAAGTGTTTTTTCCCGTCATTAATATATGTATAAGATCTTGTTAATCTCTTCAGTACTGGAACGTATTTTTACTATGAGTTTTGGTTATGATTAGACGATTTTATTTACATTAGGAAGCATTTGTAGAGGTTAAACGATTATTGGCCAGAGTCTTTACTATTCTAATCCCAACATATACTTCTGAAGCAGAATAAATATGGAAACGAGTCACGATACCGAAGAGGTAAATCAGCAAAAGGGCCATAAGAAATAATAATAAAAAAAAATTTAATTGACAACTATTTTCAAATGCAGCAGTCGGGTTCTCAGGAGTGTTTCTCCCATTGTCATTAATATACAGTACCTTGTTAATCAGTCATTGGCCACAGACTCTCTACTTCTTCTCATCCCTATTCTGTCCATCTTCCTAATGCAAGAGTTAACCAGTATCTTCACTCCTTCATTCCCTACACTGGTAAACTCTGGAACTCTCTACCTGTGTCTGTATTTCCACCTGCCTATGACTTAAACTCTTTCAAAAGAGGAGTGTCAAGACACCTCTTACGTTAACTGGACCCTCCTTTTAGATTTTTTTGTTTTTTCTCTTTCTCCTACTTTCCTCTTAACAGGGCCTGGCAACCAGCGGGATTTTTTTTTTTCCAACACTTTGTTTTCCCTTGGCCAGTGCCCTTGTAAAAAAAAAAAAAAAAAACGTAAAAAGGCCACTAAAAACTCCATTTAAACTAACATTTATTATCAAAGGCCGCCGTGTTTTACCCCAGCTGTTAATAATATACAAACTCTTGCTAATCACTCATTCCCGTAAAAAAAAAAAAAAAAAAAAAAAAAACCAGCCTTTCAAAACCTCAAATAACCTTAACTAGAGCCCTCTGAAAGAAAAATGCGTGCGAGAAAAGCTTTTACTCCAGAATATAACCCTTAAAACACCACAACTTGCACGATGACAAAGAGAGACGAGACGGTGGGACTTCCCTGAACAACACATGGCAGGCTGACCCACAAACATCCATGCGGTAACTAGGAAACACCCGCCAGAGCCCCCGTCCGCCACCACACCCTCGGGCAAGGGGAGGCCGCGTCTGCACCCCGCTGGCCGCCTTGGGTCTCGGCGGCAAGAGTTCTGCGCGTCGGGAAGGGTCGTGGTGGGGATGGTAACCAGGTAGAAGACTCGGGAACAGGTGCTCACTACAGAGAGGCAAGAAAATACAAGTCCTCTCACGTGTAAAAGGTTTCGTGACCATTTGTGCGTTTTCATTTGATTACGTACAGGAGGAGGAGGAGGAGGAGGAGGAGGAGGAGGAGGAGGAGGAGGAGGAGGAAGAGGAGGAGGAGAAGGAGGACGAGGACTAGGACGAGGAAGAGGAAGACGAAGAAGACGAGGAATACGAAGACGAAGAAGACGAGAAGGACGAAGACGACGAGGGGGACAAAGAGGACGAGGAAGATGAAGAGGACGAGGAGGAGGAGGAGGAGGAGTGTATGGAAGTGAAGAGCAAGGTGATGTTCTTGGTGTTGTGATTCTATACGTACTCGAGTGATTGATTCTGAGTGCCGTATTAGTCTCGTTTGTATTTAAGAAGAGAAACAAATGTTCACTCGTGAAGCGCTACAAAAATAAATAAGGAAATAAATAAATAAATGAACAAATAGATAAATAAATAGTTCCAAGAGTGAAGGAGTTGCCACGCTGAAATCCGTATTCAGAAACGCTTTGCTCTCTCACCAGGATTATTTCGAAGGCCAGAGAGATGATTAGCGGGGTTTTCAAGAGTGTTCCTCCAGTTAATCATGTAGAAATCTTGCCAATCTGCCTGTAAAACCATAAAAAAACACCTTTTGAATCGTGTAAATTTAAATAAAGCCTTTTGAAATAATGGAGATGGAGAGCAGAAGTGTTTGGGAATACAAGCTTGAATATCCGGGTCGGTGACGGAACTGGCACTCACAACAGGCGTAAATAAAAAAGAAAAAAGAAAAAAAATAATAGGAAAAAAAAATTGTCAGGTAAAACGTGCAAATATTTCGTGATCATTTATATAATTTTCCTTTAACTCACTGACTCTAAATGTCCAGTGGCCGTCACGCTAAGTCTGCGAAAAACTTGTACCTCATGAAACCAATCAATCAGATCCTTGTACAGAAAAAGATGGACCTTCAACATTAACAATTACCTCATCTAAACCACCATCACCACCACCGCCACCACCACCACCACCACCACACCCTCCACCTTAAAAGAAAATCAATAGAAGTCACCTTATCAACCTGTCAATCAATCCCTTTAAATCATACAAGAAAAAATAATCAAGTCTTATAATGGAGGCGAAGAGAGGAGATGCGAGCGAGGCGAGGTGGACTCATCTTCACTGCTGGATAGAGAAGGTCGTGCAGAGGGAAGGAGGAGGCTCGAGGCAAGGTTATAAGGTGGGTCAGAGCGGCCTTCCCGTGCAGCAACAAAGGAAATGCTTGACTGTGCGGTGCGAAGGGCGAGAAGCAGACAGGGAGGCCGAGAGACAAGGAGGAGCTGAAGTTGAGGCTCTGAATTACCAAGAATCAAGAACGGCAGAGTGTTTAACCAAGGAAGCTTAATTCAGTGCGGTATGCAGAAAATTCAAAGCACTAGAGGCAATATATGGAGTCTTTATAAACATACATAAGAAATAACATAAGACAGAATAAATTTTGTAATGTTTAGCCGGTAATGAGGTTTTGACGTGGCTGTAACACGAAAGGGCTGGCTCGGGTGTGGCATAAAGCAGGGAACGAGTTAATGGTCGCTCATTCTCCTCACCGGAAGTCAACACATTCAACATCCCAGTCTTGCCAATTTGTAGCTCTTAATTTCTCGCTTATTAATTGAATTTCCTTTTATATTTTGCAATTTTTCGTAGATTTTTTTTTACTTTACTCTTTTAGTGTTATCATTATTTCTATTTCTTACAGTTATTACTCTACTTTTGTTAATATTACCATTATTTCAACCTACCGCTAAATTGCCTTGAATATTTTGTACCTACGAATTTACTGTTTTGTTATCATCATTATTTTAACCTACCACTAAATTGCCTTGAAAATTTTGTACCAACGATTTTGCTCTATCTTGTTATCGTCATTATTTCAACCTACCAGTTTTATTGCCTTGAATAATTTGCAGCAACAACATTTGCCTCTCTTCCTTTCACCAATCAATCAATTATAATCGTTCATTCCTCCTACTGGACTACATTCAAAAAGCTCTACTTGAAGTCACACGTGTTTCAATGATGTCTTTACGATTCCAGTACATAATAATAAGATTTCTACATTACAAACCCATTTAGTACTATGATGCATTTTTATTTTCATTCTGCTTACTATTTGGTGATTTTATACAGCTTCATGAACTTATGTGGGGATTAAATACTTAAGACTCTAGCCATTAATCATCTGACCTCCATAGACACTTTCTAATGTAATAAAATTGTCAAATCATACCAAAAACTCAAGGTAAAAAAATTGGGTTAATATGAGGACCATTCTAGAGAACCCGGCTTATCGTCTCCCCGTGGCCTTTGAAGACAGTCCTGGTGGGAGAGTAAAGAGGTTCTGAATAGGGAAAAATACCCTCCTTGGTGGATCCCGATACACTGACTCGATGGAAGAAAATGCAGCAAATTAAAGGAAAACTCGCTTTAATGGAAACAAAGAAAACGAATAAGGAATGGAAAAGAAATATGAAAGAAAGAAAACGAGGAGATCTTAAGGGAATCTACACAATATTAGGAGTACACAAAAATATGGCGAGAGAAAATTTTTAGAGGTAAGGATAAAAAGCAAGGAAATTTAAGAGAAACTCGCAATAAGACATACATAGAAAACGAGCATGAAGAGAGGGAAAAGAAATATGAAACAAAGAAAACCAGAACATTTTTAGGGTAAACACTGCAAAAGTTAGAGTAAAGGAAAACTTGGTGTAGGAAAATAAATAGGGGATATAAAAAAAAGAAAACCAACAATATTAAAGGGAAACTCGAGAAAACAGAACCGAAGAGGAAAATAATGAAGACAGTAAAATATACACCAAATAAAACAAAAAGGAAAACTTGACAAAAATAGAAGCAAAATAAACAAATAATGAAAACAGTAAAAAAAAAAATTAAAAGTTAAATAGAATAGATAAATAAAAAAGTCAATTTTTTTCTTCAAAGGAGCGACGGTTACTTGTTACGTTAGGTTAGGTTACGTTAGACAGGGTTAGGTTAGGTTAGGTTACGTTAGACAGGGTTAGGTTAAGTCAGGTTAGGTTAGATTAGGTTACGTTAGACAGGGTTAGGTTAGGTTAGGTTAGGTTAGGTTAGGCAGGGTTAGGTTAGGTTAGGTTAGGTTACGTTAGGTGAGACAGGGTTAGGTTAAGTTAGAAAAAAATCGATAAACTATAAAAAATAAGAAAAAAAAAGAACATAAGGAAAACAAAGCATAAGAGGTAAAGGAGGCGAGGCACGATCTAACCTAACCTAACCTAACCTAACCTAACCTAACCTACCCTACCCTACCCTACCCTACCCTAACTTAACCTAACCTAACCTAAACAAACCTAATTAATAAAACAACACTTCAAAATTTACTAATACAAACCAATTTAATAACTATCGGATCAACAAACTCCTCTCTCTCTCTCTCTCTCTCTCTCTCTCTCTCTCTCTCTCTCTCAGCCATGCATAGTCATCCTTTCATATATTTCATAATCCCAAGTTTCTCCGTCTCATCCTACGACCTTCACAAACACTCTGAACATCATCTTCCCCAAGCCTTTAGAGGTGAAGGGAGAGAAGAGGCAAAGAGAAGGGAGGAGGAGGAGGAGGAGGAGGAGGAGGAGGAGGAGGAGGAGGAGGAGGAAGAGGTGGTGGTGGTGGTATTATCTTCTGACTTTTTTCATCTCTGCACTATCAATCATGCTTTGCTGATTCACGGAGGAGGAGGAGGAGGAGGAGGAGGAGGAGGAGGAGGAGGAGGAGGAGGAGGAGGAGGAGGAGGAGGAGGAGGAGTTAATATTATGAAGTTATGAAGTACTCCTCATATTTCTCCTTCCTTCCTCCTCCTCCTCCTCCTCCTCCTCCTCCTCCTCCTCCTCCTCCTCCTCCTCCTCCTCCATTTGTCCCTCTGTGTTATTTATTTCTTTTCTGTCTCCTGAAATGACTCGCAACTTTTGGTCACAATTTATTAGTTATTGTAGTTGTTCCTTCGTAAATTGGATAACCCTCTGCTAATCCACCGTGTGTGTGTGTGTGTGTGTGTGTGTGTGTGTGTGTGTGTGTGTGTGTGTGTGTGTGTGTGTGTGTGTGTGTGTGTGTGTGTGTGTGATAAAATAAATTCGCATGACTTCAGTGTTAGATAGTGAAGGAAGGAAGGAAGGAAGGAAGGAAGGAAGGAAGGAAGGAAGGAAGGAAGGAAGGAAGGAAGGAAGGAAGGAAGGAAGGAAGGAAAGGGAGAAAACGTAAAGACGGAAATAATGAAGAAAAAGAAAAAGAAAGAAAAAAAAGAAAGAGGAAGGAAGGAAGGAAGGAAAACAGAGGAAGAAAGCAAAGAAGGAAGCAAGGAAAAGAAAAATAAGGATGTAGAAAAGAAGAAAAAAAAGGAAGGAAGGAAGGAAGGAAGGAAGGAAGGAAGGAATGAAGAAGGAAGGAAGGAAGGAAGGAAGGAAGGAAGGAAGGAAGGAAGGAAGGAAGGAAGAAAGAAAGGAAAGAATGAAAGGAATAAAGGTACACCACAATCAACAGGGAGAGACAACCAAAATTAAATAAATCACGACTTCACAACAACAATAAAAATAAACTTAAAAACCATCACCGCTTTCCGTGACCAATAAATTTACAAAACCTGAAATCAACCTGCAGTGGAGAGATAAAACACTGACGCAACTACCATGAGAGTATACTTTGTTAATGCACCTTATGCTTTTTCAACTCATCCATACTGTTTCTGTCGCTATAATGTATTCAAATCACTATATTCCTCAACTCAGTGTATATAAGCATCTGTTCTTCCTGTAGTGCATTAGAGATAACAATGCATTAACCTTCAGTACCATGACGCGTTTTCATGTCTCCTCTGCTTATTTATTGGTGATTTTGTGCTTCAGATACTTATTTTGGGAATAGAATAGTGAGGACTTTGGCCATCAATCTTCTGACCTCCATAGACCCTTCGTAATCTAAATAAAATGGTCTAATCATACCCAAAACTCATGGGGAAAAATGCGTTCCGGTACTGAAGGGGCTAATGGCTATATTCTGAAACACTTCTGTACCACAACTCCACTACTTTCACAAGGCTTTAGTTGAAGTGGTGTTTGTTTTTAGCGTGCTTTTTGGTATTCTAGTGACAGATTAACAAGACTTTTACATTATTTACTCGAGAAATGCTCTTCAGAACCCGGTTAATCATCTCTGTAGACTTTGAGAATCGTGGTGGTGAGAGAGCAGAGCGTTTATAAATACAGGCCCAAGTCCCAATAAGATTAGTTTGTACCGAGGTAAGATGCAGTGAAGGTCAACTGTAGAAAATATCAGTAAATTACG
>NC_059302.1:2565924-2583424 GCF_017591435.1 Portunus trituberculatus | reverse complement strand
CATGAGAAAACAGGCGACCAATTGAATGGAAAAAGACCAGTCGACTTACAAAGCAGCTCCTGAATACTTAAACATTTACAATTTGCCATCAGTGTCCATAATTTGTCCAATCTCAAGAAACCTCAATTTATGCATATTTGACACGTTTCTGCTAAATTTCTTCCTCCTTTCCATAGCTTCTCAGTACGTGGAAACTCCCCATTTGCCATCAGTGTCCATTAATTTATCCAATATCCTCGTGAAACTTCAATTTATGCTTACTTAACACGTTTCTGATAAATTTGGCCCTCTTTACATCCTTATTTGTAGTTGCCTATCACCTTATTTAAATTTGATTGTGTCTAATTAAGTCCATCAGCAGGCCCTCCTCATGCTCGAGTCAAAACTGATAACAACTCCTGCTTTGGTTAATTCCGCACCTTCCAGATCTTTTGTCTCACCTGTTCATCCCCTCAACACGGTAACACCTCCACACCAGCGCTTCCTGCCACTTATCCCCCTTAACATTCACCACCAGTGTCCATTAATTTATAGTGAAACCCCAATTTATGCATATCTAAAACGTTTCTGCTAAATTTCTCTCCCTTTACAAGCTTATTTATAACCCATTAGTTCCCTATTACTTTATTCAAGTCTGATTCTGTGTAATTTAGCCCATCAGCAGGCCCTCCTCAGGCACCGCCAAACCACCACCAAGTCAAACCTGATAACAACTCCTGCTTTGGTTAATCCCGCACCTTCCAGACCCTTTGTCTCACCTGTTCATCCCCTCAACACGGTAACACCTCCCCAACCAGCGCTTCCTGCCACTTATCCCACAATTTCCCTAAGGTTCGGGTCAGAGGGCGCCACCACACTACTTATTTACTTATGTTCTTGCCTCCTACCTTGAGTCTCTCCACAGGTGACTACAAGAAAATGGTAAATGTATATGCTGTACCTACACACACGCTCCTGCCTCGCTCACTGGTTCCGTTTGAAGAGTTACGAGTAAACTGTGAAATATGTTAACTTCTTGTCCAATTTATTTTATCTTCTTTTTTTTCTCTTGTTATCTACAGGAAACAATAAATTACAAAATACACAGAGAGAGAGAGAGAGAGAGAGAGAGAGAGAGAGAGAGAGAGAGAGAGAGAGAGAGAGAGAGAGAGAGAGAGAGAGAGAGAGAGAGAGAGAGAGAGAGAGAGAGAGAGAGAGAGAGAGAGAGACTTTTTTTATGCTCCTCCACTGCAAACAAATTGTAAAATATGTATATGCTTGTCTACTTTGCTGCATCTTCTTCTTCTTCTTCTTCTTCTTCTTCTTTTTCTTCTTCTTCTTCTTTTTCTTCTTCTGATACACAAAGATGAAGAAAAAATGAAAAAGAATAAATGGATACAAGTTTCTCCTTAAGTGTTGCATTTGAGTTACGACTGGCGTGAAATATGCAACCTCCCTGTTTCCATTTTCTCCTCTTCATTTCTTTACTTCTGCTGCACCGAAAGAAAAAAAAAATTGCGCAAAATACTCAAATCTTATAAATAAACTCAAAATATGGAGGCGTTTCTTACCATTTTTTTTTTTTTTTTTTTGAGCTGTGTTGAGAGTGAAATATAAATGCAACCTTCTCTCTGTAAACTGGATTTTTGGTTAACTCCTTCAGCACCATTACGCGTTTCCATATTCATTCTGCTTACTACGTGGTGATTTTGTACAGCTTCAGAAACTTATGTGGGGAGATTAAAATAGTGAAGACTGTGGCCATTAATCTTCTGCCCTCCATAGACCATTCCTAATGTCAATAAAAGGGTCTAATCGTACACAAATCTTAAGGTAAAGATGTGTCCTAGTACTGAAGGGTTGAAATAGTGAAGACTGTGGCTATTAATCTTCTGACCTCCATAGACACTTCCTAATGTCAATAAAAGGGTCTAATTGTACACAAATCTCAAAGTAAAAATGTGTCCCAGTACTGAAGGGGTTAAAATAGTGAAGACTGTGGCCATTAATCTTCTGACCTCCATAGACCCTTCCTAATCGTACACAAATCTCAAGGTAAAAATGTGTCCCAGTACTGAAGGGGTTAAGGGAAGATGTTGGTATTCGACATTAATATTCATCGATAAATAAAGAGTAAAGACACATGACTGTTTCCTTCTCACACATTTTCGTTACAGGTTATGATATTGTTAGGAAAATATGTTACCTCCTTGGCTAGTATTCCTCCTCTTTCTACATCTTCTTCTTCTTGTTCTTGTTCTTCTTTTTCATTTTCTTCTCCTTTTTCTTCTTCTTCTTCTTCTTCTTCTTCTTCTTCTTCTTCTTAATCTTCTTCTTCCCTTATTTGGACGAAGCTCTAATACTGATAAATAAATATACATCCTCATTTTTTTCCTTGTTCTATTCCATCTGAGGTTGAAGAATGTACCGCTAAACATATACTGCAATATTTGTGGCTATTGATTTATTTTCTTCTCACATTTCCTCCTAAGATGAGGTAGTGATGTAGACAAAACACAGATCAACACTCATTATATTCCTCCGCTTGAAAGGATTAAAAGTATTGTTTAAAAATATGCCTACCCTTTCTCCTCTTTCCGCTTCTCCATCTCTCTGCCTCCTTGAACGAAATACAGACACACAAACACGCCAAACATTTCATCCTTACAACCGCATCGAGAGGTTACAAGGACAGTGCTAAAATATGTAACTGGCTAACTGCTCCATCTAGTTCCGCCTACCCTTCCTCTGTTTCCACTTCTCTATCTTTCTCCGCCTTCTTGAACGAAATACAGACACACACACAAACACGCCAAACATTTCCTTACAACCGCATCGAGAGGTTACAAGGACAGTGCTAAAATATGTAACTTCTCCGTCTAGTTCCTCACCTTTTGATTGAATGGACTGGTATGCAAAACTGACGCGGAGGAACAAAGGAAAATACTGGAAGTTAAGGAGTAGGAAGCCTTGTCTTACCTGCCATCGACTCCCGCTCAGGTGATCAGGGTGAAGTTACGATACACCTGCTTTCCATAACGAGGTAAGAGGAGTGTGGGAACGGTGTCAGTGAAGGAGAGGACGGGAGAGTGAAGAGGCAT
Organism: Portunus trituberculatus; assembly: GCF_017591435.1. Lineage (NCBI taxonomy): Eukaryota > Metazoa > Arthropoda > Malacostraca > Decapoda > Portunidae > Portunus > Portunus trituberculatus. The sequence continues at coordinate 2,580,344 of NC_059302.1, read as the reverse complement.
GAGGAAGGTGTTGAAAAGAGCAAAGTGCACTAAAATATTTCTCGGATGCTGGGAAATATTATCATTCAAGATCAAGATTCATGGCAGGTCTTGTCTTTTTTTCTTTAGGGAGGGAAAGTAAGGAGAGAGAGAGAGAGAGAGAGAGAGAGAGAGAGAGAGAGAGAGAGAGAGAGAGAGAGAGAGAGAGAGAGAGAGAGAGAGAGAGAGAGAGAGAGAGAGAGAGAGAGAGAGAAACATTTGGGAGATGAATATGTGGGGAGGAAAAAATTGGCGTTGATGAATATAAAACAAGTAATAATTTTGAAGACAAAGACACTCATAGAAGGAAACGGGGATATTTTTGAAAGAGGAAAATAAAAGAAAAGAATAACAGAGAGAAAACTTTTGGGAGATCAATATGTAGGGAAGGAAAAGTTTGTGTTGATGAATATACAAAGAAAAGTAATAATCTGGAAGACGAAGATCAAGAAGGAAAAGGAATAATTTTGAGAAACATAAAAGAAGAGACTTAGGAGCGTTTGGGTAGAGGAATACAGAGCAAAATAAGAAGAGTTTGGGAAAGAAAGATAAATGTTTTGGGGAGAAAGATACAGAAAAGAAGAAATATTTTGGGAAAGTATGAAAAAGAAAAGAAAAATTGTATAGAGCAATATAAAAAAAAAGATGAAACAGTTTGAAAAAAATGAATATAAATGAAAAAGGGAAGACAACGAATTAGGTAAGAGAAAATATAAAGGGAAAAGGAAAAATTAAGGAGATGAATCTAAATGAGAAGAAAAAAATGGTAAGAGGAAAATATATAACAGGAAACGAAAATTTTTGAAGGAACGTAAAGGAAGGAAAAAATAATTTGGAAACAGGAAAGAATATAAAAAGGGAAACGAAATTTTTTGAAGGAATGTAAAGGAAGGAGAAAGAACCTTGGAAGATAAATAATGAAAAAAAAAAAAAGATAAAAGTGAGTAATTTCTTCGTTTTATTCATTTATTCCTTCATTTATCATTCATTCCTTATTTCTTTACCATTCTTCTTTTTTATTTTATTTTTTTATACTATCAGATCCCAAGTTAACAGTTTCCAATGCCACATGTTCACTTGATTTAAATGTTACGATGCTAAACGTTTATTTTTCCGTGTCTCAGCTAATTATTATGACTCAAGGAAAGCTGAAGTTTGTTTTCTTTGTATCTAGTTGTTGCTTTTTTTTATGGCCATGTTTACAGTCAATATTTTACTCCTTTATTTCCTGGATCTCTCTCTCTCTCTCTCTCTCTCTCTCTCTCTCTCTCTCTCTCTCTCTCCACGTACCTACCTAATAACCGTACTTTAATATATTTCTATTTCTATATCCATATGTATAGTGTATATCTATCTATATCTATTTACCTATCTATTATCTATCTATGTATTTACTTATCTACCAATCTGTTCATCTATTTATCTATATATGTGCTTATCTACCAAACTATGTATATATCGATCTATCAATTTTCCTCCATATCTATCTATGATTTTTTCTACCTATTTATCTATTTCATTTTATCTATCTCTTTACTTTTCTGTTCATCTGTCAAACCATGCATCTACCCATTTCTCTTCAGTGTGTCTATCTATCTTCCTATTGTGCTATTTATCTATCTGTTCATCTCTAGTTCATTTTTTCTATCAACTTTTCTATCTAATTACTTCTATGTCTATCTATCCCTTTCCATCTCTGTTCACCTGTCAACTCATGCATCTACCCACTATCTACTTATCTGTATCTATCTCTATCTATCCCTTTACTTCTCTGTTCTTCAATACTTTTTTGTTCATCTGTCAACTCATGCTTTTATCCGTTTCTCTTCCTGTGTGTCTCTTCTCATGCAGCAAATCCCGTTACTCTGCACGCATCTACCCACACATTAGGAAGTTTATGGCGCTGCATGAATACGAAAAACAATCGCTATCTCTACCAACACGAGGACAAGGGCGAGGAAACAGAGAGAGACCTGTGACCCGTGTGACCGACGCGTGTTCAGCCAGACCCTCACCAAACTCTACCCCCTCCAGGATGCCACGCCACGGGAAGTCCAGGGAAAGACCAGGGACTAATAATCTTTCTGTGTATTCTGAAACACTTCTAAAATTCCTCCATTGCCTTAAATTAGACTCTGTTTGAAGTGACACGGTTTTTTAATGGGGATCTTTACGTTTCTGGTGATATTAACAAGGTTTTTTTAATAGTGACACGTGTTTTTAATGGTGATTTTGATGGTTCTAGTCAGATTAACAAGGGTTTTTCATTGTTAACAGGAGAAATGGTCTTTAGAGTCGAGCTGATCGTGTCTTTGGTTTTAGAGAGAAGAAAGAAGAGAGAAGAGAGAAGAGAGAGAGAGAGAGAGAGAGAGAGAGAGAGAGAGAGAGAGAGAGAGAGAGAACAAAACATCTCTATATACGGATCCAAAAACCATGTAACCTCATCCCATCTTACTCTCCCTCACACTCCCTCCCTCCCAGCGCCACCTATTCCCTCTCCCAACACAGACACGCTTTACTGCCCACCCCCTGACCCAGAGGCACACTTCCCCGCCCCGGACTCAGCTGTAGGGACGCCGCCGTGTTCTCAGGTATGAAGGTGAGGCACGCTGATCACACTACGAGTTTCTATCCATCCAAAGCCTCAAGTCACGTCCTTGCTCTGTCTCTCACGACCCTGTGTGTGTGTGTGTGTGTGTGTGTGTGTGTGTGTGTGTGTGTGTGTGTGTGTGTGTGTGTGTGTGTGTGTGTGTGTGTGTGTGTGTGTGTGTGTGTGTGTCTCAGATATATTGTTATGTTCTCTTACTGCACTCTAACTAAATTTTCCTCTCTCTCTCTCTCTCTCTCTCTCTCTCTCTCTCTCTCTCTCTCTCTCTCTCAAACACCACCTCATCTTCCGCTACTTTCATAAAATTATGCTACATTTTAGGGATCGACAATCTAAGCAGTTTTTTTCCCATTCTCGTGTGGCCTTGACCAGCGCCCCAACACATACAAAAAGAGCTGAAACAAGCCTTATCTACCCAAATATAGCATGACATAAGGCGATTTCAGATAAAGGCGCTACATTAATGCTTCTATTGATAAAAAGAGGAATGAGATGATGATGATGAAGCAGAAGAAAAGAAGGGAAAGAAGGATTAAAGAAGGAAGAGAAGGAAGGGAAAAAGACGGTAAACTTACATCTACTAATAAAAGAGAAGAGGCAAATAAAGAAGCAGAACAAAGAAGAAAAAGAAGAAAAAGATGAGAGAAAAGGAAAAGAAGACGAAGAACTCACATCTATTAATAAAAAGAAGAGAACAAGCAGATAAAGAAGCAAAACAAAGAAGAAAGAAGAAATAAAGAAAAGAAAGTAAAAAAAACGAAAAATTCACCACATCTATTAATAAAAAAAGAAGAAAAGGCAAATGAAAAGCAGAAGAAAGAAGAAAATAAGAAATAAAAAAGAAAGGGAAAGAAAAGAAAAACTAATCACATCTAATTAAAAAGAAAAGAAGAAAAAGAAGAAAAGGAAGGAGAAAAGACAAAAAACTCACATCTAATAATAAAAAGAACAGAACAAGCAAGAAAAAGAAGCAAAACAAAGACATATATTAGTAAAGGAGAAGAACAAAGACAAAACTAAGAAGAAAAGAAGAAAAAACGAAAGAAAAGGAAAAAGAAAGACAAAAAACTCACACCTATTAATAAAAACGAGAAAAAAAAAAGCAAATAACAAACCAAAACAAAAAGGAAAAAGAAGAAAAAAGAAAGAAAATGAAAGACAAAATAAAAACTCACATCTATTGATAAAAAGAACAGAAGAACCACATCAAAGAGACAAAACACACCACGTCCACCTTCCAAGCAAGTCTCCACCCCTCCGCCGCACCTTCACTCAACCACCCAGCCAATCTTCCCGCCTCTCCCAGCCTCTCCTCGCCCACACCCGCCCCGCCGACACCCGCCCCGCGCAGCACAAGAGGTGATCAGCCTTGGCATTTAAAGGGATGAAGAGCAGGTGTCCTCGAGGAATCTCCAGTTTCACTTTTCATCGTATCTTCCTCACGATGCAGCACCTCCGTCCCTTCTGAGACTTCCGGAGGGAGGGGAGAGGGAGGAGAGGGAGGAGGAGAGAGAGAGAGAGAGAGAGAGAGAGAGAGAGAGAGAGAGAGAGAGAGAGAGAGAGAGAGAGAGAGAGAGAGAGAGAGAGAGAGAGAGAGAGAGAGAGAGAGAGAGAGAGAGAGAGAGAGAGAGAGAGAGAGAGAGAGAGAAGGCAGGAAGAAGGGGTGAAAGAACAGAAGAAAAGAGGTTATGTTGGGTTTAGGAAAAAAAAGAAAAAGAGAGAGAAAGAGAGATAGAGAGAGAGGGTGGGAGGGTGGTGTGATAGACAGACAATTGGTCTTAAAGAAGGGAGATTACCGTAAAGAGAGAGAGAGAGAGAGAGAGAGAGAGAGAGAGAGAGAGAGAGAGAGAGAGAGAGAGTCCACTACCAAGCTAAAAAATAGTGTGTGTGTGTGTGTGTGTGTGTGTGTGTGTGTGTGTGTGTGTGTGCGTGCGTGCGTGCGTGCGTGTGTGTGTGTGTGTGTGTGTGTGTGTGTGTGTGTGTGTGTGTGTGTGTGTGTGTGTGTGTGTGTGTGTGTGTGTGTGTGTGTGTGTGTGTGTGTGTGTAAACGAGCGCATAACTTTAAATCGGATTAAAATTAGCAAAGAGGGCGAGGAAATTAGAAGATGCAAAGGTGACGAGGTGGCTTGATGGGGAGGTCAGAGCGAGACAAGATTAGAAGGAAGAGAAGGAAGAGAAGGAAGAGAAGAAGAGGAGGAAGAGTGAGTTTTGGTGGGAATAAGGTCGACGAAGAGATGATGGATGAGGAAGAAAAAAGGCGTTAAGCACGAAGACACAAACACGCAATGAAAAAAATAAATAAATAAGACAAAGGAGGAAAAGAATACAGGATTTGAGAGGTGGTGAGGGAGAGAAGGAGGAAGAATTAAATTAAGTGTAAAGAGTGAGCGAGTGAGCGAGTGAGAGTGAGAGTAAAAGAAGACGCAGGGAAGGATGCGCATGTACCTCAAGCCATCCTATCTTCATCCTTCATCCTTTCTTGCTTGCATCTTTCCTTTCCTTTATTTTCTCCATCCTGTTTCCCTCTTTTTCTTCACTAACAGAACGGGGATCATCAGGAAAGGTATCGAAAAGTCAGCCTCCTCCTCCTCCTCCTCCTCCTCCTCCTCCTCCTCCTCCTCCTCCTCCTCCTCCTCCTCCTCCTCCTCCTTCTCTTTGTCCTCTCATGTTTCCATTGTTTCCTTTTTCCCGTACGCTTCTTTCCATTTTCCTTCTCCAGTTTCTCCTTTCCTCCTCTTGTCTCTATTTCCGGGTATTTTTCTCCCTAATAATGCCTCCTCTCCTTTCTCTTTCCTATCTTACTTCTTATCCATTTCTCTCTTCCTTCTCCTTTCCTCCAATTCTGTCTATCCCTTCCGTCCTTTTCCTTCACTCCAATCCTGTCCATTTCTACCACCCTTCCTTTTTCCTTCCTCTCCTGTTCTTTTCCCAATCTTATTTCTATCCATTTTTCTTCCTTTTTCCCTTTCCTCAAATTTCTCATCCTTCCTTCGCGTCTTTCTCCTTCCCTCCAATTCTGTCCCTTTCTCCCTTCCTTTTTCTTCCCTTCCATCCTCTCCTCTTCTCTTCCCTATCTTATTTCTATCCATTTTCTCTCTCTCTCTTTCCTCTTTCCTCCAATTCTGTCCATCCCTTACGTCCTTTTCCTTCCCTCCAATCTTGTTCAATTCTATCTTCCTTTCTTCTTCCCTCCCTTCCTGTTCTACCCTCTTCCTATCTTACTTTTATCCATTTCTCACTTTCTTTCACCCTTTTCTCCAATCCTAAGTCTCTCCGTCCACCTCCAGTACCTCAATTCATCCCTCAAACATCTATGAACGTACTCCTCCCTTATTTATGGGCCTATCCATTATACTTATTGCTTTACGTCCGAGGCAAAATAGCTACCGTTGCTTGCCAGGGTGGAAAGAAACAAGGGAAGGGTTGAAAGGACAAAGGTAAGGGTGGGATAGTGGAAGGGGGAGGCGAAGGAAGGCAGGACCGTGCAAGGGGAAGCGTGTTGGAATGAGGGGAGGGCAGTCCAAGCGTGACCTGTCCAGCATATTGAATGAGAAAATGAAGGAAATGAAAGGAGAATGTTTAATAGTGTTGGAGAAAGAGGAAGTGGTGGATTTATTTGACAATTTATGAGAAGGAAAATGAGAAGGAGGAATATGCATCAGGAGATAAACATTATGAGATTTTAAGGCTGTTACTGGGTAGTGTGTAACTGTACTGCACTATCTGTTGGAGGAGGAGGAGGAGGAGGAGGAGGAGGAGGAGGAGGAGGAGGAGGAGGAGGAGGAGGAGGAGGAGGAGGAGGAGGAGGAGGAGGAGAACAACAACAACAACAACAACAACAAAAAACAAAAGAAAAGAAAGAAAGAAAGAAAGAAAGAAAGAAGAAGAAGAAGAAGAAGAAGAAGAAGAAGAAGAAGAAGAAGAAGAAGAAGAAGAAGAATCATCATCACCACCACCACCACCACCACCACCACCACCACCACCACCACCAACCCCCCCTCGCACACACACACACACACACACAAAAAAAAAAAAAAACATCAAGGACGGTGAAAATAACAACAAACAACCATAATAACGAAAACAATGAAGACGATGAGGGGCAAAAAATTAAACAAATAAGAACAAGACCACGAACAATGACAACGTTAAATACACCAACCAGTAAGAACAGTACACCCACACTAGCACCCCCCAGTCCCCCCCAAACCCTCTCCACCCTCCCCCCAGACACCCACACCAGCCTCCACCCTATCCTCCCTGCGCCCTTCCACCAGAGCCCCCTTCCTCCAAGCCACCGTGTTACATCCACATCCTCTTCCTCCTCCTCCTTACCCTTCCCAGAGAGAGAGAGAGAGAGAGAGAGAGAGAGAGAGAGAGAGAGAGAGTGTGTGTGTGTGTGTGTGTGTGTGTGTGTGTGTGTGTGTGTGTGTGTGTGTGTGTGTGTGTGTGTGTGTGTGTGTGTGTGTGTGTGTGTGTGTGTGTGTGTGTGTGTGTGTGTGTGTGTTACAGAAAAAAAAAAACATGACGCAGAATCTCCAAATTTGGTACCTATCTCTTTTATTTATTTTTTGTTTATTTTTTGTCTATCTTAAGCCAAACATCATCACCATCCCCATCACCATCATCATCACCATCATCATCACCACCATCATTTAATTTCCCGCCACAATTCTACTTTATGAAATGATGTTAGTTAAGACTCCATGCACTGCTTTCTAGTACTGCGAAACACTGCATATCACGGAGGTTAACTGTGTGACCGAATGACAAACTGAATGATCTAATGACGCCACAACAACAGTGGCACACGGCTCCACCTGCAGAAGCCAAGATGAGAGGATGGAATTGGTGATGAGTGCAGATGTGAGAGGTGCTAGGTAGAGGGGAGAGGGGAGAGGCAGCAGGGAAAAGTCGAGAGGCAGCTTGGGTGATGATGATGCTTAGGGATGAACAAGGATGGGAATAGACTAGTTTTTTGGGAGTTGATGTGAGGAAGGAGTGAAGTGTTGGGGACGGGGGTGGTGGAGAGGGCAGTGGATCGGGTGGTAGATGGAGTAGTGGATGGGGTACGGGAGGGTGGATGAGGAAAGAGGGAAGAGCAGTGTGAGGTAGAGAGAAAGACGTCCCCACGGATATCCTTGCCTGACGCATGTTGGGGGCATGAAGGAAAGAGAGAAGCATGACTGCCTCTCCCTTGCTTCATTAATTTATTAGGAAAACCCAAGGCCGGTAAGATTTTGCGCTATAATCCCTTCCTCACAGAACTGGATTGTCTCTCGCTACGCAGCACGGCCAACCTACCCAGTACCCGCCTACCGTCTTACTCACTTACACACTCTGACAAACATGCACAAACACGTATCCACTCCCTATCATTATCCCTAGACGTGTTTTGACTCCATAATTCCTACAGCTGGGAAAGTATCGGAGGGATGCTTACAAGGCTATTAAATGCTGCAAATCCTCCTCTTGGCAGTCGGATCAGAATAGAAAAAAAAAAAAGGATATAATGAAAAGACACCACTCATTAGCTATATTTACAGACGTGTTTTGAATTTTGATTGCATATTCTCTAGACTCAGGTGCAATTTAAAGACGGTTAGTCGGATCAAAATAGAAAAAGATACAATAAGAAGCCACCAATCATTAACATTATTTAGAAGTGTTTTTTTTTTATTTTGATTGCATATTTTCTAGACACAGATGCAGTTTAAAGACGATTAAGAATTCTGAACAGCTTCGTGGCAGTCAAATCAGAACCAAAATCCCGAAAACACTTAATAAAATTGATGTAATATCGAATGCATGTGTTTGTTACGTATATGACATTGTACTTCACCATACTGAAGCAAATGAGAATATAAAGTTGAAGCCCAAAATATGAAATAGAAACAAACACCATCTTACATTCCTTAATACGAAGCCGATTAAGAGGCACAAAATCAAATGTCCCTCAAAACCATAAGAACTTCATAATAAAGGTATACTCAAAAACCCGATTAAAAAAAAAAACTTGACAGTAGAGAGGGAATTAAAACCCACGACCCTTATCACCAACACCATCACGACCTGACATTTAGAATACCGCAGCTTGTCCAGGTAACACGGCACCTCTGCACCTTTACACCTTTGCACTCTGGACGCCCCACTCAAGATGAAGAAAGATGAAAGCGCATCCCTCCCATCCCTTCCCTCTCTTCCCCCAGGTGAGACGGGGACACAGTTACCTGGTCACGCTCAGACGGTCCTGGCAGCATCCGCCCCGACCCGAGCTGCCCCCCACGCCCTTCCCACACGCAGAATCTGGAGGAGAGCAACACCACCTGACCTCGGAAGGCTTGTATATATACCTCAAGCCGCTGTCCTCACCCATCGTTCGCTGCCATCCTCTCAGCTGACAACATGAAGACTGTGAGTACTCCTTTGTGTTGTGTTGTGTGTTGTGGTGTGGTGTGGTGTGGTGTGGTGTGGTGTGGTGTGTGTGTGTGTGTGTGTGTGTGTGTGTGTGTGTGTGTGTGTGTGTAGTAGTAGTAGTAGTAGTAGTAGTAGTAGTAGTAGTAGTAGTAGTAGTAGTAGTAGTAGTAGTAGTAAAGTGTTGTTTTGTGAAAAATGTTCTGACGATTGTGATATATCTGTATTTTGTTCTTATATAGTGAAATGCGATGAGATTTGTAAGTACAGAATGATGGAAGGGCTAATAATAATAATAATAATAATAATAATAATAATAATAATAATAATAATAATAATAATAATAATAATAATAATAAGGGGACGACTAAACAGACCAGGACGCAACACTATCACGTCTCATTCTTATTGTTTCCTGCATCTTTCCTTCAAACACAAACTCTTCCATGAAAAATTCGCAACTTCCTGTAAGTGAAGAAACACAAAATTACAATGCCCCTCTCTCTCTCTCTCTCTCTCTCTCTCTCTCTCTCTCTCTCTCTCTCTCTCTCTAACACTGCTCCCACAAACATTCAATCTGTCAACCAGCCAATCAATTAATCAATTTTATAGCACTATGGAAATTACTTTAATGAGTGTTACTAAATTATACAATCAAGTTTTTTTCTTCTGCATCAATGACCGTATTCAGAAACGCTTTGCTCTCTCACCACTACTATTTTCAAAAGCCAAAGGAATAATGAGCCATGTTTTCACGATTGCTTTCTTCCTTTTAACCCCTTCAGTATTGAAACGTATTTCTACCTTGAGTTTTGGGTAGTGTTTGACGATTTTCTTGACATTAGGAAGGATTTATTGGGGTCAGAAGATTAATGGCCACAGTTTTCACTATTTTAATCCCCACATGAGTTTTTGAATCTGTATAAAATCATCAAATACTAACCAGAATGAATAGGAAAACGCGTCATGGTACTGAAGGAGTCAAGAATGTAATATCTTCTTTATCTGTCACTAAAACCATAAAAACACCCATTATAAATCCGTGTAGCTTTAATCAAAATTGAATTGAAAGTAGAAGAGGTGTTTCAGAATATGATCCTAAGTATTGAGAGTAGATGGTTTATTGACAAAAACACAGTAATACAAAGAGTTACAATGTCGTTTTAGTCTAACTTAGATGAAAGAATGATAACATCTTGTAGAAGGATACCAGCAGAAATAATGAATTTAGATGAAAAACTGATGAATTTGGATGAAAAATTGATGAACTTAGATGAAAAATTGATAACGTCTTGTAGAAGGGTAATAGCTGAACACAAACCAACAATAAGAACATGAGTAAAACTGTGAAAGAATAAATCAACAAATATCTACACAAAAAAACAATAAAATATAAAAAAAAATACAAGATTATAAGAAGCAAAGAATTTAAAAACCAACATAAAGCTATAAAACACACACACACACACACACACACACACACACACACACACACACACACACTCAAGTCTCCCATCCCATCACTCCTTCAAGCATCTCCCATCCCTCCTTCAGGTACTCCTCGTGTGCCTGGCCGCCGCTGCCCTGGCCTCCCCGCAGTTCAGCCGCTTCCCAACCCGATTCACCACCCGCCGCTTCCAGACCTTCGCTCCCCTGCCCACCCCGGCGCCCAGGATCGACTACCGCCCCATCGCCATCTTGAGAGACGAGAGGGAGAACTACGGCGATGGCAACTTCCGCTACGAGTTCGAGACAGAGAACGGCATTAGAATGAACGCCCTCGGTACTCCAGGATTCCGAGGCCAGAGCAACATCCGGGGTTCCTATAGGTGAGTCTTTGGGTCCTTCTGTTTCTTTGTGTTTATTTATTTTTTTTTTTTTTTTTTTTAGTATGTGTTTTAGTTTGTGTTTGTGTTTGCTGTTTTTAATGTTTTTTTCTTTTTTTTTTGTGTTATTTTTTGGTTTATTATTTCGTTTATTGTGGCTTTTTTTCTCTCTCTCTAATGATGTGTGTTCCTTTCAATTTTTTTTATTTGATAGTTTTTTTTTTCTATTGTTCAGAATCTGTTCCTAACCATCTACATATTTTTCTGTCTACTTGTTTTTTTCCCATTCTCTATCTTCGTTTTTTCATATTTCCTTTCTTTCCACCAGTTTTTTCTCTCTCTCTCTCTCTCTCTCTCTCTCTCTCTCTCTCTCTCTCTCTCTTTAACAAACTAAGTCCCATTCATCATCCTCACTGTTCTTTTCTCTGTTGTTTTTTATCGCCACCCTGTCACATTTCCTCCCCTCACCTGTCTCCCGCGTCCTTCTTGGCCTGACGGAATGCCTTTTCTTGTGTCGCAAACAATGGACTGCGTCGCCTCATAGCCCATTAATCTTACTGCACTCCTCCCTCCCCTCACTGCCTCTCCTGCCTCCCTTACACTCCTAACAGTCTACAGAAGCCACAGGTGTACATTAAGTTGTTTCAAGGTAGCAGGTAGAGTCGTGAGAGGATGTGGTGTGTTTTAATAAGGGTGTATGTAAAGTAATGCAGTTATTTGGCCTTGTTATATAAAAAAGGGGTTCTATAGGTTGTCTGAAGAAGGTAGAATGTGTTTACTGGTAGCACATATAAAGGAAGTGATGTTTTGAGGTGTGATTTTAATAAGGGGCGTATAAAGTAATGCAGTTATTTGGCCTTGTTATATATATAAAAACGGGGTTTGTATAGGTTGTCTAAAGAAGGTAGAAAGTGTTTATTGATAGCATATATAAAGGAAGTGATGTTTTGAGGTGTGTTTTAGTAAGGATGTTTGCAAAGTAATGTAGTTATTTGGCCTTGTTATATATAAAAAGGGGGTTCTATATATTGGCTGTATAAAGGTTGAATGGGTTTACTGGCAGCACACATAAAGGAAGTGATGTTTTAACCTCTTCTCTGTGATATGCAACCATTCATAACACTAAGCGCCATATTAAAAAACGCTTCATTCTCTCACTGCGACCATTTTCAAAGCCTACAGAGACGATTAGCCAAGTTCTAAAGAGTATTTTTCCTGTTGATAATGCACAAAACTTGTTATCATGTCACTAGAATTAAAGAAACATCCTTCAAAACCCGTGTCACTTCAACTACACCCCTTTGAAAGTAGCGAAGGTGCTGTGAGGCGCGGAAGTGTTTCAGAACATAGGCCTAAGGAAGATGTATCGCACTCTACCTACCTATCTCTACCTACAGCTACCCTCTTCCTGATGGTGGGTTCGCTGAGGTTAATTACGTGGCTGACGAGAACGGCTACCGCGCAGAGTCCCCGCTGATCCCCACGCCCCACCCCCTCCCAGCCCACGCCATTGAGCAGATCCGCATCGCCGAGGAGCAGCGCCGACGAGGCATCACCTGGGAGTAAATGAAGTAGCAGAGCGGCCCGTCACTACTGGGCTGCTACCTGTCCGTCACACCTGCACACTACACCTGGAAGTTTCACGAGTGTGTTAGACCAGAGTGTCAGTGTGAGTGTGTGGCGTGTGTTGCGTTACCATCAAAAGGTCTATGTTTATGTAGCCTAAGTCACAAGTCATTCTAAAGGCGTAGTTACGTTGGTCATGTCACTGGATTCAGTAATTAGAGTAAGAGTTCGTGCGGCGGCGGCGGGCCCTGTTTTAGTCCAGTTCCGGTGGTTTCCATGTACGAGGAGGTGAAAGTGACGAATAAAGAGCAATGATTGAAGTAAGGTATGTTTCTATGAATTATGACGTGGTTCTTTTTTTTTTTTATACCTTGTGGGCTTTTCACGGGAATTTTTGGGCTAAAGGGGATACTTTTTAGGGTACCTCCTATCTGAAAGCCCACCCGCTAGGAAACCGTTGCCCTGAGTGAGGAAGCCCAACCTACACTCAGACCGTGGACAGGATTCGAACCCGTGCGCTTGAAGACCTCTAGGATCCCAAAGCACGCATGGTTCCACTGTACCACGGCGGCGTGTTTGTATGAGTTAACCCATTCCTTACAATATGCAACGATTCACATCAAAACCAGTGCATGGAATCTTCATAGCCACATATACGGAAGATAGAGAATAAAGAAAAAAACGTATATTTAGCTCATTTTTGGTACTAAATGATGTTTTGGAAATAACTGTGGAATAAGAAAAGATGTCTCATATTGGTTAGTGATTATAGAAGAGATGTCACAAAGAGTAGTGAGAGGACTGAGTTAAGCAAGTTGAAGGGATGTGAAAGAAAATGAAGAACAATGGAATAAATATCAAGTTCTGGGGTTTTCAGACACGAGGAAGACGAAAGTGGGAAACGAGGCAGTATCGTGGCTGGCTTTTTTTTTTTTTATTTATACCATGTGGGCTTTTCACGGGAATTTATGGGCTAAAGGGGATACTTTTTTGAGGTACCTCCTATCTCAAAGCCCACCCGCTAGGAAACCGTTCCCCCGAGTGAGGAAACCCAGCCTACACTCGGACCGTGGACAGGATTCGAACCTTAAGAAGTAATAAAGACAATATTCGTACAAGAAGTCGTGGTTGGGAAAGGAGAAAATATAAATACAAGAGACAAAGGAGGAAAACTTGGTGTGATGCAAATTTTAAGGAAAAAGTCATAAAAAAAATATTGACAAAATGACGCGAAGGAAAAAAAAAAGACATCAAAACTTATGATTAAAAATGCAACTCACAACATTCCTCTTTTAGTTTCTACAACAACCACCACCAATACATAATAATAATAATAATAATAATAATAATAATAATAATAATAATAATAATAACAACAATAATAATAATAATGTTCGCCAGACCAGGTGTACACGAGTCATCAATCACGTGAGAGGAGGGGGGGGAGAGGCAGCAAGACAGGTAGATGGCATGATAAGGGAAGTTTAATATCATCTTACATCAATTCATCGTCAAACTGAATAATAAAATAAAAGCTTACTCATGTAAATCATAAGCCGCAGACGTAGCAGGAGGAGGGAGGAGGGCACGGTGGGGGTCAGAGGGTGAAGAGGGCGAGAGAAAGGCGATGTGAGGAAGGCAAAACTTAATTCAACACACTAAAGGTCCCATCACAAGGGTAATGGTGATTTTCTCTCTCTCTCTCTCTCTCTCTCTCTCTCTCTCTCTCTCTCTCTCTCTCTCTCTCTCTTATTGCTACTACTAATAATAGAGAAAAAAAAAACTATCAATATCAAGAACAATAATAAAAATAAGAATAAAAGTGTCAGTCCAGAATGAAACAGAAACAACCAGGGATTTAAACCATTGCATCTGATGACAATAGATCATGGTGAAGTGTCTTGGGTAATCTATCTCATCAATACCTCAACAGCCGGGTCCTCTCACCGTGGCGGGTTCAGCGTTCATGTCTAGCCACACTCGTAATA
>NC_059302.1:2543424-2560924 GCF_017591435.1 Portunus trituberculatus | reverse complement strand
GAAGGGGGAAGGGAAAGGCAGCCCGGGCTGGTCAAGAGGCTGCCATGACGCAGCCCGGGCCGGCCAGGAGGCTGCCCGTGGGAAAGGGGGAAGGGCAAAATAAACTTTGGTTGACTGTTTACGATTTAGTTCCTCTTAGTTCCTCTGACGCAACACAAAAGAACACACTATCACTAACACGCAGTGGAGAAATTTCCTTTTCCATTCCTGTAACATTAAGACGTTTCTAACATCTAATGACAATTTCACACTTGATAGTTTAGCAATCAAACCATTTAGAGTCACTTAAACTTTTAACTATTCGACCACTTTTCCTGTTACTGGAGTCTTGAGAAATAACACAAAAGCAGATCATTTTGTTCAGCTTTAGCGTCGCTGCGGCATGCAAAAGGTCACGTCCTCAGCGACACCACTCTGACCTACAGTGTCTGTTGCTCGTACAGAATTTACCCTAAAAGAATGTTGGGAAATAAAGGAAATGACAAAGCGCAGTTTGGTATGAGTTTGTGTGACTCCAGAGAAAGAGTGACAGGAAATGCCGAGTCGAGGAAGAGGTCTTGTGAACGTACTGAGATGATGAAAACGACAACCTGAATAAGTTTTTTTAACGCTTACTTTTGCGTTTGCATTTGTGGTTACGTGTGTCGCAATATTCAGAATGTTGAGTGTGTGACTGCCATGTGGGAAGTCTCCAATTTGAATTCTGGCTGGCAGTAGGGACTTTCCTTGAGTCCTGGTCCCTGCCAGCTCCCGAGTCACGGGGAACAAGCCACTACGCCTCAACACCTCACTCAGTACCTGTCCCAAGTCCCGATAAATGAGAAAGGCATATATTTTTTTTCCAGATCACCATGCTCATCTAATTTACTGTGGTGACTTCTACGAGAAACAAAGATACAAAAGACGTGTTCTCCATTCTAATAAACATTCATCACATTCAATCTTGCTTTTCGAGTGTTTTATTGGGTCATGTTTACTTACTTACACAGAAGAGTTCGTCGTTATAAATACACCATGAACATGCAATGATTTGTAGACTTGTGGTCAATGAAACTCTGCTATGGTCTGACCTAACTTATACACATCACATTCCATACTTAAAAAGACTACCTATGGTGACTTCACTACTCACTACTTGACCTGACTTCTTCTAAGAGGGAGGTTTCAAGACATTTGTCCCTGTCTTTTGAATAACTCTTAATGTCTTTAAGGGAACTGGCAATCCATTGGGCCTTTTTTTTTAACTTTTTGTTGCCCTTGGCCAATTTCCACTTCGTGCATAAAAAAAATAATCTCTTTAACTTCAATAAATAATGAAAAAAAAAAAAAAAGCTTCTGCAAATTTTGGCGAACGTTGAAGAATAGAAATAAGAAGAAAGTGACCGGAATGCAGGAAGGAGGCAATGAGATGACGAAGGAGGAAGGAGTGAGGAAATGAAGAAGGGTAAAGAGTAGAAGGAGAAAGTGATAGAGATGGAGGTGACGGATGAGAATAAGAGTGAGGAACGGAAGAGTGTGGAGGAGGAAGAGTCGAAGGTGAGAGAAGGTTGGGAGGAAGAAAAGAGAAGGGTGAGAGAGGCGAAGAATGGAAGGGTTGGTTAGGTGGGGAAGGCCATAAAGTGAATGACAGGTTTGGCATTTCTATTCTTCTTTCAGTGTTCTTGTGTGTCTCTTTCACTCCTATTACATTTTCTTCTTCTTCTTCTTCTCTCATCATTTTTTTTTCTTACAATTGGGACTTCTATCGCTATCATCACCATCATCACCATCACCTCAAATGTACTTCATTCACCACCACGATCACCATTTTCTTACACCTTCACACATCTTCAGACACCATAACTAAAAAGAACACGAATATTATCTCTGGATATTTTCATTTTTTTATCTTTGTTTCGCTTCTTTTCATTCTTTCATTTCATATTTTTAAGTTTTAACCATTATTCATGAGAGAGAGAGAGAGAGAGAGAGAGAGAGAGAGAGAGAGAGAGAGAGAGAGAGAGAGAGAGAGAAAATGCATATCTAAACACACCCACCCATCCATCCATCCATCCATCCATACACATATATACGCGAAAACATACAAAATGAATAAGGGAAAGAGAGAAGCAAAAGAGAGAGAGAGAGAGAGAGAGAGAGAGAGAGAAAAAGGAAAAAACAATCATATACCAGAGAGACAGAGGAGATAGAGGAGACAGAGGCAAGAGAGGAGATTCCTACGATAAGAACATTAGCACTCACCTTCGCCTCGCCCTCTCCCACCCACCACCTCATTCACCTTCGCAACTCTCACATAAAAATAACTATCAGACATCTACCTATCATGTTCCCTCCCTCCCCCCTTCTCCCCAGTTCCTATCGTGTCCCATTCCTCTCCCCCATCCACACCCCACACTCCTGCCATGTCTCCTCTTTCCTATATCATCTATTTTGTGCCCTCTCTCTCCCTCACGCCCATTCATGTCCCCTTTCCTTTCCCATTCTCTATCATGTCTCCTCTATATGTTTCCTATCTCTCCCCATCATCCTATAATCCTCCCCCTTCTCTCTCTCTCTCTACCAAACACACCTTTCATATCCCCTTACTTTCCCAAACCACTATCAAGTCACCTCTTTTTCCCTCTCCCCCACACACACAAGGTGATCTATACACAAAAACCTCATTTCACACATACCTGTTTCCTTTTACCTGTCTGTCCTAACCTTTACCTTGCCTCTTCCATTCCTCAAAGCTGAAGTGATGGGGATGTTGAAGGTCAGCTTGGGTTGGGTTAGGTGAGGTCAGATCAAGTACGATTAGTATAGGTTAGGTTCAATTAGGTTGGATTACGTTAGGTTAGCTTCGGATTGATTTGGTTAAGTTTGATTAGGTCTGATACTCTCTGCTACTACTGCTAATAACAATAGTAGCAATAATGATAATGATGATGATGATGATGATGATGATGATAAAGATAATAATAATAATAATAATAATAATAATAATAATAATAATAATAATAATAATAATAACGAAGAAGAAGAAAAAGAAGAAAAAGAAGAACAAGAACAAGAACAAGATCAATAATTATAGTATTAACTCCCTTCCGTACTGGGACGCTTTTTTCACCTTGAGTTATGGGTGAGATTAGGTAATTTTACTAACATTAGGAAGGGTCTATAGAGGTCAGAAGATAAATGGCCAGAGTCTTCACTATTTTAATCCCCACATATGTTCCTGAAGCAGTTTAAAATTACCATATAGTTAGCAGAATAAATAAGAAAACGTGTCCTGGTACACTGACACCATTATTTTTATCACCATCATTCAATATTACAATGTCTCTTTCACTGTGTTCGGTAGCCGTGTGAACTCTCGTCTTATCACATCTATATTCACTTTCATTGTTTGTAGTGCTTGCTTTTTTATCAACACAGGCGACGGAGGGAAGGGGCGAAGAGGCGAAGAGATCAAGTAACGCAAGAGGAATGAGAATAAAAAAGTTTACCCGACCTGGTTAACACAGACTCAGACAAACACTGGTAACATTTGCTGCGTCAGGAGAAGGGCCATATATCCATCAACTTTTACCTTTCTCCTCACTCATCTCTGCTTACTGCTCGTCTATTCCAGTTCAGTTACCCTCCCTCCTTTCCTTCTTCCCTACTCCTCTCTCTCTCTCTCTCTCTCTCTCTTGCTTCATCCATTTATCCAACCCTCCCTCCTCCTCCTCCTCCTCCTCCTCCTCCTCCTCCTCCTCCTCCTCCTCCTCTCTCTGTCTTGTATGTCTCCCTCGCACTTTTCCTCGGCATCTGTATACTGAAAGGATAGAAAAAACAGCTGTGGAGACTGAGATCATGGTTAATTTAAGGAGAATTTTGTTTTAAGACTCTCTCTCTCTCTCTCTCTCTCTCTCTCTCTCTCTCTCTCTCTCTCTCTCTCTCTCTCAGCACACACTTTTACACGCATTAGACAATCATCCGTTAATTAAACAGGTGAGTGAGTACTGACCCCTTTCACTCAGGTGCACAGGTGATCCCTAACAAGTAGTAGTAGTAGTAGTAGTAGTAGCAGTAGTAGTAGTAGTAGTAGTAGTAGTAGTAGTAGTAGTAGTAGTAGTAGTAGTAGTAGTAGTAGTAGTAGCAGTAGCAGTAGCAGTAGTAGTAGCAGTAGCAGTAGTAGTAGCAGTAGGTGACCTTTGGCCTATCACAGACATTTAGTACTACGGCCTCACACGAACACGGCAACACAGAATAAGATTATGCAAGGAACTACTAATTAGCTGAAGGTTAAATGTGAGCACCAATTAAGCCACAGGAGTAAGAAAAGTCAGCTACAGTGAGAGGATGAAGTATTAAATTTATCTGATATGGTGCTAATTACTTGAAGACTATAACGGAGTAACACTTAACCTCTCCAGAAGCATGATGCGTTTCCATATTCATTTTGCTTACTGTTTGGTGATTTTTATACAGCTTCAGAAACTTATGTGGGGGGATTAATCTAGTGAAGACTGTGGCCATTAATCTTCTGGCCTCCATTGACCCTTCCTAATGTCAATAAAATGGTCTAATCATACACAAACCTCAAGGTAAAAATGTGTCCCAGTATTGAAGGGGTTAATCACAGGTGTTAAAATGGCAGAGATGAATTACTGTAGTCGCAGAAACTGGGCGAGATATTAGATTAATGACGGATTGATTGACTTGAAGCGTACAAGTCACTCGCCGTCACACATCAAACGATAATACAAGTAGACATTTAAAAAGGACATCAAAAAATAAGATAGAAATAATAGATTGTCTTAGGATTATCTCTAATTACACCACCTAAATCATAACGTGTGGTAAACGGTATTAGGTCCTGCCACTCACAATGAACTATAGACTGAATAAATAATAGCACATAACAAGACAGCGCTACCTCCCCCTACCAGAAAATCACCGTGAGCCATCCCAAGAGCCACCAGACCCGTAGTACCCAGACAGAGGAGAACAGTTGTAGTATATGAGCCAGGAAGGTCAGTACTAGTCCCTTTAGACACACTTCCTTCACTCTCAGTTTCCTTCCCTTGAGTGCTGGTGCGGATGTGAACAATTGTCTTTCTTCGAGCATATACCTGTCCTCTCTCACAACCTCCAACACACCCTCCATCCCCCTTCCTTGACACTCAGCAGCCAGCATACCCAGCCTGACGATCCCCACGCTCCCTCACCTCCATAGCGGCTGCGTCTTGGATTCCTACACTTTCCGCACCACCTCCCTGCACTCTCGCGACGCTCATTCTCGCTGGGAACATCCGGAGTGCGCTGGGTGAGAGGCAGGGGTCGGTGGCCGTGACTGCCTGAGAACTGTTGTTTCATCTCGCGGGTACAATGTGTGTATATAAGGCAAACGACGCCCCTCCTCGTCACAGTCTCCCCAGCAGCCTCATAACACCGACATGAAGCTCGTGAGTACAGCAGAACACATGGAAAAAGTTTTGTAGTGATGGTGATTCGACAATGGAGTTCCTGTACTTGTGTGTCGGAAAATTAATCTACACATATATCATCATCAGTCTTCAGTCTTCCAGCCAAAAGTTCACTGCGGCCATTTTGAACTGTTTGTTGGTGCTTCACGATCTGAATTACTACAGGAAGACAACACTTCAAAAATATCTTGGCTTTCTTTATTTTTTCAACTTTCTTTTCTTAGACTGGCAAATGAGAATCTTCCACTGATGGCAAAACAAAAACAAAAACAAAAGTGAAACGTTTAGACTAAAAGCGCTGTTCTCTTCTTCTCTTTCTTTTTCCTTTTCTTCTTCCTCTTCTTTCTCCTCTTCCTCCTCCTCCTCCTCCTCCTCCTCCTCCTCCTCCTCCTCCTCCTCCTCCTCCTCCTCCTCCTCCTTCTTCTTCCTCCTCCTCCTCCTCCTCCTCCTCCTCCTCCTCCTCCTCCTCCTCCTCCTCCTCCTCGCCGCCAGGTGGTGCTCCTCGTCGCCGTGGCAGTGGTCGCCGCCGCTCCTCAGCACCGTCGCGCTCGTCAAAACTACGCCAGCAGAGGCCGACAGCTGAGCCAGGGCCCTCCCGTGCAGAGCCTCCCGCCCCAGCAGACCTTCGGCCCCACCGCCAACCAGAACTACCAACCCATCGCCATCATCAGCGACAACAAGCTGGACTATGGCGACGGAAACTTCAAGTACGACTTCGAGACAGAAAATGGCATCGTGGTGAACGTGGTGGGCGCACCGGGCTCACAGGGCCAGAGCAACATGCAGGGCTTCTACAGGTGAGTCAGGGCCCCTCACCCAACGCAGGTGTTGCTGGGTTATTTTTCTATCAGGTATCATGTAATCGTTGTGCCATTTACTAATAGGTATCATGCAACGACTATTCAGAATGTAAGTATTGACTTTACTTAGAGCACAGTCCACCATCAGCAAGTAGGATTATCTTTCTATGCCAAAGACCAAAGGTTTCCAGGTTTCCGTCCTTCTAATGTATTTTCACGTAGTCTCAATCGCCGCTGAGATGAGTGCAAGGTGAGGGGCGGAGAGGAAGACGATAATGATGGAGGTGGAGAGTCAAGGTTCTTTTCTCCCTTCAAGGCTGCTCCAGTGATGTGCTTCAACACTTAATACTCGCAGTTTTCGTCTGAAAGTTTCACCCCTGTGGTTCAAAATAATTAATTCCATGTGTTTACTAGTGAATGGCGGAATTCACTCTCATCAAAGGTCTTCACAAACCACACACGATGGTTGTTGATCTGTGCTGCGGTCACCTGTGATATGAATGTACAGATGAACACAATGCCCTTTCCTGCCACTACCCTTCCCTCTCCCTCCCTGCACAGGTTCCCGCTCCCTGACGGCAACATCGTCGAGGTGTCCTATGTAGCGGACGAATTGGGTTTCCGCGCAGAGTCCCCGATCATCCCCACGCCCCCGCCCATGCCGGAGCACGCCCTGGAACAGATCCGCATCGCCCAGGAGCAGCGCGCCAGTGGAGTGACCTGGGACCAGCAGGGCTTCAGGCTCACCCGCTAGAAGGAGACTCACAAACGAAGCTACTCTTAAAAGGATTCCGTGGGATTTTTCGTGATTCAAGCTGATCCGGTCCTCTCAAGACACAAAGGCACGCATGGTCACCGCCCCACACATCATGACCGGCCAGTCACTGTGTAATTCAATGATATCTGCGCGATCAAAGAAAAAAATATGTACTCACTGAAAAATCCCACGGACAGGTACTCTTGATTACGGAAGTTTCTGTAGCACACTGTATAAAACAAATCTGCACCTTTATATATAGAGGAAATATATATATAGGCGACTTCTGCACGACGACCCCCAGTGCTGAGGGAGTGAGCGACGCACAGGCCGACGATAGAGGTGACTGAAACAGCTGCTGAGGTGTGTGTGTGTGTGTGTGTGTGTGTGTGTGTGTGTGTGTGTGTGTGTGTGTGTGTGTGTGTGTGTGTGTGTGTGTGTGTGTGTGTGTGTGCACGCGCGCGCATACCTGGTGGCGGAGTCTGTCATACCTACGCTAGCATACAATAAATAAAATTGGCAAAAAAATACACTCATTTTTATTATTATGCAATTCTACTGAAGTATATCTTTTTGAATGCAAATACTGACATAACTATTAAAACGTCTTCAACCACCACTGCTAATTTACTTACTTTTAGGGTTTTTTTTTCTATTCTCATTTATTCATTACAATTAGCATACAACGACAACATCACCAGCACACACAACCACTCACCAGCAACACACAACCACTCACACCCCATCAGCAACACCAGCAACACACAACCACTCACATCTCCATCACCAGCAACACACAACCACTCACATCTCCATCACCAGCAACACACAACCACTCACACTCCCATCACCAGCAACACACAACCACTCACATCTCCATCACCAGCAACACACAGCCACTCACACTCCCATCACCAGCAACACACAACCACTCACACATCACCAGCAACACACCACTCACACTCCCATCACCAGCAACACACAGCCACTCACACTCCCATCACCAGCAACACACAGCCACCACTCACACTCCCATCACCAGCAACACACAACCACTCACACTCCCATCACCAGCAACACACAACCACTCACACTCCCATCACCAGCAACACACAGCCACTCACACTCCCATCACCAGTAACACGAACACTCACACATCACCAACTTCCTCTCTCTATCCCCTCCTATACCTATACATACAGCTCCCAACCCTGGTCTCATTCATTCTACCACCTTTTCCCTTTCCTCTCAGCCCGTCCCTCCACCGACCTTCATCCTTTCACCCCACGCAGCCGCCTAGTCATCTCCCTTTCCCTTTTCACCTGAAGCCCGCTCACCCCACTCCTCCCTTCCCGCCCAAGTGGATTAGCAACATGTTTTCTTCAGCACAGTTGTAGCTTTGCGAAGGTTCCCCTGGCCACTAAATGCCCTTGGGATGATATTAGCAAAGTCCATCTTTGTGTGTCTGTCTTTCTGCCTCTCTGTCTGGATCATTGGACGGTTAGAGTAGTTTGTGGTTGTCTTATTGTCTGTGTGTAGCTGTGTTTTTTTTTTTTTTTTTTAGTTGGTTGTTCGTGTGTCTGTTTGTGTTTCTGTCTGTACATCTGTGTGTAATTCACTTCGGTTGCCTGCTGGTCACCCAGCCAGTCTTCCCCATTACGGAGCGAGCTCAGAGCTCATAGACCGATCTTCGGGTAGGACTGAAACCACAACACACTCCACACACCGGGAAAGCGAGGCCACAAACCCTCGAGTTACATCCCGTACCTATTTACTGCTAGGTGAACAGGGGCCACACATTAAGAGGCTTGCCCATTTGCCTCACCGCCTCCGGGATCCGAACCCGGACCCTCTCGAGTGTGAGTCGAACGTGCTAACCACTACACTACGCGGTGTGTGTGTGTGTGTGTGTGTGTGTGTGTGTGTGTGTGTGTGTGTGTGTGTGTGTGTGTGTGTGTGTGTGTGTGTGTGTGTGTGTGTTTCTGTCTCTTCTGGATTCAACGCCATTAGAGAAGAAAAGACAAATACGAGAATCGGTCTAATGGTCTCTGTGGCTTTTGGAAACAAGTTCTCACGAGGTTCACAGTACTTGGAAATATGTCTGTAATGTTTGGTCTGGTGAAAACTTTCTCTATGAACATTTCACCTGAGATATAGATTAGGTTAGACTGATTTGATTAGGTTAGATTAGAATGGAGGAATTTTCTGCATATTTATTTATTTAGATATTTTGTTTATTTATCTATTTTTTAGGCACAGGGGATTAGTTTTCATAGGAGTTCTGGTGAGTGAAGCAGATTTTTTTTTCTCTATTTTTTATTTGTCGATCTAAATTTCTTTTCTTTCTTTTCTTCCTTTCTTTTTTTCTTTTCCAGTGGGCAGAGGAACATATATCGAGAGGAGTTTTGGTTTTCTATTTCAATTTCTTGATCTAAATTTCTTTCTTTTGGTGAGTCAAGCCAATTCATTCATTTTCTATCTCTATTTCTTGATCTAAATTTCTTTCTTTCATCCTTTTTCAGTGGGCAGAGGAGCATTTATCGAAGAGGAGTTTAGGTGAGTGAAACAAACCTAAGGCAATCTTACATATGATACGAGCAGAATCAGACACTCCTCAGTCCTCACCTTCCATAACACACTTCACTTCATTTCATTTAAGAGTGACGTTTCAAGACATTTATCCTTTTTTTTTTTCTTCTTTTTCTTTTTGGCTAACTCTTGGACCTGCAAAGAAACTGCCCATTTAGTTTTATGTTTCCATTGGCCAGTTTTCCCTTCTAACATAAAAAAACACTGCAGGTAGTTTCTCTATTGAATTACCACCAGCCTATCTCCATTCACATGTGTAATGTTATTGTCGCGTGCAGCTCCCGATCGTCTCGCCTTTAAAACTGTTTAACCCCTTTCAATACTAGGACACATTTTTAACTTGAGATTTGTGTAAGATTAGACCATTTTATTGACATTAGCAAGGATCTATGGAGTTCAGAAGATTAATGGCCACAGTCTTCACTAGTTTAATCCCTAACATGAGTCTCTGAAGCTGTATAAAATTGCCAAATAGTATGCAGAATGAATATGGAAATGCGTCATGGTACTCAAGGGGTTTAATATCTACATGCAAACCAAACATGCAGCTCGCCCTTTCCTTCACCCCAAAATTAGGATCAACGAGAGACGTCTCCGTGTTGACTTCGCTCGCTGTGTCCGTCAAAACTAAACATCAAATACAGGAAAAGTGACTATGGAAACACCCGCTTGTATCATTCCTCGCAGTTACTTCTCAAGACCCACAATATTAAACACGGCGGCGACAAGCGAAGGCCATAGAGACTGCAGTGGACTTCCGTGTCAACAGAGAAAACAGTAAGGTTCCTCGGGTGGTCTAAACAGTCAAAACACACACACACACAGATGCGTCAAGATTTAAACAAACATTCGTCACACACTTCCTTTTCGTCTGGTTCCTCATCTCGCGACGCTGATTATAATGCACCTGCTGTCCTCTCTCTCTCTCTCTCTCTCTCTCTCTCTCTCTCTGAGCTTTTTACATATGGGGAAAGCTTGACATGGGCACTCACTCACTCACTCACTCACTATCTATCTATCTATCTATTTATCTATCTATCTATCTATCTATTCATCTATTTGTCTATCTCCTATCTATCTATCTATCTATCTATCTATCTATCTATCTATCAACCAATCTATCTGTCTATCTATCTTTTCATCTATCTATCTATCTATCTATCTATCTATCTATCTATCAACCAATCTATCCATCTATTTATCTATCTATCTATCTATCTATCTATCTATCTATCTATCTATCTATCTATCAACCAATCTACTTATCTACCTATCTATCTATCTATTTTTTTACATCTTGGGCTGACTGAGCAAGAGCACAAAGTCACGAGAATGGCCTCCTATATTCTTTTGACACTCCCATCTTGAAACAGCAGAAGGTCAATGCATACAGAGAGGGGGATCACCACATCACATGACCCCTCTCGGCCTTGGTGTTGTGAAGCCGTTCGTGGTGACTCCCTCTCTCTCTCTCTCTCTTTCTCTCTCTATTCCAAGGCTCAAGGACGCTATGACAGGAAGAACGTTATTTGGTACTCAGATTCGGGCCATTATAGTGCTCAGGTTCATCGAATACGTTTTTTTTTTTTTTTTTTTTTTTTTTCTTATTTATCTATTTTTTTTTTTTTTTTTTAAGATTAAGTGTTCTGTTAGGATTGGGTTGGATTCCACGTTTAAGGCACTCTACGGAAGTATCCTACATGATCAAATACATGTCTCCATTGCACACACACACACACACACACACACACACACACACACATCATCATCATTATTATTGTTGTGAGGAAGAGAAAGAGAAGGAAGAAAAGAGCAAAAACAAGAACATGAATGAGAACAACAACAAAAACAAAAACAAAAACAACAAAAACCACATCAAGTCTATAAACACGTGGCTTCGTTGAATAAAATAAAAACAAAGAGCAAACATCTGAAACATTAAACTTAACACGCGCGCATAGACGTGACACAGGAGGGAGATCAGGTGGTTTCTTGCATGAGGTCCCATAAATGCTGCCGTATCACCACCACCACCACCACCACCCATTCATGCATTGCTCTACACATTTACCAACACTGCAAGGATAGGAGACTAAAGGCCTACATTCAGGAACGCTTTGCTTCCCCACCACGACTATTTTCCACGGCCACAGAGATGGTTACTCGAGTTCTTAATCTCTGCCGTACCATGACGCGTTTTCATATTCATTCTGCTTAGTATTTGGTGATCTTATACAGCTTCAGAAACATATGTTGGGATCAGAATAGTGAAGACTTTGGCCATTAATCTTCTGACCTCCACAGACCCTTCCTAATGTAAATAAAATCATTGAATCACACTCAAAAAATACAGGTAAAAAATGTGTCTCAGTATTGAAGTGGTTAAGAGCGTTCATCCTGTTGATAATATAGAAACTTTATTCATCAGTCTGCAACCCAAAAAAAAAGCTTTAGAAACATGCGTCACTACAATTAGGGCCTATTGAAAAAAGTACCATGATGCGTTTCCATATTCATTCTGGTTACTATTTGGTGATTTCATACAGCTTCAGAAACTCATGTGGGGGATTAAAATGGTGAAGATAGAGACCATTAATCTTCTGACCTCCATAGACCCTTCCTAATGTCGATAAAATGGTCTAATAGTACACAAATCTCAAGATAAAAATGTGTCCCAGTACTGAAGGGGTTAAGATGTTCGCGTAGTAACTAGCCTTCCTTACTTCACGTGTAGTTGTTTGGCCAAGGTCCTAACACCGGTGGTCGTCGAGAGGGTAACTAAGCTCACGTGAAGGACATCGGGATGCCTATGGGTGTCATCAGCAGCCAGCCAAGGCCACGGTGATCCAGGATCTGCCCAGTCAGAACACAAGATACACTGCACGACAAACACCACATACATTACCACCAATCATTTCACTTTCACAAAGGTCCATATTCTTTAAAGCTTTTTCTCTCACGACTGTTTTAAAAAGCCGCTGAAATGACAAGCCGTATTCTCAAGAGTGTTTGTTCGTCTGATGACACGTAATCTTTGTTGAACTATTACAAGAATCATGAAAACACTCCTGAATAGCTCAAATAACTTTCACTAGAGCGTGATTAACCCTTTCAATACCGGGACACATTTTTACCTTGGGATTTGTGTACGATAAGACCATTTTATTGACATCAGGAATTAAGGGTCTATGGAGGTCAGAAGATTAATGGCCACAGTCTTTACTATTCTAATCCCTCACATTAGTTTCTGAAGTTGTATAAAATCACCAAATAGTAAACAATGAATATGGTACTGAAGGATTTAAGGAAAGACAGGATAGAGAAATGTTTGATAATGTGGTTAAGTTTTCCATGACATAAAAATCACGCCAGAATTTAAAGTCAAGGAAGACAAACAATTATAAAGGAGCGGAACTTGAGAAGGGCGATGTACTGACAGATGGAAACAAGGAAGGGCAGATGAAGAGCGGCGTGTACCTTGTTTTAACACTCATATGCGTGAATCATCCATCGTTCACTTGGTACACCGTCTACTATATCCCAATCACCATAAGACATCTTTATTCTACAGCCACATCCAATATTTAAACTGGGAAGAAACTGTAAATTATATTCTTTTTTAATCACTAACTTTCATAACTGTAGCTGCTTACAAAGACTTCACGCATTGCTTCTGGTGCTGCTAATTGTTCCGTGTCGCAGGGAAAGGGTTAACTGGTAATGACTACAGCTTGTGACTTCATTTGATTCACCCTTGTAAGTAATCATGGATACAAAAAAAAAGTTAAAACAAAAACCGTGACAAAATGAAGACGAGAAAAGAAACATTGCGACAGAAAAAATAATGATAAAGAAGATGATTCCTGTTCCATCATGTGCAGTCCTCTTGTTATTACTTTCAATTAAAATTGTGTGTGGGGGAACCGGCACCTCAGTGGGGTCTTTTTTTAATCAGTTTTTGTTGCCCTTGGTCGGCCTTCCCTCTTACATAAATAAAAAAAAAATTGCCATTACTACTATCACTACTACTAACGCCACAATGACACACGCGCCACTGGTTTAGCTACGGCTTTCCTATCTGACACTGAAGGGGGCTCGAGGCAACCACTCAGCGACCTTGGCAGCCCCGACGCGACGTGAGGATGGTAGTGTAGCAGAACTCTTACTCTCACTCGCCTCCCGCCTCTTCTTTGTCTTTCCTGCCTCGGGTTCACGATTCACGGTGTCTCGAAGTTCACGAAATCAAGGAGAACGAACCTACGAACGAATCAACGTACTAATTAACGTTACCAGCGAGTACATCCCTTACACGTGACATCTAAGCGCTGCGTGACACGAGTACAAAAGATACACGCCGCGACACTCATAAATCAATTCAGCAGATGGGAAGAGAAGGTAAAAAAAAAAAAAATAGTAGACAGTTTTTAATTCCCCAAGGAAGCCATCACGTCACGAGGACAGCCATATTTAGAGTGGTTTGGGAGGCATTCTACTATACTACGGAGCTCTGTATTCTCTCTATAAGGCTGAGGTCGAAGGTGAGGGTGAAACACTACAAGGTCTTCCCGCATGTAGAATCAGGGAGATCCGGTGGGCGTGTGACTGTGTGGAGAGGTGGAAGCAGGAGATGGAGAGGAAATGCTGAGCGTGTTGGAACGTGGTAAGGATTTTGTGGTGTGGGTGGAGATGTACTTGCCTTGCATTTCCTGCGTCTCTTTCCCTTACTGGTGCTGGAGAAGTGGGAATGTGGATGACGGGAAAGCGATACAGTAGGGCGATGAAGTGGAATAAACATGGACTGGTGGAGAGAGTTAAAGAAGATGTTCAGGTAGACAGGTGGAAAGGTGGACAGGTGGAATTAAATGGGCTGAGAGGCTGAGTTGGAGTGAGGAAATGGAAGAGTGGAGAGGTGGTGTTCGTAAGATAGGCTGGCCCGTATTCAGAACCGCTTTACTCTCTCACCAAGACTATTTTCCAAGGCCACAGAGATGACTAGCAGGGTTTTCAAGAGTTCTTCTCCAGCTAATACTGTAGATATATTGTCACTCTGCCTCTAGAACCACAAAAAATAATTATTTAAACTCGTGTAAATTTAAATAAAGCCTTTTGGAACAGTGAAGGAGAAGCGCAGAAATGTTTGAGAATACGAGAGAGAGAGAGAGAGAGAGAGAGAGAGAGAGAGAGAGAGAGAGAGAGAGAGAGAGAGAGAGAGAGAGAGAGAGAGAAAAAAAAAAACTACGGGAAGGGTACAAGTGAGAGGGAGAGTGCGAGAGTGAGGGCGCTGAGAGGTCTGGCAGGAGGCATCGCGAAGGAATGTCAGGTAAGGTAGAGGTTACACATTTCCCAACCTAACTTAACCTAACCTTACCTGACAGGAATATAATGCCCGGCAACCGTCACTCTATCCACCGACCTGCTCATTATACTAGCCTTCACTGCTTAATCTTACACTGCCCTACTTTCTTCAAACACACACACACACACACACACACACACACACACACACACACACACACACACACACACACATACACATACAGCAGTACATGGACACACCGTACAGTTATTTACCAGAGGCATTAGTAAACAGCACAGCGCGTCAGCCAACCTGTTGTTTATTATACATTCATCAACTGCCAATGCCCTTTACTTTCATGTAACTGTAATCAATCATAACAAACACACTGCTACACAACTACACAGTGATTTATAGAGGTGGAATCCTACAGGGGGTGTATGTATCTCTCTCTCTCTCTCTCTCTCTCTCTCTCTCTCTCTCTCTCTCTCTCTCTCTCTGACCCCTACAGTACTGGAACGCATTTCTACTGTGAGTTTTTAGTATAATGAGACGATTTTATTGATATCAGGAAGATTCTATGGAGGTAAAAAAATTAATGGCAACAGTCTTCACTATTTTCATCCCTACACGAGTTTCTGAAGCTGTATAAAATCACCAAATAGTAGCCAAATGAATAGGAAAATGCGTCACTGTACTGAAGAGATTAAACTTTTCTCTCACTTTCCCAACACGAAGCTGCAGCAGAAAGATGTGAGTGTAATAGTTTAAAAGTGGTATCCTGCAGGAGCTACATCCATCTCTCTTTCTCTTCCTTCTTACACAATACTGAAATGAGAATGTAAGAGTATAGATTTAGAGGCGGTATCCTACATGACCCTTATCCCTCTTTCTTTCTCCTTTATTTTTCCTGAGAGTATAGACACGGTATCCTATGGCAGCCTATATCCCGTTACCGTTCCCCCTTACTTTTCCTACACAATACTGAGATTCTGGAAATGTAAGAGAATAGTGACAGCGATGGTGTTCTACAGGGCCTATATCCCTTTCTCTTTCTCCCTTATACTTTTCTTTTACAACAATGCAGAGGGATAGTATAGCCACTTAAGAGACAGCACCCTGCAAGACCTATACATATCGTTCTATCTTTCTCCTTTCCATCCCATAACTTTCCATATACGTAGCTGCAGCAGGAGTGAAGGCAGTGGGAGATGGTATCCTAGTGGGGCTATATATCCCTCTCTCTTTCTCCTTTCCATCTCTTCAACTTTCCCTGCCTATACAGTGTTGCAATAGTGAGATAAGAGCGTGGTGTCTTAACATGCTATTCCACAAGGGGTGTATCCCTCTCTCTTTCCCCCAGTCACCTCTCCTGCCCTGCACAATGCTATAATGTGTGGATAGAGACAAAAAATAAATAAATTGGTGGATGGTAAGGAGCCCCACGTGGATGGAGGAGAAGGGAAGTGGTGGAGGTAGGCTTAAGTGAAATCCACGTGTGTGTCTACTTAAAAGGTTAGGGAGGATGATGCAGTGCTCCAGTGAACTGGTCCACCGCTAATCTATTTGTCCGCCGTCATTAGTCCTTTGTTTATAAAGACTGATGCTCGTTACAGATAAGATAATGATGATGATGGTGATGAGAGAGAGAGAGAGAGAGAGAGAGAGAGAGAGAGAGAGAGAGAGAGAGAGAGAGAGAGAGAGAGAGAGAGAGAGAGAGAGAGAGAGAGAGAGAGAGGATAAAGATCGCTCCGCAAAGTACACGAGTAATATAATGACAGGATGGCATGTCAGAAAAGACAAACAGGTAAAAATTATCATGAAAAATGTGAGATAAAGAAAGAAAAGTAGAGAGGGTAACTACTCCCTGCTGGTCAAACTGGTCACCACAGAAGGCCAACAGCATCCTCTTCCCTCTTCCTCTCTCTTTCTCCTCCCTCTCCCTCTCACTCCCTCCCTCCTCCCTGCTCCTTCCCCCCTCCCTGCCGGTGTTCACCTGCCAGTCTCAGTAAAGTACTAAAGCCTGTGAATAACAATCTGTTCCGGGTTGCTACAGTCAAAGTCAGTCCGGTTCAAAACGGTACCACAAGAATATTGTTACTGTTTACACATACTGAGGACAGCAAAGCACTGAGCGACACGACTCTACCTGTACAGGATTCTATGAAAACCGGAGCCATAACTCCGCCCTTTACGGCACAGAACCGCCCATGTTGACAACCTTCCACCTTCCCTTCCCTTCCCTCACACGCCCGGGGCCGGTGCGCGGTGGATATAAAGAGGCCGCACTGCACCGGGCATACATCGTCCCCGACGCTTCCCAACACAACAGACATGAAACTCGTGAGTCCTCCTCCCTCGCCTTCGTCTGCGTCTGTCATGTCTCCTCTCACTCTTGTAGTGACCGCCCTTTGTTGCCAGAGATGACTGACACTTCCTTCTGACTTACTTTTTTCTCACATTTTATTTTAACTCTGCTTTACCAAGTCAATTTCTTTAACCATACCTGCCTATACACCCCTACACTTACTGCCACATACACTCATACTCACTCTCTCCCTCCCACAGGTACTCCTCGCCTGCCTGGCCGCCGTGGCCGTTGCCG
>NC_059302.1:2455924-2538424 GCF_017591435.1 Portunus trituberculatus | reverse complement strand
AAAGGGGTGGATTACGTTGAGCCAAACCGCGTAGGAAAGTGAGAGCAGAACAACAACCACCTTTTTTAACTCTTTCAGTACTGGAACGCATTTTTACCATGGGTTTTTGGGTGTGATTAGACCATTTTATTAACATTAGGAAGATTCTATGGAGGTCAGGAGATTAATGGTCAGAGTCTTCACTATTTTAATCCCCCACAAAAGTTTCTGAAGCTGTATAAAATCACCAAATAGTGTAAGTAGAGTGAATATGAAAACGGATCATGGTACTGAAGGGTTAATCCTTAAACACACACACACACACACACACACACACACACACACACACACACACACACACACACACACACACACACAGTCATTAGTAAAGTTATCTACTGAAATAACAAAAAACTAACTACATTTTTCAGGATATATGTATAAAGTCCACGCGTTAGCATCCACAAACGCACGAAAAGATCATCCAAACAAGGAAAGGAAGTTGAAGGATTGGAATACACACACAAGATCCAACACTTATAATTGAAGCTGGAAAAGAAAAGTTAAACGTCACGACACAACAAAGGAGGAAATGACAGGAGAGACAAGAATTTAATGTGCATGAGGAAAAGAAAACACAACTACTTATTACTTTTTTTCTTATAATGTTCGATGAGACCAGCAAGAAAACACGACAATGACTAAAACTAATGACTCAACAAAACAACAGGTCACATTAACTTCCCTTCAGCGGCGACATAATTAACAAAAACACACTTAACCCTTTCAGTACAGGGACGCAATCTTACCATGAGCTTTGGGTGTGATTAGACGATTTTATTGATATGAGGAAGGGTCTATGGAAGTCAGAGGATTAATGGCCAGAGTTTTCACTATTTTAATCCCATACATAGGTTTCTGAAGCTGTACAAAATCACCAAATAGTAAGCAGAATGAATATGAAAACGTGTCTTGGTACTAACGAGGTTAAGAACTTGAACAAAAAACGCAACAAAATACAAAAATAAAGACAAGAAAATTTATACTAAACACTACAAAAAATGACAAAATAATCAACTCTCCTCGAAATTACTGGAAACAACAAAAAAAAAAAAAAAAAAAAACACAAGAAAGAAAACAAAAAGATCAGTACAAACATTACAACACAAAACAAAATAATCAAGTTTCCTTCAAATTACAAAAGAAATACCTAAAAAACCTGGAAACAAGAAACAAAATGACACCACACGGTCCACACCACACCGCGCTCCTCCAAACACGTGGCAGCGGCAGGTAAACGCAAGCACAGGTAAGCCAGGTAGGAATAACAGCAAATTAATTAATGGGATATTTAAAGAGCGTTACGAATGTCCCATGACGCCAAATTTGCACCATCACTATTCCGGTACAGGCAAACACAGAAGCGCTAATGTCAACTCTCCGCTCTCTCTCTCTCTCTCTCTCTCTCTCTCTCTCTCTCTCTCTCTCTCTCTCTCTCTCTCTCTCTCTCTCTGGCCATTTCCCTTTCATCTACCCACTTCATGCAGTTTTTTTTTCTCCCTTTCTCCTCTTCCTATTCACGTACCTAGACCTGTTTTTACATCCCCTTCCCTTCCCTTCCCTTCCCTTCCCTTCCCATCCCTTTCCCTTCCTTCGTCCCCTTCCTATGATCTATCTTCTCTCCTCGACCTTTTACACTTGCCTCTCTCGTCTCTCTCTTCTCTTCCATCTTCTTTTCCTCTCTATACATTTTTTTTTCTCTTTTTCAATATTTTCTTGTTTTACTATCAATGTTTTTTTTCCTTTCATCTGTTTCGTTTGTTTTATCCTTTCCCTTTTATTCACTTATCTCTTTTATTTGATGTTTTTTACCATTTTTTTTCTTCTTATTTCCAGTTTCGTGTTGTTTTCTATTTCCATCTTTTGTTTCTCTTATTCTCCTTCGTCGTTGTTGTTTGCTGTTTTGTGGCTTTTGTTTTTTATCTTCTTCTAGTTTCTTCCGTTATTTACGTTATCTTATCTACGTTATCTTTTTTTTTATTAATGTTGCTTTTATTTTTCTTTACTATTACAGTCTGATTATCTTCACTTTTTTCCTGTTTTTTCATTCTTCCGCTTTTCTTTATCTCATATCAACCTTCTTCCTCTATTCCTCTTTTCGTTCGTTACTTCTTCAATGAACGTTTATATTTCCTCTTTACACCTATTTCTATTCTACATTCCCCCCTCTGTGCCCAATAACCAGATGCGACATGTTACAATTCCATCACTTCGCTTGGTACTACTCAATAAATCAAACCGTGACTTTTATTTCCCTATGCACAATTATCACCTTAGATTTGGAAGGTTGCTGCACAATTTTTCTACTTAGTTCTGTTTTCCCCTGTATGTCTTACGTTTCCCAATAGCAAGGCAGTGGTCTATTTCTCTCTACGTTCTATTCTATCTGATCTTCCTTTTCTTTGCTCATCGTTTTCCAATAGTCCTTTTTTTTCACTTCTATCTTCTATCTCTATTTTCTATCTCTATCTTCTATTTCTATCTTCTATCTCTATCTTCTATTTTTATTTCTATCTTCTATCTTCTATCTCTATCTTCTATATCTATCTCTATCTTCTATCTCTTTCTCTATATTCTATCTCTATCTTCTATCTCTGTTTCCCCCTTTAATGCTTCTCTCTCTCTCTTAATTCCCCTATTTTTTTTTCCCCTTCTCACTATACTTTCCCTCTCGCTGTCCCCTTCCCGTCCCCCTCCCCCCTTCACCTCCATATATAGGGGCTCCCTTCTTTATATGGAAGCTGTGTCGGTCTGTCTGTCTGTCTGTCTCAATCTTTTCCAAAATTTCATCACATTTTTTTTTCTCTTTTTATTTGTCGGTCTTGTAACTTTCCTTTCTTTGTCTATCTGTCTTCATCCTTCTCTCTCTCTCTCTCTCTCTCTCTCTCTCTCTCTCTCTCTCTCTCTCTCTCTCTCTCTCTCTCTCTCTCATTACTTTCTCTTTTCTCATCTTCATCCTCTCTATTTTTTCTTTCCGTAACATGCCCTGCTTACTCATGAGGCGCCTCTCTCTCTCTCTCTCTCTCTCTCTCTCTCTCTCTCTCTCTCTCTCTCTCTCTCTCTCTCTCTCTCTCTCTCTCTCTCCCTGCTCCTATTCGCGAGGAAATGTGATTACTAAGGGTGTGTCGAGCAAATAGAAAGGATAGACAGAGGAGAGAAGCGTTAAAAGAGACATACAGACAGACATACAGACAGACAGACAGACAGACAGACAGACAGACAGACAGACAGACAGACAGACAGACAGACAAGAGGGGAGGCTGCTCGCTGCTCCTCCTGAAGACATCTTGAAAATTAGTAGCGGCAGGTGAGTGGGCAGGCAAAGGTAGGCCAGGGAAGGTAAGCAAGGTGTCAAGGAGATGAACGTACAGAAACTAATAGGGTTCAAACTTATCAGGACGTGGAAAGTATTCGATGGTGGTGGTGGTGGTGGTGGTGGTGGTGGTGGTGGTGGTGGTGGTGGTGGTGGTGGTGGTGGTGGTGGTTGCGCTAAAAGAGACACTAGTAGTAGTAGTAGTAGTAGTAGTAGTAGTAGTAGTAGTAGTAGTAGTAGTAGTAGTAGTAGTAGTAGTAGTAGTAGTAGTAGTGATAACAATAATAATAATGGTAATTAATGATTATGATAATAATAAAAAAATAACAATAATAATAATAAGAAGAAGAAATAATGATGATGATGATGACAGTAATAATAATGATAATAATAATAATAATAATAATAATAATAATAATAATAATAATAATAATAATAACAACAACAACAACAACAACAACAACAACAACAACAACAACAACAACAACAACAATAACAATAATAATAATATGAAGAAATAATGATGATGATGATGATAACAATTTTAATAATAATAATAATGATAATAATAATAATAATAATAATAATAATAATAATAACAGCAATAATAATGATATTGATAATAATAATAATAACAAAAATAATAATAATGATAATAATAACAAGAATGACAATGATAGTAATAATAATAATAATAATAATAATAATAATAATAATAATAATAATAATAATAATAATAATAATGATAAAAAAATAATTCAATAATAATAATAATAATAATAATAATAATAATAATATATAATTATTATTATTATTATTATTATTATTATTATTATTATTATTATTATTATTATTATCATTATTATTATTATTAATATTATTAGTATTATTATCATTATTCATACTGTTGTTATTTTCAATATCATTAATTAACTATTATCATTTCTTTACTAATAGCAACAACAATGATGATAAATAAGTGAGGTAGTCTGGGTGACACAGCAGCGAGAGAGGCAGCGGTGGCGGTGCCCACAGCCGTGACACTAAAGTGTGCACACTACCTCCGTCACCGCCACGAACTGACGAGAGGCAAGTGGCGGTGGCGGCGAGGCAGTGCAGGAGACGGCGGAACAGGTGCCCGTCGTTGGGTCACCTTGGATTACCTTCACTCCGCCGTTCCAGCGATCACCCCTCCCTGCCCTTCACCACATCGCCTCCTGGGAACACAACATTACTATCATTGTATTTATAAAAGTGTCAAATTTCAGCTCCAAAATAAAAGTCATTAGGTATACTTCGTTTGGATACCCTACAAGGCCTCCACTCCATCTGTGGCCAGTACAAACCTCCTGTCAGATGTGTCTTCCTCCTCCTGCTCCTTCTCTTCCTCCTCCTGCTGCTGGTCCTCCTTCTCCTCCTCCTCCTCCTACTCCTCACGTCCCTCCCCCACCCCACCCCACCCACCCGGCCACCGCGGCTCTCCCGGGTATATAAGGGCCACGCTGGCACAGTCAAGTATCGTTCCCAGCGAGTCTTCACACTCTCCAGACATGAAACTGGTGAGCATTCCTGCACCTCCGCTACATAATGTTGTGCTGCGGCTGTCACCTCTACCTCTACCTCTGTTCAGGATGGTGTTGCCCTGCCTTCCCTCCTCTCACTCTCTCCCTCCCACAGGTACTCCTCGCCTGCCTGGCCGCCGTGGCCGTTGCCGCTCCCCAGTTCAACGACGGCCGCCCAATCGTCCTCGTCCTCCGTGACGACCGTCAGGACAACGGCGACGGAAACTTCAACTTCGGTTTCGAAGCCGATAACGGTATCGCGGAGGAGAGGAGCGGCACCCCCGGTCTGGAGGGCCAGTCCAACATGCAGGGCTCCTTCAGGTAGGTGCTGTCTCTGGAGTGTTTGGGAGACAGTTACCGCGTCAGGATTGAACAAGCATTGGCGTAACAGCAATAACATAAGTTTGCTGATTCTGCAGCCTGACCTATTCTCTCCCCCCACCCCCTCAGGTTCCCTCTCCCTGATGGCACCTTCGCTGAGGTTCGCTATGTCGCTGACGAAGGAGGTTTCCGCCCCGAGTCCCCGCTGCTGCCCACTCCCCACCCTCTCCCTGCCCACGCCATCGAACAGATCCGCATCGCCGAGGAACAGCGTGCGCGTGGTGAAATCTTCCAGTAACACACTCGCTGATAAATTATAAGACACGTAATATGTAAGTTCAAAATTCGTAATAAAAATCATATTTAATAATACACTCTTTGACTGACTGCCCCCTAACAACCATTACACATGCAGGTAAGGACGGGAGGAGGAAGGGAGGGGGGGCGGTAGTAGGCCTAAGTGACGAACATTCTCTTAAACACTGGATATCTTACCGATGGTCGTGGAATCTTTACTTATCAAGATACAGATCATCGTTACACCTTACAATTGGCCGCAACGCTTCAGCCACTGCAGCAACACAACATGCAAGCTTCACCACTCCATCACAAGCCTCTATCCTCATACCACATCCATGTATACACACTACCCACTGCCGAGCTTCACCCCACAACGCGACAGGAGCGGCGGCCTTTCTTGCTGCCGCCCTCTTCCTTCCCCGGCCCGCCACGCTGCGCCACTCTCTTATCTGGTTATGCAAACAACTGTGGGTCACGTAATTTGCCTGATAATAGTAATATGACAGACAATGGAGTAAGTGGTCAAAGTGTGTGTGTGTGTGTGTGTGTGTGTGTGTGTGTGTGTGTGTGTGTGTGTGTGTGTGTGTGTGTGTGTGTGTGTGTGTGTGTGTGTGTCTTTATCTTTGTATTGCTGCAGATCTTCAATAACGTTCAAAATAAACCACACTCAAATACATTTATCAACGTACATTTATACATTTGTTACATTCACAAATCGTTTTAAGGTCAGTAAATAAAGACCACCATTCTTTACCGTCCCGACCACCACCACCACCACCACCACCACTACTCCTCTATTATCAATGTTTCGCCAGCCATCAACCTTTCCCTCATGTCCTCCCTTTCCTGACCCTCATTCACCCACTCTCTCCCTTTCCTCCCTTGCCCGTCCCCCTCCCTTACTGCCTCCCTTCCCTCTCACTCACCCAATCTTTTCCTTCGTCCCTCACTCACCACTCCCTCTCATATCCCTCTCACCTATCTGCTTCCCTCCCTTCCGTTGCAATCAATTCTTCGCAACTGCAAGCATATATAAGCAGTTTGCATGGCGGGAAGGACAGAACACACCAGACACAGCTTCGCAGCACCACAGCCCCACAGCATCTCTCCACCACTCACAACGTAACATCATGAAGACTGTGAGTTCCATGTTCCAGACTGACTGCTAGATGGTCACATACTTGAGTTTTGTTAGCTTGGATATTGTTTCAGTGCATTATGTATGGAGTTTTTATAGACATCCACAAGAAAGAAGGGGATACAAAAATAGAATAGATGTCTCCAAGTGGGCAGTGATAAAGGAAAGTCTAGACAAAATAACAATGAAAGAAAAATAGCGGTTGGTAAGATTTTCGTTGCTCTTTTGTTTCGTTTGTGTTTCGAAATGTGGAGCAGTTATGATCGGGGGAGGATGGAAAGGGAGGGAGGGAGAAAATTGTAGACAGTGTAATGTATCTCTGGCGTTTGCTGGCCAGGTAAAATGACCATGAAAAAAAAGATATTAAAAAAAAAAAAAAACGTTGAATGATTGATGGCTTTCAGATCAACAAGTCCTCCTCCTCCTCCTCCTCCTCACCATCATCATCATCATCGTCATCATCATCATCATCATCATCATCATCGTCATCATCATCATCATCATCATCATCTTTCTCTTGCTATTGGTGCTACTCCTCCTCTTTCTCCTTTCTTAAAAACCTTTTCTTATCTTTCGTTTTCCTGTCTTTCTTCACTCCTCATCCTCTTTTTTCACCCATTTACTTCTTTCTTAACAACCACTCCTTCTCCTCCCCTTTTGTTCACTATCCTTCTCCTCCTCCTCTTTCTTAAAAATCTCTTACTTTTCGTCTTCTTGTCTATCTTCACTCCTCGTCCTCCTTTTTTCACCCTCTTACTCCTTTCTTAACAGCCAGACCCACTCCTCCTTCTTCTCCTCCTCCTCCTCCAAGTTCCTCATGCTCCTCTCCTTCAGGTTCTCCTTCTGTGCCTGGCCGCCCTTGCCACCGCCGCTCCTCAGTCGCCACACTCCCAAGGGCTCCAGGAGGAACAGAGGCCCCTCGCTATTCTGGAGGAACACCACGAGGACAGCGGCGACGGCAGATTTAAATACGGTTACCAGTCTGAGAACGGGATCGCGGTGGAAGTGTCTGGCGAGCCGGGAGAGGAGGGCCAGAACCGCGTTAAGGGAATGTACAGGTCAGGAGATAATCCCATAACTTTCTCTCTCTCTCTCTCTCTCTCTCTCTCTCTCTTTGGGTTATACAGTGCTCGGTTCGCGGTTTAAATGTTGACAGGTCCTGATTTACGTAAGGCAGTTTCTATACATGTGTGCACGGGAGAGGTAGCGTTCCTTCCTAATTCTACGTATGTGCCCTTATTACTGTGGTTATTATTTACCTCTCTCTCTCTCTCTCTCTCTCTCTCTCTCTCTCTCTCTCTCTCTCTCTCTCTCTCTCTCTATCTATCTATCTCTTTGTAGTCCTCCTTTGATACCTCCCTTTGTGGTCTTTTTTCTTCTATATTTCTCTATATATTTTTTGTAATCCTCCTTTTGTAATCGTTTGTGGTCTTCCTTTTGTATATTTTTGTCTTCCTTTGTATATTCCTTAGTCTTCCTTTATATATTTCTTTGTCTTCCTTTCTATATTCCTTCGTCTTCCTGTGTATATTCTTTCAGTTCCTTTTGTATATTCCTGTCTTCCTTTGTGTTTTCCTTTGTCTTCCTTTATATATCTATTTGTCTTCCTTTTGTATATTCCTTCGTCTTCCTTTGTATATTCCTTCAATGTCTTTCTCTTTTTTCATTGTTCAGTGTGGTCTTCCTTAAAACATTTCTTCGTGGTCTTCCTTTGTATATTCCTTAGTCTTTCTCTGTATATTCCTTCGTTCTCTTTTGTGTATTCCTTTATGATCCTCCTCTGTACATTCCTTCATGGTCTTGCTTAGTATATTCCTTCGTACATCTCCCGATAGGTTCCCTCTCCCCAACGGCACCATGGCTGAGGTGACCTACACTGCTGACGAGGAGGGCTTCAAGGTCCAATCCCCGCTGGTGCCGCCTATGCCTGAACACGCCAAGGAGCAGATCATCATCGCCCAGGAGCAGGAGAAGCAGGGCATTGTGTTCGAGTAAGCAGTCCTTCCTCAGACGGACTCCTTGCTTCTTATTCTCTTCGATAACGAACAATAAAACTTCAATATACTACAATTGTGTCTCTGTCATTACCTTTTCTTTGTTCTTCCTTTAAATATAAAAGGGTATATTTTTTTTATGTCGAAATTAACTTTTCACACTTTCAAGAAACATGTCGCCCACTCTCAGCATACTATGAAGTCTCTGTGCCTAATATAAATGGAAAAACTGCGGCAGATTTCTTTGTATCTAACATTAATTGAAACTATATGACCTCTCTAATCTATCCAGCCATCTCTCTAAGCCTTAATCAGAGAAGGAACGTAACTTTCGGTAACTCAAATACTCGATAACTTTTATAACTGTCACTTAAAATACCCTAAAATAAAAAGATAAATAAATACAGAATGTTTGCGTGGTAAACATACATTTTCTCTTAGTAGTTTAAGGAAAGAAAACCATAGGCTACATTGATGGGGTGTCTATGATATTTGTCACTACACCATTTGGTTCGCCCACAGTAATTCTGCATTGACAGGAAATGTCCTGAAGGTTACTATATATGATCTCCATTGAGACAAACTTGACTGCTCTGATTATATACAATAGTTGGAGCACACGAGTACCCGATGCACTCCGCTTCTCCATCTGACACCAGTCTTACACAATTTGTAATCTTCATAACCATTTTCAGCATCCACAACAAAGGTCATTACTAATTGCATTACTGTGGCTGCTTTTCCTCCTCATACTGAATCCTTGTTAACCACTAGAGGCGTGACGGCATCCTTGAAACCAATACAGGACATTATCAAAGTTTTCCATGGTTGTAGAGATGTTACCTATAATGCTGATTCACTAGTGTGAGAAGAATTTCGAAAACTGTCCACTAAGGATCAATAAATTATTTTAGCTTCAGAGGAAAAATATTAAAAGTGAAACATTAATGGAAAAATAAATAAATACGAAGGAAGAAAAATATAGACATTTTTACATAACCAGGGAAGTCACCCCATTCATCAAATGCCAACCTGCTGTTATTGCTTGTCCCTCTGCCTAAACCACGCGATGACCTAGCCGAGATGGCAGACACCACCAGCTTCACTTATCACATTCATCTATTCACAAATAAAAGCTGCACATCCCCCTCTCACCAACCTCGCAAATAAAGTTATACCATTATCCCCCAACCCCCAATCATTTCACCAAATCTACTACTATCCGTGGTTCGGAACCCACGTAAAACTGTAGGTCCCTCCGCTATACGGATGTACTTCTCACTCCATCCTCTCTATTTGTCATCCTTTTCCCTTCTACTGCACCATATTCAATTTTCCTCCTTCATGGCGTTTTGGTTTGCTAAGGGACACCAGTATTTCGCCGCCATTTCCGTAGAGGTGCGGGGCCCTCGTTCGCTGCGTGGGCGGTCCGGCGTTTGCGTGTGCTTGGTGTTGGTGCGGTTTCCTTGTCTCCACCTGACCCGGCCCTCAAGATTCAAGAGGAACCAAAAAGTAGAGTGATACATCACTGAAAACCATCTTGCGCCTGGGTCAAGCCCCAGTGACTTTATTCTCCTACTAAAGCTCCCTTCTTATCACCCACCTATTCTTCCCCTATCCCTACTTCCCCCCTCCGCCTTTTCTATCTATATTCGATTCGATTCGAGCCGAGGGGTCTGCAGTCTTCTAGTTCTAGGATAAGCCTGACCGTGCGTGCTGCGCCGTGTGTTCAAGGGACATGGTTGCACACATTACGTACTGCTGAATCATGATCTTAATATGAAATCTTTTCTGACAATATTCACATGATACGAGGTAGCAGGACAAACGTTTAACAGCATCGTAAAAAATAAAACTACGCAAGCTGCCTGGTCATCCTCATCCTTCTCTTCCTCATCGTCGTCATCACCACCATTATCACCACCATCTTCAACTCTACTGCTGAACATCCTGCTTATCATGCAACAGATCCCAGTCCAAAGGCTTGCAAATGTAATCCCATTTACATAATACCTACAGTGTGTGTGTGTGTGTGTGTGTGTTTGTCATAAAAAGAGTCAATCCTTAAAGTTACACGATGGTAACTTTTCCAGCCTTATACTGCTCTATTTTCCTATTTCCCTCCACTTATTAACATCTACCTTTACTAGATACACCTCAGAAGTAAATGTAGGATAAGACACCGTCCTTTTAGATGGCGCCAAGGATGACAAGTCCGTCCATCGCCCACTCCGCAACCCCTT
This sequence comes from Portunus trituberculatus, assembly GCF_017591435.1. Classification (NCBI taxonomy): domain Eukaryota; kingdom Metazoa; phylum Arthropoda; class Malacostraca; order Decapoda; family Portunidae; genus Portunus; species Portunus trituberculatus. The sequence continues at coordinate 2,527,514 of NC_059302.1, read as the reverse complement.
CATCCCCACCCATGCCAACTCCGCTTGGGTTAATCCCCAACACAACACGCTCTAACATTAACGAAACTATGACGGAAGAAGAAGAAGAAGAAGAAGAAGAAGAAGAAGAAGAAGAAGAAGAAGAAAAAGAAAAAAAGAAAAAGAAGAAGAAGAAGAAGAAGAAGAAGAAGAAGAAGAAGAAGAAGAAGAAGAAGAAGATGAAGAAAAGAAAAAGAAAAAGAAAAGAAGAAGAAGAAGAAGAAGAAGAAGAAGAAGAAGAAGAAGAAGAAGAAGAAGAAGAAGAAGAAGAAGAAGAAGAAGAAGAAGAAGAAGAAGAAGAAGAAGAAGAAGAAGAAGAAGAAGAAGAAGAAGACGAAGAAGAAGAAAAAGAAGAAAGATAAATAAGAAGAGCTTGGACAACAACAGTATGTGGGGTGGTTATGGTGGGTTGTATGCACGTGGCCTGAGGTTAACACTGAACTAGTCACTGTACCTTACTCGACGAATCCTGGAAATCTTCGCGCCACGCCCTGGAATGATGAACACACACCTCCCACAACACAAACACTGTTCTCGCTACAATTCACTACAAAATAAGAAAAGTCACGTGCGCCACAACGCAGAAACACTCAACATGGCTGGTATGCAACGCGCTACTGTCCCGTTAAGTGAGATTGTCTACTAAATCTCCACTCCATTACATTTTCTCAAAGATTGCATAATTTACATTTCTCATTTAATATATAAAATGGAATGGATATCATAATGGGAGAACTGGTGAAATTACTGTCATGTCCATTTTCTTCATTTTTGCCCTGGAGTTAACCAATATGCTCCAGGAATGTACAAGTGAACGTGCAATGCGATATAATCATTTTCTACAGCTTGCCAATTACATATAGGAAGATTCTTAATAGCCTATTTATGGAGGGTTATTTTAATCAAATCATGTACATTCATTCAGTAAAATAGTCTTTCAAAAAATTGCGAATCATTATTGAGTCAACAGGCGAAGAAATACTGAGTATGAAATGTGTCGTTCAGTCGTATTGGTAAATGCTGGACCATTCGCCACGGTTGTCTGCTGGTCATCCAGCTAGCCTTTGAATCAGCTTCTATGTTCTTTTTCCACAGCCACCTTAGGTTTGATTTTCGAGTCAGCCAGGAACATGGTGCCAGGTGTTCCTGCTGGACATGCTTAGAGCCTGACTGCCTTCCCTCTTCAAGTTGCTTTAAAGTGTTTCAATAAGACAATCAGTTCAAGATGTCAACCTTAATCTCAACTTCATGATCACTAAACAAATTCATTTCATTTTAATTCAGTGATATTAATGAGTCACACTGAACATTACTGCAATGGATTATTCACTCAAAGACATGCATTTCTTGTCATTTCTTTATTTAAATAACATGGTTTCCCATATATACATGATAATTAGGTACAATCACCATCTGACTGGTATATGTGCAGTATTCAACAAACCAATTTTAGTACTTCCTTTATTACAGCCACCACTCCCCACACTGAGAATAATGGACAACACACCACAAAGAGTCATATAATCAACTAAGTACACAATTTGTCCGCTTCATTCACACCCTCAATGGCAAGACTTTCGACACTAGTACATACATTCTTTACACAAGGCTATGTAGCTACTGGTCCACCAAGAAGTATCTAACAAAAATGCAATATTTACATAGTTGAGACGGATCTCAAACTGGTCAGACTGAGGTATGGCAAGAACAAGTCACATGCTCTCAAAAAATATACATCTGAAAACAAGACCACAAGAAGACAAAGGAATTAACTCCAAAACTTCCTAACTTAAGAGTAAAAGATTCCCTTATCAATGACTCCAGTGAATACCTAAATACTCACATAGCACTGACAGGGATTTGCATTGCACGTTGTATTGTGGAGAACAGAAAGTAACACACGACACACAGCCCTCAAAGACGCCTCACAGTGGTATATACAACGCCACTCCAATACATCACAATATATACTTATCAAGGCACATACTGAAATGGCACATGGCAAGACCCTTAGTGTATAAATTATCATATACTTTAAATGCATCCAAAACATGCTTCCAACACTAATGCCTTTTTGTAAAGTGTACAATATGCACATTTATACAATACAAACCAATCTGTAGAACAAATATTTACGGGTTTTGATCATAAACTCAACCCAACAACCCAACTCTTCACGAGTGTGAGCCATCAGCTTGCACTGCAGAACACAGACCCTGGGAGGAGGGATCCTGTTCACCCTTCATAGAACCTCTCTATGGTCTCACAATATTTCTGGACGACAACAGGCCTCTTCAGCTTCATGGTTGGGCCTGCAAAAATATGAGAGTTCACTATGAGGCTGATATTCAAACTCAATCCTTTACTACTTTTACAACTGTTACAAAAACACAGCTTATGTCTGTTGCTTATATTTCTATTCCATGTTTGAGAAAATACTCATACTACATATGTTCTTAAATATGCAGAAGGGATAACTTCAGTTTTCAAGTTGCTTTCTTATTCATTGCCTTTATGAAAAATTATTACAAGTATTCCCTAAACATAAACAAACACCACAACAAAGCCCCTAAGCCAATGTAAAACAAAGCCAGTTATCAAACAATGAATGCTTACCCAACTCTCCACCGGGAACAGAGAAATCTCTTGGAAGAATTGTCCACTTCTGTATTCTTTGAGCATTGGAGGGAGCCAGTTTGTTTGCCCGATCGATGCCTTCTTGGATGGCTCTCATGACGTTGGCATCAGGTCCCGTCAGGATGTCCTGCAGAGTTTTCGCTGATGATCCAACACTGCGGCACCACTCCACGCAGGCCGGAGTCAGGCTGTCCATGGGCTCACCAGTGTCCAGGTTCATGTTCGTCTGAAAATTAATCAGGAATATAAATTACAATCATTGCATCCATGACCTAAATATCTGGAAAGAATTCAAAGGTTTAACAAGGTCAAGACTTACATTACTTGAATGAAACATTCGATAGCAAAACATCTACTACTTAAGCACAACTATCAGATTTTGAGGACACTACATAAGTGAATGTTAATAATTATTTAGTAAGGAAAAATAATAAATACCTTAATAGTTAGCAGGACTGACAGGAACTTCCTCTTGTCCCCAATGAGCATGCTGTTACTGAGGCACGGCAGCTCTGCCTTGAGGTTGTCCTCCAGCAGCACTGGGGCAATGTTCTCCCCTCCAGCGGTGATGATGAGCTCCTTGATGCGGCCGGTGATGAATAGGAACCCGTCACTGTCCAGCCTGCCAATATCCCCAGAGTGAAGCCAGCCCTCATCATCGATGGCCTCGTGAGTCTTCTCCTCCATCCTCAAGTATCCCATGGACACGTGCCTGCCACCCATGCACACCTCACCATTTCCTTCCATGTCTGGCTTGTCCAGCTTTGTGTAGCAGCCCGGCACAGTGCGTCCAACACTTCCAATTTTGAAGGCTTTCTCCAGGCCAATTGTGTGTGGCCCTGTAGACTCCGACATTCCATAAATTTCTGTGAGAGGAATGTCGAGGCTATGGAAGTACTGAACTATATCTGGGGCAATGGGCGCTGCACCTGAGAGGAACAGTTCACATCGGTCAAGACCAAGAACACCTTTGATCTTTTTGAAAACAACAGCATTGGCAATGGAATACCCAAATGGTTTTGAGAAGTCTTGTCTCTGCTTGCGAATATTTGCCTCTAATCCAACAGACTTTGCCCAGGTGGCAATGGACTTCTTTACTCCAGTTGTTTTGCGGCCGACCTCCATCATCTTTTCATGTATCTTTTCCCACACACGAGGGACTCCCAAGAACCTGGTGGGTCTCACTTCCTTCAGTGTCTGACCCAAGCTACCTTTCAAGGCATCTGGTTGAGCAAAATAGCAGGTGGCTCCAGCATACATGGTGATGTAGACATCAGCCATTTGTGCTGCAACATGGGAGAGTGGTAGGAAACTGACCAGATTTTCTTTTCCAGCATGGAAATCAGCATTTATGCAGTTAGCATGTGCTGTCCAAGTGATGTTGTCATGGCTCAACATCACACCCTTGGGTGGGCCAGTAGTGCCAGAGGTGTAAATGAGTGTGCAGCACTGGTTGACAGCAATACGTCGCAGCCTCGCCTCCAGCTCTGTGTCAGGCTGCTGCTTACCCAAGGCCATGGCATTTTCCCAGCTGATGACACCCTCCACTGTGGGCTTGCCGGTGTACTGGATGATGGTGCGCAGGCTTGGAAGGCGGCTCTTGATCTTCAACACTTTCTCTAGTTGCTTCTGATCCTCAACCAACCAAATCTGAGCTTCACAGTTACGGGCACAGTGTTCACAAGCCTCGGGGGAGTTGGTGGTGTATATCCCTGCAGCAAATCCACTGGAAGATGAAGATACATATTGCAATTAGGTCTGAAAATAGTATTATCAACAGGAACTCCTTGATTTCTACAAAAAAAATCTCACAATTGTCTAACTAGTTCTTGACATATTTGTTGATTATTTTCATTATTGAAGTGTACTGATGCAGTATGAGTAATTTAAGATAAATCATTTCAACTACTGCACTAAGCAATATTAAACATTTACATTTGAAGACATTAAATACAGGTAAGCATGAAGCTCAATGAAGGGTTAAGTTTATAACAAAAAATTATATTTCCTTCCCATCTCATAAAAAGTACAATACAACAAAAGTTTTCAACATACCCAGCAAAGATGGCAGCAAGGTCACCAATGAACCATTCAGGAGAGTTGAAGCCCAGGATGCAGACCCCATGGTACGGCTCCAGTCCCAGCCTAATGAAGGCTTTGGCCATGATTCGGACCTGTTCATAGTACTCTTTGTAGGTGGTGGCCTTCCACTCACCACCTCGCTTCACACACATAGCATTGGTGTTGGGATACCTGGAAAGGACAACAAAACATTAAAAAAACGAAAAGTACACAAACAATATAATGATGTAGCATTGTATACCAATTGTTAAAGCCAGAGCCTCAACTCATTGCCAATGACAAACTTTTCATAAGTATTGCTATATTCAAAACTTACTTTTCAGCTGCCTTCTTCAGGAGGGTAGGCACAGAGACTGGAGTGTGGGCTGAGGGGCCCTGGTCTCCAATCTTCACCTTGGTGGCTCCATTGGGCTCCCAAGTCTTGATGGTGTCTGTTGGAATTATCTGGTCTGGTCCTGAAATGAAAAAGAAAATCATTAATTTAAAATGTAATTTGATGCACAAAATTCTTCAACATGTGTTCTAGACTGAGAAACTAATAAAGTCTTCTGCATCCTATTGGGTACAGGGAGCAGTGGTGCGTTGTGACAGCTGCTGTCTTTGCTGCTAAGGCATCAAAATGTCTCCTGCTAATAATCAAATTTAAATAATCTGCACTTGCTACATCTACAATAATCTCAAAATGTTCCCTAGCTGTTGCATTCCAAGACAGTTGACTCATGACTGCTACCCTGCAGAGCCCCATCCTGGCCACCATGACACTTGGGTATAATTGAATGATGGACTGACTATCATGACTACGCTATTTAACTCTCAATAATTGGCACCTCTGGGCTTTGGCACCGCACTCACCATTGAGGTACTCGTCCTGCCTGAGCGGCGTCTTGAACATATCGGGAGTGGGAGAAGTAGTGGTATTGGTGGTGGGGGTCTCGGGGGAGGAGTGAGCTGATGTGGTCTCGGGAGTCTCTGGTCGAGCCTCTGACAGGGATGAGGACGAGGGGACAGGTGACTCCAGGCTCCCTTCCTCACCCTCTCCTTTCTGTGGAAGGAATACATTTATCTTCATAAATATCCAAGTTGCAAATAGAATGAAGCATTAAATGAGCATCTTAAATTATTCAGATGATCAAAATAGTGACATTCAAAAGCAACATACCAAACTATACGAGAATTTTAACTTATTTTTTCAACTGAAGACGTTTTTCAGAGAGAGAGAGAGAGAGAGAGAGAGAGAGAGAGAATTTTAACTTATTTTTCAACTGAAGACGTTTTCAGAGAGAGAGAGAGAGAGAGAGAGAGACACACACACACACACACACACACACACACACACACACACACACACACACACAAACGAGCACAATGAACCGAATCACAGTGGTTCATTCACAAGCACGAGGCGGGCGTCACTCTCCTTAAGTGTCCTGCTGTCGGTAGTAACTCGAGGGTTTACAAGACATGAATAGGCGAGTTAAGGCTGTGGACACGCTACACTTTAGAGGCCATTATCATTCACTTGAAGCCAACCAAATGCTTCTTACCACGCCACTTACACTAGAGAGAGAGAGAGAGAGAGAGAGAGAGAGAGAGAGAGAATGTGTCTGCGCGCGCCAAATCTAAGTTCTTGTTTATTTTCATTCGTTCGATATTTTGTTTATACTTTAATCAGACAATAAGCATGCACGCGACACACTAGTAGAATAAAACAAGCACTTTTCCTTCTGCAAAACAAAACCCACGTCACAGCCTTGTACTGGCCGAGAATATGAATCACTGTCTGCCTGTAGCAAGCATACAAGCTTTCCCCAACAGTTTGTACCCGACCTACATACGTAAAACATGAACGAACCACGCGATTCAGCCAGAAAGGTAAGGAGTCGCAAGACCATTGGAAGATCAGACGCCTGACACGCCTGGCTATACATTTTCAACCGTTAACATGAAATAACATAAGAAAGGTACATCATTACGAATAATCTATCAATACTGAGACTCGCAGGTGTGTGATCAAGGTCTGGCGGGCTGCAGTGTATTGCCGTGTGCAGGGCGTCCAGAAAACCGGCCAGCATCCTCCCTTCACCTTCCCGCACGATGCCAACATGCACTTTCTAAATTCTGGCGTCAGGTAAGAGGGAGGAAATACCTTCAACTAGTATTTATAAGCTCACTTGTCAACCCGCGTCTCTACCCCGTGGTGTGATTTTTTTTTTTTTTTTACCCGCGCCACTAACTCAAAGGCCAGAGGCGGAGCTGCACGTCATGGCATCGTGAGTTCCTATGTGGGATAGCATGATCTTCATCCACAGGTAACCGTATGGGAAGGGACGCCACAGACTACATTACATAAACTGCAAGTTGGCATGGAGGCTAGAACTTTTTTTTTTTTTTACAAGACAAGGCAGTTATCCCACTCGACAAACAGTTGTGCACACCAAACAATGCAAGGTTCTTCGCGCCACACCAGATATAAATGTACGTACGTGGTATATATATATATATATATATATATATATATATATATATATATATATATATATATATATATATATATATATATATATATACACACACACACACACACACATATATATATTTCGGAATGAACACCAAAAGTCATCCGCGGTTATCCTTGGCGCAACAAGTTCCCAGCGTCTTGTTACGCGAGGTCAGTGTGCTGGATCCTGCACCCGCGCCGGCTGGACACAACGCCGGGCTGAGCGGCGGGCCAGAGAAACTTGCGACTTGGTCATCCATTAAAGACGGATATGCGATGTTGCATCTATGCCTCCAATGAACGTATCAAGTCCTTTTGATTGGCAACAACCACAACACCTGCTTCGTCTCACATACATATACACACATACACACAGTCACACAAACACACACTATTTTCGTAGTTCACAGTTATGGTTCCGTCGCTGCTTTACCTTCGTCTAGCTTTCTTACAGCAGTAGCCCACTCACTACAATGTCTTGGCTCGAGGGAAGATCGAAGAGCGCAATGATGTTCCTTGTTTACAGACAAATCCAAACACACAGCAGTGTTACAGGTGGAAGCCGCCCAGGTACTGCCACACGAGTGCCCCACACTTTCCCCTGACGCCCTACCTCCGCCTCTCCCTTCCTCAGACTGGCCCCGCCCCCTCAACCCGCCCCACAGGTACCCAACTCCGCCCCTCCCGACCTCGTCTTGCTTCTGACGTCACTGGCTCATGACGTCACGACGGTGGGGAGGAGAGGCAGGTAACCCACTTCGCTATGGGCAACAAGCTTCACGAATCAACGGGCACCTCCACACCTGCGGCCAAGCAGGCCTCCCTGCCACGCCACTGCCAGGGAGCTCAGCAGCGCCACCTTCACGGGACCAATGTGTTCCCCGATCGCTTCATTACTCACGTCTTGGCACCGATCTTGAATTTATCCCTGAACACGTGTCGCCCTCACTTTATTGGAGGGGGAGGGAGGGGAAGGCAGCATCCCGTGCCAACCCGCGACATCTAGGAGACTGATTATCTAATTACTTGTCAGGAGGATGGCCTCGTGAGCACTGGTGTCATGCACTGCTCTGTTTAGATCTTATTTCAACACAGTGCACGTGTACAGGACAACACGACGACATGAAAAAGTAAATTCTCCACCCATGCCACTCTCTCAGCAATGAAGATGCTATCAATACGCACCTCAAGATAAACACTACGTCAAACACACGCACCTTGGCCATAAACCTAATCTTTATTCGTTAGTGGATGAACGGAAGGGTAATTCTTTCACTGCCACTCCTGCACCAGCCAGTAACGAAAAAAAAGAAAGAAAACATTGATACACACGTGAAAAATTCTAAATACAGTCTCATACATGTATCCACGTCACGAAGAGCAATACCTTCACTTGTAACTAACTAGAAACTGATTACTACCAAGCATGTTCAACCTCCAACAACATACAACACAGCATTTCTCAATCTCACTAACTCAAGCACACCCGTAGCTACAAAATCATCAGTGCATACAACCCAAACACGTGTGAATCAGGTATCTGCGTCGCACCTCCACCTTCCTGACCTTGAAATACCCTCCCTAACCTCTTCCTCTCACCTCACCCCCACCACTCATTACATCCTCCTCCTCCTCCACCCCGGAATCAATACAAATGAATAAAGCATTGTATTCACCACTTCCTTGTGCAAATTTCTCACGTGTTTCATTTGGCTTCAGGAGTGAGGGGGGGTAGTGGAGGTGGGCTGGGGTGGGATAGGGTGAGACAAGGGTACAAGATTGGGCAAGAGAAGAGAGGGAGTGAGGGTAGAGAATGATGGGGTGAGAAGGTAATGTGAAGGAAAGGAAGGGGATGAAATAAGGGGAGAGAACGAAATTGAAAAAGGTAAGTGGTGAAATGAAGCATGAAAGATAATTAAATGAGGGAAGAAGAGCAAGAGAGTATGGATGAAGGGAGTTAAATGAGGGAAGAAAAGGATAAAAATTAAAATTAAGTAAGGGAAGAAAGGCTTATGGGCAGAAGAGAAAAATGATATACAAGAGGGGCGATAAGGGAAGCGAGGAGAGGCAGATGGGGAGTACAGGTGATCATGGCCGTCACGCCTACAGGTAACGTCAACAGGTGCTGGATGTCAGGTGTCAAAGTGAAGTCCACTCTAAATTACGCTGTACAGGCAATTCTTTTGTTTTCCTGTTAAAATATTTCCACTTTTCTCCTTCAACTGATCAATGAGGGAAATACCGTTGTCCTTGATTAGCTAATGAGAAAAAAAAAATTATTTTCTCTCCACTCTTAAGATTTCTGCATCAACTCGAGAAACACTCATTAAAAAAGTCTCAATTGAAGCGACACACATTTTTAAGGGTGTTCTTGCAGTTATAGTGACAAATTTAACAATATTTCTGTATCACTTTCTGTATCACCAAGAGGAGAGACTCTTTAGTACGAGAACACGAGGAATACAGAACACGTTACAGTCATCACAGACCGAAGCTTCGAAACACTGAACCACCACCAATACTTTCACTACTCATTACTTCGTCTTCTCTACTGACGCAACAAACAGACGCTGAAAGAAAATAACAACAGTAAAGAGAAAAAAAAATCAAATCAATGACATGCTGAGATTTATTTAAGGTCAAATCTGCTCGTGGAATGAACTTTGACCTTCTCCTCAATGAAATTCTTGTGGGGTGAACTTCTAATGCAGGATTCTAAATGGCACTAAGACGAGAAAATAACAAGTAAATACGCTAGATGAATACAAACAGTGCATCAAAATAAGGACGACGGAAATGTTAAGATAGAACAAACTGATAAAACAAGCGATAATTATGAACGAATAGACACATAATCGAAAGTATGAATAAATAAATGGATGAATAAAACCAAGAGAATAAAAAAAAAGGGACAAAAATAAAAGAAACACGGGAAAAATACGAGAATGAAAGTGAAGAATAGAAATATAAAAGAAAGACAAACACAGAAATCGAAAAAAAAAAAACACCCAAGATAAACAAAATAAACACATTGAACAAACAAAGTGAAAAAAAAAGGAAAATAGGAAAACTAGAGTAGAAAGATAAAGAAAGATAAAGAAAGATAAACCAAAACCAAAACCCGATAAACAGAAGAACCACGCTGGACAAACACAACCAATACAAAAACAAGCAAAATAAAGGCAGGTAGCGGGACGTGAGGATAGCAAGACGCTCCACCAGGTAACTTCATCATGACATTACTTCTTTTTTCTACCTGTTCATTTTGGGCCTTGGGAAGCTTCCAACTCGGTCACCTCACCTCGTTTAGGCCTCGTGCAGGTGGAGGAGAAGTGAGCTGAGGTACGGGTTGGTGTGGAGTGATGGAGAGAGATAGTGAGGTAGTCAAGAGGAGAGTAAGGGGCATGAAGGACAGGTAGAAGGAAAGGGTAGGGAGTATCATAAGGAGAGAGATGGAGAGAACAGGAAAAGAAGTCAAATGAAGGATGAAGAGGTGAGAATCTAATGATAGAGAAAAAAACCTATAAGGGAGAATCAAGGAATAAGTAGACCGAGAAAGAGACGGAATAAGGTAAAATGAACAGAGAGAGAGAGAGAGAGAGAGAGAGAGAGAGAGAGAGAGAGAGAGAGAGAGAGAGAGAGAGAGAGAGAGAGAGAGAGAGAGAGAGAGAGAGAGAGAGAGAGAGAGAGAGAGAGAGAGAAAAGGCATCACGTTGTAGAATAAATGGCAGATGGTGACTCTTGAGAGGAAGAGAGAGAGAGAGAAAGACAGGGAGAGGAGGATGAGAGGGAGAGAGATGAATGGGAGTGATCGAGGAGGGCCAGACAGGTACTTAAAGGGGGGTTATAAATACACACAATAGTGAATGGATTAACAAATGAACGAGTGTGAAGCGCCGACAACGAGATCACGTGGCGCAGGTTTGAATTGAAAAGTTTGCTGGGTGATTAGTATTCAGAAATGGCGTCCCTAACCAAGAGTAACCTAACCTAACCTAACCTCAACCAATAGTAACTTAACCTAACCTAACTTGACAATATAGCAGATTCGACTTAAGCTAACTGCAGTTTTGTCATTGAGGTTTTATAATGGGAAGGAGAGAGAGAGAGAGAGAGAGAGAGAGAGAGAGAGAGAGAGAGAGAGAGAGAGAGAGAGAGAGAAACATCATCCCCTTGAGGTGTTTACGTTATAAATATCACAACTTCAATTAATTCATCAAGGTCTACGCTATTTCTTTTTTTTTTCCTTTTTTTTCCCCCTCTCCTCGTCTTAACAGTATTATTACCGAGTGGAGCTAAGTGCCATTCTTCTAACCTTTACTCTCTCGCCACCTCCTTGAATTATTGGACAGGTAAGGAAAAAGCAACCAAATGCACTTCTTATCTAGCCAACGTCACACAGATTAGCTGGTACGGTACACAAACACCAAGGCTAACATTCGTACCGCCTGCACCGCACTTAAAGGTCCCCCCATTAAGTGGTAAAGTGGTGTTGGTTTTTATCTCGATCGAAAGTTTATCTAAGAGTGGAAATGAAAGTTATACTGGACTGTATTACGTGTTTGTGTGTCTTATCTCATCACACTAATAGGAAGTCATCACGAGTTCTATTATCTTAAAGTATAATCATGTAAGTCAACGGTGTTTATGTTTAACCCTTTAACAGCTACTTAGCACACGTTTCCTTAATTACTAACCACTCCGAGTCACATTTTCTTGTTTTACGGCCACCTTCTAACATTGTACTGGCTAGAAATGGCAAAATATATTCATCTTTATCCCACTCTTTCTAGTGGATGGTAATAAAGACACTATACATTGCGCTGAAGTTGTGTATCGCAGGCAATACGAACCAGCGAAGCACACTGACACACGCAGCTTTCTTAACATACATGACACGATTCAAATAATTCCGTCTCGCCGCATGACAACCAGTGCCCTTGGGAGGTGGTTAACGCTGCTCCTCCTCAGGGTAACACATGGAAACACATGATGGCCGAGGTTAAAAGATTCACCACCACACGGCACACTAACAGGACACAAAAAACGAAACGAGTTTACTTTTTTTTTCCTGCTGTACCTTCAAGTTCATCTCCATTCGAACATGCAAGAAACATTTAACCCCTTCAGTACCAGGACACGTTTTCACATCTATTCTTCTTGCTATTTGGTGACTTTAAACAGCTTCAGAAACTTGTGTAGAGATTCGAATAATGAAGACTGGCCATTAATCTTTCTGACCTCCATAGACTCTTTCTAATGTCAATAAAAACATCTAATCATACCCATAACTCAAGGTAAGACATGCGTCCCAGTAGTGAAGGAGTTAACCATACACATTACTTCTTACATAAATCAAGCAAAGTCACGTTTCGTTTCTCAGACTGGAACAAGAAAGCATGAAAAAAGTTAAATTTGCAGTTTCAACCAATATACCCATCTTACATTTCTTTTCCCATATGTCTAACAAGCTTGGGGACCTCCTGGGAAAGCGGGTTTTAGGGTGGGGAAACCAAACCTAACCCAACCCAACCTAACATGACCTAAATTCTATCCTGAAGTTATTATTCATTTCCGATAGGGTAAAATAGGGTTAAAAATGCTCGTGTGATCTAGACCGTAAGAATATATATAGTTACCTGCGGTGTATTCGTTGAAACTGCAATGGAACCAAAAAATAAATAAGGAAGAAACAAGACCATTAAAGGAGTCTTAGATACAATTACCAGGGAAACCGCCACATCAATAGCCTGGGAAGCGCAGTCGTAGCGAACCATAGCTGTTATTCTCGCCACTGTCCACCTCTCACTGAGCGCCTAAGAGATTCAGTAAACAACAACTAACACCAGCCAACCTCGCTCCGAACACCCTTGATTAATTAACACGCGAACGGGACGGTATCGGACAAGGAGGAGGAGGAGGAGAAGAGGCTTAAGTAAAGAAATACATGAGGAGTGGGAAGTGCAAGGAATAGAAAGAAGAATGGAGGAACAGAGGAGATAAGACAGGAGAAAGGAAGAGAAAAAGTAATTGAGGTGATGGGGAGAGAGAGAGAGAGAGAGAGAGAGAGAGAGAGAGAGAGAGAGAGAGAGAGAGAGAGAGAGAGAGAGAGAGAGAGAGAGAGAGAGAGAGAGAGAGAGAGAGAGAGAGAGAGAGAGAGAGAGAGAGAGAGATTTTACAAGGTTTAGATCAAGGAAGATAGAAAGTGAAGAAGGAAGAGAGAGAGAGAGAGAGAGAGAGAGAGAGACAGATGAGAGAGAGAGAGAGAGAGAGAGAGAGAGAGAGAGAGAGAGAGAGAGAGAGAGAGAGAGAGAGAGAGAGAGAGAGAGACGAGTAGTTAGAGTAGTAATCAAATAGTTATCGTAATCAATGCAATTCTTCTATTCACTCGTATTTCCTTCTTATTCCTAATGGCACGGTGGGTGAAGCACTTTCTTGCCTATCCAGTACACTTATTTTTTCAAACACTACTTACTTAACCCCTTCAATACTGGGACACATTGTTAACTTGAAATTTGTGTACGACTAGACCATTTTATTGACATTAGGAAAGGTCTATGGAGGTCAGAAGATTAATGGTCGGTCTTCATTATTTCAATCCCCCAAATAAAGTTTCTGAAGCTAAATAAAACCACCAAAATAGCAAGCAGAATGAATATGGAAACGCGTCATGGTACTGAAGGGGTTAACACTTTTACTGGCATGTCGCTCTCTCTCTCTCTCTCTCTCTCTCTCTCTCTCTCGTTTATTTCCGCTGGCTAGCCGAGACGGAGCATGAGCAAGAGGTTCACTTCCTGCCTTTTTTTTTTTCTGACAAGGTAACACGCTAATGGCCGCCTAACCAGTGTAACCGCCTTCTTCCACCTTGACTTTTCTTTTCTTCCTCTTCTCTATGTTTTGTCTTCACGTGTCCGATGTTCTAAGCCCTCTTGCTCTCTATTCCCCCAAATAGAGAATGGATAGGATAGATAGATAGATAGATAGATAGATACAGATACAGACAGATAGATAGATAATTTTGTCCACAACAGTTGAATATCATTAAAGTGTCCTGTCTGTGTGTGTGTGTGTGTGTGTGTGTGTGTGTGTGTGTGTGTGTGTGTGTGTGTGTGTGTGTGTGTGTGTGTGTGTGTCCTTGTAAATATTTTTTTTTTCTTTTACATTACAGAGTGCGGTGAACAGGTAGGTAGGCTGCATATCATTGACCTTTATCTATCAGCTCTCTCTCTCTCTCTCTCTCTCTCTCTCTCTTGCAACTCTTCCCTTCTTCCTTTTTTATAAACCCTCAATGACAAAAAGTAGTTAAATCAAGTTGAATCTGCTACACTGCTAGGTTAGGTTAGGTTACGATTGGTTAAGAACGAATCTGTCAGTGTCTGCGCAATCTTTCCTCGCTCTAATTGTGTCCCTTTGGTATGAGTGGCAGAGGTGACGTGCCAAGGATAGCCAACGAGAAGGCCAGAGAGAGAGAGAGAGAGAGAGAGAGAGTAATGGTGTTGGTAGACTATCCTGTTTGTCATCCCCTATCGCATAACATTCCCAGAGTTGTCACGGTATTGCTTAAAGATGATGGTTACTTTCCTTTCTTGTCTTAGTTTACCTCCTCCTCATACCCTGACCGCCGTTGCTTACACTTCTGCTACTCCAAAACGCCCACCATTAACCTTTTCAGTGCTGACGCTTTTCCATATCTATTCTGCTTACAATTTAGTGCTTTTATACAGCTTCAGAAACTTATGTGGAGGATTATAATAGTGAAGACTCTGGCCATTCATCTACTGACCTCCATAGCCCTTTCCTAATGTCAATAAAATCGTCTAATCACACCCGAAACTCAAGGTAAAATTGCGTCCCAGTACTGAAGGGGTTAGCTTATTGAAACTCTTTCTTGTTCTTTTCATGCCTTATTAAGTAAAGTCATCCTTGTTTCAATTATAATAGAAAAATATGAACCCAAACGTTGTAAGTGACACGTCTTGCTTTCTTCCTAGAGTAATTAAATAGTCACCCATGTTTTAATTACAACAGTAAAAACATGAATCCAAACGTTGTAAGTGACACATTTTGCTTCCTTCTTACAGTAATTTTTCGAAGACGCAAGATTTCTCGAAAACAACCAACCCAAACACCATTTCCTGTCAACTTCTAGCACGTTTATCTTCGTGTCTTTAGTTGTCTCTTCCGCTATAGCTCAGTGCGTCCGGTTTTTTTTTTTTTTTTTTTTTTTTTCCGTCTCGGTTTTATTCCTCCCTCTCTGCCTTGCCTCCCTGTGCCGGCGCGAGTTGGCAAGCTCAGACACATGGAAGCCGATAACCTTGTGAAACAAAACACAAACGCGCGCTTTCTCACTTCTCTTCCCTACGTTGTTTTGGTTTCTACTCTTCACAGTCCTTGGCAGACATAAGTACAGAAGGTTATAATGCCACATCGCACTGTTAGGTATATGACTTTTAACTGAACATGCGAGAGGAAGCGGCACCAGCAGTCTTGTAAACCGCAAAATTCAAACTGGATAAACCGGCGTCACACACACAGACACGGACAAACACAATACTTTTCTTTTCATACTTCCAACTGATTTAAAACACCCGTCACACCACAAAACCAACTCATACTAACTTTCTCAACGCCCATGGTGAGAGAGGTGCTTCCCCGCCGGCGTGCAGGGATCTACTGGCGTAATTTCTCCCTTAGGTCGTGACTCTAAGGTCGTTCGTCCCCCTACACACACATACACACACACGAACGTACGGAACACGCGCGCTCTCTGCGGTATGTATGGCAGGGAAGAGCGCGCCAAGGTAATGAGCCAACACAAATGCAAAGCGTCGCACAACACACAGTTCCGCCGGCCAACTGAGATGTGTCCTCGGCAGCCTCGGCTTCTCAGTTCTTGCCTCGTCTCACCGCCGCTCCGCACTTCCCGTCAACGTTGTGCGAAGCTCCTCCCACTTGACCCTCAGCAACCTCCACCACCACCACCACTACCTGCTCCTCCTCCTCCACCACCGCCCAAAGTTCCCATTTTCTGTTCACTTCTTCCTGCTTCGTGGCATCTCCGTGGCGGCAAACTTGGCGATATCACCCAAGTCTTTACCTCAGTCCAGCTTGAATACCGTCTCGCATTTCTCAATCTCTTCCTTCTCCCTCGTGTCTTTATTCCCGTCTTTATCTTCCTCATTAAGCCAGCGACCGTTTCAGCATGCACCTGGCGGTCTTCCTCCCCCATATCACCTACCCCATCCCCTCCATCCCGTATCCTTCTCACCATCCCCCTTCCCTCTTCCCTTCATCTGCTCTGCTCTGCTCTCTCTCTCTCTCTCTCTCTCTCTCTCTCTCTCTCTCTCTCTCTCTTATTCTTTTCCCTCTGTCATATCTATCGTGTTTCTTTCTCCTCTTTCATCTCTTATCACTCCTCTTCCCGTCTTCGTCTCTATATCACTAACATTCTTCTTCTTCCTTTCTACTTATTTACCATGTTTATTTCTCTTTCATTTCGTAATACTCCTCTCTAATTCTTATTCTTCTTTCCTCTTTCTATTTACTATGTTTCTTTTCTTTCATCTGTTAATGTTGCCTATCCTCACTCCTGTTCTTCTCCCTCCTTTCGTTTATTTTTCCTCTTTCATTTCTTAATTCTCCTTTCAAATAACTATTCTTCTCACCTCTTTCTATTTACTATGATTCTTCTCTTTCATCTCTTCATGCCGCCTCTCCTCTCTCCCTCTGCCATCCTACACATACTTACTGCTGCTCCTCTCCTTCCCACCCCTTTCCCTCCCACATCACGAGCCTCATGCCCTTGATCAGCACCGGAAGTCGCCCTCACTGTCGTCGGCCGCCCACTGGAGGGTAAAATACACGTCCGTCTCCGTGTAGAGTATAAAAAAGACACACGTCAGAAGAACACCTTCCTTCTCAGCACCGCATGACGCTACTTAGCCGCGACTTTGTGTATTGTGAAAGTAGTGAGTGTGTTGTGTGTGTGTTTCCGTCCATTCTTTCCTGCTTCTCTTCCTTTCCTTTCCTTTCCTGCTCGTGATGCCAGTGTGGTGTGGATGTAGCGGTGGGTTGGCTGGTTGTTTGGTGGGTTGTTTGGCTGGCTAGTTAGTTGGTTGGTTGATCTAAGGTTCGTATTCAGGAAAGGCTTTGCTCTCTCACCACGACTATTTTCAAAGGCCATAGAGATGATTAGCGGGGTTTTCAAGAAGGTTTCTCAGTTAATAATGTAGAAATCTTAGTTAATCTGCCTCTAGAACCGTAAAAACACTTAAAAAACTCATGCAAATTTAAATAAACCCTTTTGAAATAGTGGAGGTGAAGCAGAGAAGCGTTTGAGAATACAATAAATGAGACAGATAAATGAATAAATAAACAATGTACACAAAGGGTCTTGATTCTGATGAACACTGGAAACATGAGCTGCTAAAACTTCGTGCGTCGGACTGCGAAGGTTGTGAACGGTATGCGTGAAGCCAAACACCACGTCAAGCACCACTGAACTGTGAGGTGGCGTATACATCAAAGAAAACGAACCATAACATGAGGAATATGAAAATGAGAAACGCTAAAAGAGGAAGAACAAGAACAAGAAAAGAGTAAGAACATGAAGAACAAGAACAAGAAGAAAAAGAACGTGAAGAACAAGAAGAACAAGAACAAGAAGAATAAGAAAGAAAAGAAGAACAAGAAGAACAAAATCCAGAAGAAAAGAACGTGAAGAAGAATAAGAAGAACAAGGACAAGGACAAGAAGAAGAAGAAGAAGAAGAAGAAGAAGAAGAAGAAGAAGAAGAAGAAGAAGAAGAAGAAGAAGAAGAAGAAGAAGAAGCATGACGAATATACGAGTAAGAGCAAACTATATATATAAACCGACACAGTCACGTAAAATACTCGGAAAAAAAACAATAAGAAAAAAAGAAAAAAAAGCACTAAAGGATATATATTTAAAAAGCGGAAAAAGATGAAAACGTGTTAGACAAAGAACACAAGATTAAAACCATACAAACACACACACACACACACACACACACACACACACACACACACAATTAACCCCTTCAGTACTAGGATACATTTTTACCTGGAGATTTTGTGCACGATTAGACCATTTTACTGACATTAGGAAGGGTCTATGGAGATCAGAAAATGAATTACCAGAGCCTTCACTATTTCAATCCCCCACATGAGTTTCTGAAGGTGCGTAAAATCACCAAATAGTAAGCAGGATGAATATGAAAACGCGTCATGGCACTGAAGGGGTTAATGGGAGGAAGAAAAACGTGTCACAGTTCTTAGCAGTAAATTGCCGCGCACTCCCGTCACGCACCGTTGGAAAGAAGGAAACAATGGGCCGCCTGGTGATCGACACAATAAAGGAACTCATTTCAATAAGCGACAAACATGTAACATTAATTGCCACCAATACTATTGTTGTATTCTTCAGGTGCTTATTGTGTTGTTGTTAAGATACTGTTGGTTTTGTTAAAGGTTATGATTTCTTTACTCTCTCTCTCTCTCTCTCTCTCTCTCTCTCTCTCTCTCTCTCTCTCTCTCTCTCTCTCTCTCTCTCTTCCGTTTGAGTTTTGTCGTTTTCTACGTTCATGTTTGCGATACTATTTCACACACACACACACACACACACACACACACACACACACACACACACACACACACACACACACACACACACACAGAGGAAAAACAAAAATAAAACTAAAAAACATAAAAAGACGAAGCGACTAAACAGAAACACACGGAAAATCGAAAAAATCACAGAGAGAGAGAGAGAGAGAGAGAGAGAGAGAGAGAGAGAGAGAGAGACCAGCCAGCCAGCCAGCCAGCCACACTAACTAATCGAACACTCACCTCTCTCTCCGTCAGATCATCAATGTGGGTTATCTTGTCGAGAGAGGAGACGCTGGCGGGCGGCGGGAGGGTGACCTTGTCTGGCACATCCCGAGGCAAGGCTCCCGTGCTGGCGACTCGCTCCTCTACAGGCGTCACCTCCCCGCCCTTCGTCCCAGAGGCTGCAGAAGAAAGGAGTGTTATGCCTACAGGTGAAGTTTGTTTGTAATGTTGCAGGTGAGGTGAGGTGTGTTGAAAAGAGGAGGGAAAGGAAAGGAAAGGAAAGGAAAGGAAAGGAAAGATAAGGAAAAGAGAAGAGAAGAGAGAGAGAGAGAGAGAGAGAGAGAGAGAGAGAGAGAGAGAGAGAGAGAGAGAGAGAGAGAGAGAGAGAGAGAGAGAGAGAGAGAGATTAAAGAAGAAAAATCTGGATACGATCAGAAAAAAATATATATGAAATAAGAAAGGAGAAATTAATGTAACATTTATAAAGAAAAAAAATGTCGTAGTAGTAGTAGTAGTAGTAGTAGTAGTAGTAGTAGTAGTAGTAGTAGTAGTAGTAGTAGTAGTAGTAGTAGTAGTAGTAAGAGGAATAAGAGTATAGTAGAAGCAATAAATCACCTAAAAATCATAATCAGAGACGTGTGATTAAGATTCCCTATTGATAGCAAATCGGGCGGCCGTCTCATAACCCACAACCCTTCACCACAAAACAGTGCAGTGTATTCACGCCGCGATAACACACGATAGTCAAATCCTGTGACTCATAAACCACCTCATGCACACAGCCACCCTTCACCCACACAATAAACCACGAGGAAGGAAAAATTAAGGGGAAAAAAAAACTGTGTTGAAACTATACTTGCATTATAATATACTGGCTTGCTTTGAATATAGAACGGACACTGTTAGACTCCCACACAGCGCCGTGAGTCAAGGGAATAAATAATGTGTGGGTGGGGTAAGTTTTTTTCAAGTATAATCGTTCTTGTATGCAGATATATACAGATTCAATGTATATAGTGGTGATAATTGTCTCGTACTGAAGTAAAAAGGTTAATTTGATTAGGAGTGACAAATGTTAAACCATATCTGACAGAGGTTATTTTTGATAACAGAGTTGTAAACTGTTCACTCACTTATTAACTAACTAACTAACTAACTAACTCTCTCTCTCTCTCTCTCTCTCTCTCTCTCTCTCTCTCTCTCTCTCTCTCCAACCCTCTCCAACCCTCCTCCTCCTCCTCCTCCTCCTCCTCCTCCTCCTCCTCCTCCCCTACCTCCCTCACTCCTCCTCTCCTTCCCCCTCCTTCCCTCCCTCCCTCTCTCACTCTCTTCCGCCTCAGCCTAGTCTTCCTGTATCTTCCACATTCGTCCATGTAGGCGGAGTGGATGAGCCCAGAATACTGAAGGAGAGGCGAGGTGTAGGTGGCCCCATAAAAAGCCAGCTTGATCTTACCACCTCCCACTGGCTTTGTACTGGACCAGAAACTAAAGGAAATGATCACCAAAGACTGACAAGATGAAAATACTGAGCAGAGAGAGAGAGAGAGAGAGAGAGAGAGAGAGAGAGAGAGAGAGAGAGAGAGAGAGAGAGAAAACGTTATGCATCCGGTGTGAGTATATGAACAGCAAACACACACACACACACACACACACACACACACACACACACACACACACACACACAATACTTTTCCTACCAACGAACACTTTCATGAAGCAAAACGCATGGAAGTCTCGCTGGGCTGTTTCATTTACCTGCGCCACTCTGCACTAATCAATTATATTCCTGGAGGGAGCTAAATGAGGTATATACGAGAAGGAGTTTGAATGTTAGCTGTGATTTATGTCCAAGTTAGTTCGTGGGATTAGGTAGTATTGTTTTTATTGGTGTTTGTTGATATTTAGAGCAGCGTTAGAGTATTGGTGATGGTGATGGTAGTAGTAGTAGTAGTAGTAGTAGTAGTAAGAGTAGTAGTAGTAGTAGTAGTAGTAGTACAAATAAACATACGAAAAGGGAATTTAAAGAGTTTGATTTTACTATTCCTAAGCTACAAAACTAATAGAGGAATACAGTTATAGGTCATTATAAAAACAAAAATGAAAGACAGAATAAAAAAAATAAATGTGAGGAAAAAAAAAAAGATAACTGCTTGCTGTTGTAATATTGTGTATAGTGAAGGTGATAAGATGCTGAGTATTCCCCATCACTCACCACCACCACACCTCTCACTCACTCACCCACTCACTCATTCACTCACTCACCTGTCTGCGGCTCTTCATTATCGTAGTGCACGTTGAGGGAAATCCTGTGGCCAGCGATGATGGAACCCACGGGCCCACTGTCCTCTTGTCCTCTTGGATCAGGCGCCATTTTTCCTCTACTGGGCCTTTTCTGCTGTTGGTCCTGTCTGATGTGTCTTGGGGCGATCTTGGCTCCCAGGAAGAAGTTACCGTTTGTGGCCGAGATGAGTTCCCTGCCTCTGTTTCTGCTGCTGACACTGCTACCACCGCTGCCACTCGTACTGCAGCTGCTGTTACTCGTGGAAGTGGTGGATATGTCGCTGCCGAAGGTGGAGAGTCTGCCCTTGGAGGAGAAGTGGGTGGCGGTGATCGGCGGCGTGGAGGTGTTGAGTCGAGGTGCGCTGCTGTAGTGGATGAAGTCGTCGGTAGCCACGAAGCTGCAGGGAGAAGGAAGGAAGGTTCGGGTTAGGGACGGTGAGGACTGACTGGCTAAGTGGTTGACCGGTTTAGGGTTATTCTAGGAAGTCCCTAACGAAAGGAGGAACTAGGAAAAAAAATACTTATACGTAGATGAAATACACGGTGGGAGAGAGAGAGAGAGAGAGAGAGAGAGAGAGAGAGAGAGAGAGAGAGAGAGAGAGAGAGAGAGAGAGAGAGAGAGAGAGAGAGAGACGTAGATGGGTGACATAGAGGACACGGAGACAGAGGGAGAGGAAAGGGTTAATGATGGCAGAGAGGGAGAGGGGAGGAAGAGAGAAAGGCAGGGAGGGAGGAAGGGCGGAGGAGGGAAGGCAAAGAGGGACGGAGGAAAGAGGAGCACGGAGGCCTATGAAATGCGACACACACACACACACACACACACACACACACACACACACACACACACACACACACGTCACCACCACCACCACCACAACCTTTCCTGACACGTGGGCATGGGGTGATGATAGTGAAGGTCAATCCAAACACAAGACGCTGCGGGCCATACACACACACACACACACACACACACACACACACACACACACACACACACACACACACACACGGAAGGCACAAAAACACACCTGCACATCCGCCCGACCGAGAAGGGAACCCACATTTACATTTCACCAATAAGACAATCCACAGCCTCGTTTCACCACCACCAGGAGATTCAAAGTGTACAAACGAATGCAGTGTTTCCCTATATCGTACTGACACGTTTCCAGCGTAAGGTTATTATCTTCATCCTTTACCTCTCTCTCTCTCTCTCTCTCTCTCTCTCTCTCTCTCTCTCGTCTCCTCCAGTAAGAAAATTGATAACAAATATGAAAATGTGATGAAAATAAAGTCTACTGCTGCTACTACTACTACTACTACTACTACTACTACTACTACTACTACTACTACCATACCAATCCTCTCCCCTAACACGCTATCACGCTACCATCACATTCTTAAACCTCCGATGGCTGCTTGCTTCTTCTCCTCCTCCTCCTCCTCCTCCTCCTTCCCTCTCTCCTCATCTCACTGCAGGAAAGGTCGGTATTTCCCCAAAACTCTTCTGGGCAATCCACAATGCGTAACTCACAGGACAGACTGACTACGCTTACTCCAGTCCACTCAGCCACCACCACACAGCCACGTCCAGTCCCCCAACTACACCCCCACACCCAGTAACGCGGACTTCCCCATCCCAGAATACGAGGAATACCAATGCTATCTTGCCCAACCTATTCCTACGAAGTCCACGTGATTTCTCCGCGTCACAGATAAAGAAAACGTGTACTGTGGACCCTATTCAGAAACACTACAGCGTCGCAATTTCACTGTTTCAAAAGGTTCCTGATCAAGTGACACTAATTTTTCAAGGGTGTTTTTGTGGTTCTAGTGACAAATGAACAAGGATACTACGAAATTTACAGGAGAAATACCATCAGTAACCTATTATCTCTGTGTTCCTTTTAAAATAGTTGTGGTGAGAGAGCGGAGCGTTTCAGAATAGGGGCCTGTATCTATCATGTCGTCCTGTTGGTAAGAGTTCAACGTTGGTTCAAAAATGTTAATCTGCTTCAAAACTTGGCACAAAATAATACAGTTGGGTGTCTTTCTGGGCCTGTATTCTGAAAGGCTTTGCTCTCACCACGACTATTTTCCAAGGCCACAGAGATGATTAGCGGGGTTTTCAAGAGTGTTTCTCCAGTTAATAATGTAGAAATCTTGTCACTCTGCCTCTAGAACCATAAAAACACCTTAAAAACTCGTGTCAATTTAAATAAAGCCTTTTGAAATAGGTGAAGGTGAAGCGCAGAAGTTTTTTAAAGAATACGACCCCCTGGTGTGTAGGAAGTGTGGTTTGTTTCATTTTGTTTTGCCAGGTTTATTGTCGCCTTTATTTTTGTTTTACCAAATCTATTCTTGCCTTTACATAGTTTTTTTTTTTTTTTTTTTTTTTTTTACGTGGTTTATTGTAGTTTAATTTTGCTTCACCAGGTTTATTGTCGTCTTTATTCTTGTTTCACCAGGTGCATTGTCGCCTTTTTTTTTTTTTTTTCTTTCTCCTCACCAGGTTTAATGTCACCTTTATTTTTGTTTCATCAGGTTTATTGTTCCCTCAAATAAAAAAATATGTTTCAATCGTTCCTATGGCTGAAAAAGAAAGAAAGAAAGAAAAAAGAAAAAAAAAAGAAAGGCCAAATAAGTTACGTTGCCTCTGAACTCAAGAAGAACAGTTTAGAAAAAGAAGGAAAGACATATATTGATTAGATATCTTTTATAACACCACAATAAAAAAAAAAAGATAACTTGACACTGAACAAAAAGACACGTGTTGTTATTCCTCTCCTGTGACTCCCGAGTTATTTCCAAAGACTGACGGAAAGGTAAGCATAATTCAGCATTCTTGGCCATACATTTATAAAGGGACTATACTCAGGAACCTCCACTTTATAGCAGCGCAAGAAGTTAAACGTGTTGAAAAAGTGGTAGGAATCTGTCATGACGTCTTCAGAATCGCTTACGTCTAGTCCTTGGAAAGTGATACGTGAATATGAATAAAAGAAGTAGAGGAAGAACAGGAGGTGAGGGCTCATGGCCACGCTGAAACCCTCCTCAGCCCATGACGGAAAGGAATCAGAAGCCATTGCACACTGACACGCGCGTCCTTCTTGTCCTCGAAATTTATTGAAGGTTCTGAATTACGTATAGCCTTCCCCCCCTTCCTCTCCACCACCCCCCTTCCCTCCACCGTGCTGTAATTCTCAACATACTAAACATTGTCCCTAAAATACACTCAAGGTTCGGTTTTGTATTGCGTCGAAATTTATTGAAGGTTTTGAATTATGTATTGTCTCCTCCCCCCTTCCCCTCACAGCCCCGCACAGCCCCTCCACTCCTCCATCGTGCTGTAATTCTCAACATACTAAACGTTGTCCCTAAAATGAACTCAAGGTTTGTTTCTGTATTGCGTCTCCGCCTCTCTCGTCCAGCTCTTCATAAGCAGATCACTCTCACTCACTCCCACAAGGATACACTAGTTGTTATTACTGCGCACTTGAGAGAGAGAGAGAGAGAGAGAGAGAGAGAGAGAGAGAGAGAGAGAGAGAGAGAGAGAGAGATTTACTCTCCACTCTCAACTCTGAAGTCAACAGTTCAGCATCTGAAAAATTTAACTTACATTGCATTTTATTCCCCACGATGAGACAAAATGTGACTTAATTTTGTTCATTTATCTTATTTTTTGGTGATGTGAGGAACAGGATATTCTCTCTCTCTCTCTCTCTCTCTCTCTCTCTCTCTCTCTCTCTCTCTCTCTCTCTCTCTCTATCCCTTCAGAAAACTTACTCAAGAACCTGTTTTTTTTCCTACATAAATCTAAACCGGAAGTGAAGTGTAGATAATATTCTCTCTCTCTCTCTCTCTCTCTCTCTCTCTCTCTCTCTCTCTCTCTCTCTCTCTCTCTCTCTCTCTCTCTGTCCCTTCGCTTCCTGGCTGGCCAAGACCCTGGAGGAGGCGCATCTTAGGCAGTCCCCGCAGGTCGCCGCCCGCTGCCCTGTGGTCTGCCATACTGCCGGTGTGGCGCCAAGGACAACACTAGTTACACCGCAAGGCCACACCTTGATCGAGGAAGCTAAATCGAGCCGTTACATCTACATAGCAACATACTGTACATACATAATCCTCAGCCTTCCTACCACTATTGTTTTCGTTTGTCTCTCCTGCTCCTTTTTCTTTCTCTGGATACATTAACATACTGCAGTTCTTTGGCCGTATTCTGAAACGCTCTGCTCTCTCACCATCACTGTTTTCCAAAGGCTCCAGTTGAAGATCTCGTGCTTTCAAGGGTTTTTCTAAGGTTCTGGTGATAGATTGGCAAGATTGGCGAGTAAATTAAGAGGAGAAATTGTCTTAAACACCTTGGTATTCGTCTCTGTGGCCTTGGAATATTGTCGTGGTGAGAAAGCGAGGAATTTATGAATACGGGCGTTTATCTCACTGAATTTTAAGCATCAAGAGGTTTTTCCCTCTTTTACTCTTCCTTTCTACGAATATACATATAAACACATAGTACATACATAAATAGAATCCTAACCCAATCCTAATTAAGCCCTACAGCACCATGACGCGTTTCCATATTCATTCTGCTTACTATCTGGTGATTCTATACAGCTTCAGAAACTTATGTGGGGATTAAAAACAGTAAAGACTGTGGCCACTAATTTTTCTGACCTCCATATACCCTTCCTGATGTCAATAAAATGGTCTAATCGCACTACACAAATCCCAGGGTAAAAATGTGTCTCAGTACTGAAGGGGTTACTACAATCCTAACCCTTGTTTCCAGTCACTGTTCTTGGCGAAATACACATATACAAATTTCAAGCCTAATAGCCATTACTATTATCTTTTTTTTTTCTACTTCTATTTTGAAGAGAAGAACAATGACACGGTAGTTCTTGTCAAGGTTAAGTATTTTTTTTTTCTTCTTTTATGACATGAGGACGAATGAGGAACGGTAAGACATTTTTCTCTGTCATCACTGGAACGTTAAACAAACGAAGCATATCATAAAGCATCCAAAAACGAGAAAACAAGAAAGGTAAGCAAGCACCGCCACTGTATTGCCATGTCCACCACTGCCTTCCAGCTGCTCACACGGAAATGAAAAGAAGAATCGGTTAAGAGAAGATGACAAAGGGCACACTATAACTAAATACACAAAGAAAGAGGGAGAAAGAGAAAAGCAAGCAACGTCACTGAGTCATGTCCACTACTGCCTTCCAACTGCTTACATGGAAATGAAAAGAAAAATCAGCAAAGAGAAGATTACAAGGGCACACTTAACTAAATACACAAAGAAAGAGAGAAAAAAAGAAAAGAGAAAAGCAAGCAACGTCACTGAGTCATGTCCACCACTGCCTTCCAGCTGCTCACACGGATATAAAAATGAGGAATCAGTTAACAAGATGACAAGGACACACTAGACTAAATACACAAAGCAATATATATAGAGAAAACAAGAAAGTAAGTATGCAATGTCAGCGTATTGTCATGTCCACCACTGCCTTCTAACTGTTCACAGGGAAATGAAATAAAGAATCAGTGAAAGAGATGACAAGGGCAAACAATACAGCTAAATACACAAAGAAAGAGAGAGAGGGGAAAAAAAAGTAAAACAGCAAGTAATGTCACCGTATTGTCATATTCAGCACTGCCTTCCAACTGTTCACATGGAAATGAAAAGAAGAATAAGAGATGATGATAAGGACAAACACTATAACTAAATACACAAGGAGAGAGAGAGAGAGAGAGAGAGAGAGAGAGAGAGAGAGAGAGAGAGAGAGAGAGAGAGCAATGAACGTCACAGCATTGTCCACCAGTGTCTTGCAATTATTGACACGGAAATAAAAAAGAAAAAAAATCAGTGAAGGGAAGAAGAGAAGCGTAATCACAGAAAAAAAAAAAGATGATTCAGACACAGAAAGAGAAAAAACGAAAGAGAAGAGGCAAGCAACGTCAATACATTCACATCAAACACTACTTTCCACTTATTCCACAGTAGAATGAGAAGCAGAATCATATTGAAGAAGACAACTGAGACACACTCTTACTACAAATATAAAAAAGCAAAAAAAAAGACAGAAAAGATGACAAGGGCGTTTTATCTCACCGAATTTTAAGCATCAGGAGTTATTATTTTCCCTCTTTTACTCTTCTTTTCTACACACCTTGAGATTTGTGTAGTCCGATTAGACCATTTTATCGTCACTATATTCACACCAAGCACTCCCTTCAAATTATTCCATAGAAGAAAAAGAAGTAGAATCATGTAAAAGAAGATAACTAAGACACGCTATAGCTATACACACAAAAATAAAGAAAAAAGCAAGAATCAGCAAAAAACAGGATGACAGAGAGAGAGACAGACACGAGACAAGGAGCCTGACACGTCCCTGACCATCATAGGCAAACACAAGGCGACTGACTGACTACACAAGTAAACAAGTCAAACAGGTCCTGAGTCTTGCGCGATAAACGGATGGATGTCTGCACCGTAACAAGATTTCCTGCCACAAGCCGCTCTCAACGCAACAACTGGAAACTGGACACTGGAAACAGGAAACTCCGTGTGCATAATAAACTGACAGGAAGCTCACCACAGGAAGAAATAAAGACTTGAATGTAAAAATTGTAAAAAGACTAAAGAATAAAACCTATGATTTTCTACAGACATTTGCAAAAAAGGTCAGAAATATAGGAAGTTCACTTGAGTTGTTTGTGGAGGAGGGGGAAGAAGAAGAATATCAACAAAAAAAGCAGAACAAGAACAAGAAGAAGAAGAAGAAGCGATACAGGAAGTGAAAAAGTGTTCAAAAGGAGGAGGAGGAGGAGGAGGAGGAGGAGGAGGAGGAGGAGAAAAAGGAAGAAGATAAGTACGAAAGAAGAGAATCGCATCTGAACTATAAACATAACAAAAACAGAGAGAGAGAGAGAGAGAGAGAGATACCCAACCACTACAAGCAAGCCATACACTATCACACATGACACATTTAGGTCGAAATATTGGCACCATTCCTGTCCTTGCTGGGCTAAATGAGACCCACAGTAAGACCCACTCGCCACTCACCGCCCCTTGGCACCATCAGGCACTATACCTGACGGCGGCACTGAAGGCTGGGCGAAAATATAACACGCATGCAAACACGACATACGGAGAGACAGACAGACAGACAGATGCAGAAGTGGCCATGTTGCTTATGTTTTTTGCTCTGGTAATAATGATGATGGTGGTGGTGGTGGTGGTGGTTGGAGGAGGAGGAGGAGACGGAGGAGGAGGAGGAGGAGGAGGAGGAGGAGGAGGAGGAGGAGGAGGAGGAGGAGGAGGAGGAGGAGGAGGAGGAGGAGAAGAAGAAGAAAAAGAAGAAGAAAAGAAGATGAAGAAGAAGACAAAACCAACTAACATAACTACAACAACAACAACAACAACAACAACAACAATAACAACAACAACAACAGCAACAAGAAACAAACAAACAAGAACATAATAAATGAAAGGAAAAAAATATCAATTGAACTCTCTCTCTCTCTCTCTCTCTCTCTCTCTCTCTCTCTCTCAAACACAGTCTCACCTCAGACGCACTGGTATGACGCCACCATCAGCGCCTCCTTCGACATTCCTTCTCCGTTCACGCATCTTGAACAATAGTTGACTTCACCGAACAACCAACACACACACACGCACTGACTATAACACCACCGCCACCAATGCTCCCCTGTGTGTGTGTGTGTGTGTGTGTGTGTGTGTGTGATACAGCTATAAGAATGAAACCCACATATCATAAAAGGTGGTGATCTTTCTCAAATCTCCACATTGAGTCACGTCGCAATAATAACGAGACACACACACACACACACACACACACACACACACACACACACACACACACACACACACCATAAAAGTGGAAAAACTCCCTGACAAACGAGTAACGATTGCAGAAGAGAGAGACCATTTAGTGACGGAGGAGGAGGAGGAGGAGGAAACATAAAACACAGGTTGGAGCAAACATAACGCTTCATCATTAAACGTCTAAGTTCCGTTAAACAAGCAAGAAGATAAACAAACACGCCAAATCAGAAAGTAAACAAAGAGAAGGAAGGAAGGAAGGAAGAGAATGTTAATCCCTACCCATTAATACCTCCCTTATGAGGATTCTGCTCCTCCTCCTCCTCCTCCTCCTCCTCCTCCTCTTCCTCTTCCTCTTCCTCCTCCTCCTCTTCAGCATTGTCATGATCCTAGAGGTGCAGATATTATATTCCAAAATCTTAATATGTATTTATCTTCTTTTCTTTTTGTATCTATATTTGTTCACTACAGGAAACGTTGAGTCATCTGCATTCTAGATATAATAGAACTTCATCTTTCGTAAATAACTTGTTCAGGTTAGGTTAAGCTACGGTTAAGTTGGGTTCGGCTCGGTTTAAGTTTGGTTACGGTTTGGTTCGGTTCAGTTAAGTTCGGTTATGTTACGGCTGGGTTAGGTCAAGATACGTTATGGTTAAGTTAGGTTAGCTTCATTTGGTTCGGTTCGGTTATGGTTTGGTTACGTTTAGATTAATTTCAGTTCGGTTAGGTTAGGTTATGGTTGAGTTAGGTTAAAATAAGTTACGGTTCTTTTCGGTTTTCGTTTGGTTTGGTTCGGTTAGGTTTGGTTAGGCATTCTGTTACATATGCGGTACAATAAATGCTGTGTACTGCATGTTATCTTATCTTATAAACACGCCGTCTATCACAACTAGGAAAAAATTGTTTGGAATGTTAAAAGATCGAAGCATTAAACAGTCATTTTCTTTCCTCTTTACATGAAACACTACAAAATTTACCTTAATCCATGCAGCAGTCTTGTCTTGCATAAATCCACAAATAAATAACACACATAAGAATTAAACATGATCAAGACAGCCAAATAATAAACAATAAAGGCAACAATTACAAATATGCAAACAGTAAAAAGCTTCCTCTCTCTTCTCATCTACAATAGCATCAACACTGCGTCATTTTCCCTCACGAACCAGCGACACATTACGCGGTTTTACAGTTTTCATCTCATTCCTTGCCTCGTAAACTCAGCAGATGGGAGACGAACCGTCCTTGCTACGAATGAGACGGAGTAAGGTGAAAGGGAAGGAAGGGAAGGGAAGGGAAGGGAAGGGAAGTGAGGTATAGGAAAGGTCATGGAGGGATTTTTACAACTTTCCCCCGCGACATCGATACGCAGAGTTTGATAGATTGGATATAGGACACCACAACAACGGGGTCATGTGGTGCTATGCAAGGACAGGAGTAACGTGTAGAATGACCACTGATAACTCACTCTAATCTTATCGATCTATAAAAAAAAAAAAGATCAATATATTGGAAAGGAAAACTAAAACAGGAAAACATAAACATACGCTCTGAATAGAAAAGAAACAGGACGATAGGAGAGAAAAACAGTTAAAGAAGGAAACAAAAGAGGGTTGAGAAAAGAGGGGGAGAGAGAACGCGGGAAGAGGGAAACATTTGAAAATTTAAATCCCCTAGAATATCGATCGGCGGGGAGCTGGGACTGGTGCACGCGGCGGCTTGGAGAACGTAAACACAGACCAGTGGGAGGCGCCGGGCTGACGTCACGCGCCCCGCCCGCGATTCTCAGCCTGTGAGTGGCGGGAATGAAGGTGGCGTGATGTGGAGGGCGACGTGGGATAGCACACACAGAGCGTATTATTTATAGAGTACGCCCCCTAACTCTGCTACCTCGCGCTTAGGAGAGATGCGGTGTATGAGTGTGTGTGTGTGTAACAGTGGTGGTCAATGTAACGCGTAAGCAAGAATGAAGTATGTTGTGTTTGGGTTTCTCCAACTTTCTCATTCGTTGACACTGTAAAGGTTTATGGTCGTAAGGTCTGTTAGTGTAGCCAGGGATAGAGAAAAAAAAAATGTGCAAGTTTAAAGGCAAAGAGCAAGCCAGTTTGAGGTCTTTGTAGCGGCAAGGGCACGCGAGTCAGGCAATGGTAGCAATAAGAGTAGTGGTTAAGTGGAAGCAGTTGTGTTTGTTGTAATTGATGTAGTAGTAGAAGTAGTAGTCGTAGTAAAAGAAGTAGTAAAAGTAGAAGTAGCAAAAGTAGTAGTAGTAGTAGTAGTAGTAGAAGTAGTAAAAGGAGAAGGCAGTAGTAGTAGTAGTAGTAGTAGTAGTAGTGCAGCAGCAGCAGCAGCAGCAGCAGCAGTAACAAATGGTACAACTAGCACCCTTACCGGAATTGGTATCTAACAACGCACATGACATTTATCAACCTGGCGGGAAGCCTTGTCGATTTGTTATACTTTTTGTAACAGGAGGAGAAAAAAGAAAAACGAATACCATGTCAAGGGAAGGATGAGACAGCATCACTCACTCCCTACTCTGCTGGGATGAAAACATGGTCACACACACACACACACACACACCTGTCGAACTCCACCATGCCTAGAAACTCCAGCCAGGCAAATAAACCGTGAAGTAAGTCCTCAATAGAACCTCTCTCTCTCTCTCTCTCTCTCTCTCTCTCTCTCTCTCTCTCTCTCTCTCCACACTTCTAATGCTCACTATCGAAGGAGGCGCCGAGGACAGGTGGGGTGAAAAACTGGAGGTGCAGGAGGGAGCAACGTACCTTTATGACCCACTGGACACCTGCCAACACTGTCCTGACTCTGCTTGAGGTCAATAACATTACTACTGCTAGGGAGGAAGAGAGAGGCGGAAGACACGTGTGGTAGGAAGCAATATTTTTCGTCCTCCTTGTACTTGTTCTATTCTAGTCAACTAAAATTATAGATAGTTATCATCCAAATCTCTTACTTTTACTACTACTACTACTAAAACCAGTCTCAGCCTCCTCTTTTAACAATTACTACTGCTACTGCTACTGCTGCTGCTGCTACTACTACTACTACTACTACTACTACTACTACTACTACTACTGCTGCTGCTGCTGCTACTACTACTACTATTACTACTACTACTACTGCTGCTGCTGCTACTACTACTACTACTACTACTACTACTACTACTACTAAAACCATTCTCAGCCTCCTCTTTTAACAGTTACTACTACTACTACTACTACTACTACTACTACTACCACTACTACTACTACTACTACTACTACTACTACTACTACTACCACCACCACCATCACTACAACTTTTCTACTATTTCTTTCTGCAATGACTTGACCACATTTTTCTCTTGGTCCAGACTCCCATTTTCTATATTGCAAGTAAAGGCTTCGGAATGTCATGTGAATTTAGTTTCTCCGTCTCACCTCACCTCACACCCCTTACGATACACCTCCCCTCACCTCACACCCCTTATAATACACCCTCCTCCCTCCCTTTCATCCTTTCCCTCTCCTGTCCACGCACGCACTCCGCCCTGACGTCAGCCCCCTCCTGACGTCAAACAAGTTGCGAAAATATCATCAGGGCACCACAACATCATTCCTCCCATACCGCCAGAGGGGAGCATGGGGCACAGGGCATCCCACCCCCTCTAGCACCATCACCGTCCCCTTCAGCTGCTTTTTTCAGCCACCATCTGCCTCACACCAGTTGTCTTCTGCGTCTTAACCTGCCTCATACGTTCGTTACAGAAATAAAGCAACAGACACAGTGCTTGACATTATAATCTAGGCTGGCAGTGTAGAAGTTAAAAGTGTGCATGATGTTTACAGGTGAGTGAAGGTAAAGGGAAGGAGGAAAGAGTGAGAGGAAGTGATGAAAGAAAGGTAAGAGGAAGGGAAATCATGCATGGGAAAAAAAAAGTAATGGAAAAGATAATCAGTGAGGAAGTGAAAAAAAAAAAAAAGTGCAGAAATAGATGTAAAGAAGTAAGACGAAAAAAAGAGAATAAGAAGCAAAGCAAGAATAGAAAAGGAAGAAGAAAGTGAAAAGTAAAATGACGAGAAAACAGGAAATAAAAAAGAAAATAAGGAGAAAGGAAGAAAGTGACGGTAGTAGTTTATGAACGAAGAGGAAAGGAAGGAGAGAAAGCCGAGCAATAAAAGAGGAAATGAACAAAAAAAGAAACCTGTACACTTATTAGAAATTTGATATCACAACAACAAAGACAGTGTAGATTGAGAAGCACTCGTCCTCCACATCTTTAGCACGACCACAGACGACTGCAGAGAATAAACAAACCACTCAGCAGCTGCACGACCTCACAGGTGATGAATCATGCATATCTAACGTCCCCAAGGATGTGACTGGAGGAGACGATGCTGGCTGGGATGGGAACTGATGTGCAAGTGAACGCGAGACCTCATGACTCATCAAACTAAGGGCGCATCAAATTAACCTCTTCAATACTGAGACGCATCTTTACTTTAGACGATTTTATTTACATCAGGAAGCGTCTATGGAGGTCAGAAGATCAATAGCTAGAGTCTTCACTATTTTAATCCGCACGTAAGTTTCTGAAGCTGTATAAAATCGCCAAATAACTAGTAACCAGAATGAGTATGAAAACGTGTCATGGTACTGAAGGGATTAACGCTAGGCAGGCTCCATCTTTGACGTCAGAGGTTTATCATACTAATCTTAACCAGAAGGTGTATTGTCAAACTGATAAATTTACTGACACATTTCTATTCACATTAACCCCTTCAGTACCATGACGCGTTTCCATATTAATTCTGCTTACTATTTTGGTGATTTTTATACAGCTTAAGAAACTTATGTGGGGATTAAAATAGTGTTCAAAGACTTTGGCCATTAATCTTTTAACTTCCATAGACCCTTCCTGATCTAAATAAAAGTCTAATCAATAATCAATACCCAAAATTCATGGTAAAAAATGCGTTCCAATACTGAAGGCGTTAATAAAAAAAAAAAAAAAACAGTGCAAACTTTCCGATAACTAACATAAAATAAAGAACAATAATCACAAACACAATGGATTATTAGAGAGAATTATAAAGCTCACGACAAAGTATATAAAGTTCAATTCCCAGCCACGTCATAAAGCAAAATGTATCAAGTGTCACGTTCTGTAACAAGATATCCAACAGACTAGAGAGCATAAGTAAGAGGAAACACTAAACACAGCTAATGAATAAAGTTAAGAGAGCTGTGACCACAAAAATAGATAGGTACGCAGGTGAAGGGTCAACGTCACTGTTAACGGCACTAATAACCCCAGCAGGTGGAATAAAGACGAGGTAAAAGATAAAGGTAAAGCAATAAGCGGCACGTCTTTATGTCTTGTCTCTTCCCATCCACATCAACTGACTTCCTTTTCCTCCTCCACCATCTTCATCTTAACCCATTCAGAACCATGCCGCGTTTCCGTACTCATTCTGCTTACTATTTGGCCATTAATCTTCTGACCTCCATAGACCCTTCCTAATGCATATAAAGTCATCTAATCACACTTAAAAATCAAAGTAAAAATGCGTCTCTGTATTGAAGGAGTTAAGTAAAAAGATACCTTGTAAAGTTCTGTAAAGAGCTTCAACTAGCATTTCAACTAAGAGGAAAGGTACACAGGTGAAGGTAGCCCCAAAACTTGCTCCTCCACCACAGCCACTTACTACTTTAACCTTTATCACCGTGCATACTTTCAGACTGCACCCTCAAACAATATATATCAGTCAGAGTCAGCACAATCGTGGAGAGAGAGATAATGATAACAAACTTCCTCCTTTTCACATAAGTACTGCCCTGGTCAAACGTCAAGTAATATTCTCCATAAACTACAAGTATTTATAGTTTTCATAAGTCAGCGAGTCAGCATAATCGTGGAGACAGCGATAAAGACAACAAACTTTTTCCTTTTCACATAAGTACTGCCCTGGTCAAACGTCAAGTAATATTCTGTAATAACTACAAGTATTCATAGTTTTTTTTCCCTCTGATATGCTAAAATGTATCAACTGTCAGGTTCTGTAACAAGATTTCCTGCAGAGAAGAGAACATAAGTAAGAGGAAACACTAAACATAGCCAGTGAATAAAGTTAAGTGACCTCTGACCACAAAAATATACACGTAAGCACTTTATCATTCATTCCTTCCCACATCACCACCACCACCACCACAACCACCACCACCACTACTAGAGCCACAAGCAGCTAATCTAACAGTCTTATAATGGAACTAAATACACATGATAGTTTAAGAATTCCAGCATCAATCAGTGTCTTATCTTCTCTGCATCAATTCAAGAAGCTCCAGGTAGAAAAATCTAAACAATCAACATAACCAACCTTATTATATGAAACTAAACACACATAACATACTAATCAATTTCAACACCACAGTCTTAAGCTACACCAAGAAACTTTAGGCAACACTCCAGACAGCAGGGCACAGGTAAGGAGCATCAGCTTTACTCTCTCACTCAGGTGTTTATTAAAGCCTTAAGCTGGGACCAGAACCGCTACACCTCTCCCACGTCTAAGAGAAAGCTGGTGATGTAGGGTACAAAGAACATTAAAGGGCTAGAGTCTGTGTTATGTCCAGTTTTTGCGATGGAAGGTTAGGAGAAAGAGTGAGGTGAGGAGATAGGGCGACGGAGCGAATGGGGAGGAAGTAGGTAAATGATAGGGGGTGTGGGAGTCTAGGTGGGCGGCGAAGAGAGAGTAATGGAGGTAGAGACAAGAGGAAGATAGTGCGCTGAGGAGAATGGAGAGAATGGAAAGGAGGGAGGTAAATGAGAGGGAGGTTCCTGGGGGGTGGAGAAGAGGGAATAATGGAAGCACAGAGAGAGAGAGAGAGAGAGAGAGAGAGAGAGAGAGAGAGAGAGAGAGAGAGAGAGAGAGAGAGAGAGAGAGAGAGAGAGAGAGAGAGAGAGAGAGAGAGAGAGAGAGAGAGAGAGAGAGTCACCCAAACCCAAACACCACCACTAACCCTTTCCTGTCACTCCCTTAATAAAAGCTGCATCTCATGAACGTATGTGAAGAGAGAGAATGAATCTTCAGTCTTCCCCCCCATACCCCCTCCATCACCCCATCACCATAATGTAAGAGTTGATCTGACTGACCTCACCTTTCACTCCATCACATCCTTCATTAATAAGACACTCGGTAATAAAACATTGTTACCTGCTACCTGTCATGCTTTCCTCTCTATATAAATTAACCTCGCATCTCATTAACCCTTTCATTATATCTGACACACCTTTCCTTAACCCCTTCACTACCATGACGCGTTTCCATATTCATTCTGCTTACTATCTGGTGATTTTATGCAGGTTCAGAAACTTATGTGGGTTAATCTTCTGACCCCCATAGAGCCTTCCTAATATAAATAAAATGGTCTAATCGTACACATATTTCAAGGTAAAAATGCGTCCTTATACTGAGACACCTTTCCTTCTACACTGCACTGGCCAGCAATTGCAATATATTCTTTCTTTTAATCTCTTCTTTCTTTCTTGTAGATGCTTATAAAGATTCTTGCATTGCTTTCCAGACCAGTGAAGTTCCATATCGTAGTGAAAGAGTCAAACATAGCGACTATCAATCTCGACCACTTCAGTACCATGACGCGTTTTTCATATTCATTCTAGTGACTATTTGGTGATTTTATAAACCTTCAGAAACTTATGTGAAAGATTAAAATAGTGAAGATCCTGCCCATTAATCTTCTGACCTCCATAGACCCTTCAATCAAATCTTCATATACCCTACACATGTTAAAAAAATGCGTCTCAGTACTGAATGGGTTAACATACAAACAAAACAACACATATGTGAATGATGCGAGGTGAAATCATCCACTTAATTCGAGACATGACATCATTTCTACCTGACCTCACCTCAACTCCTGCAGACACACTAACCCACACCACATTCCCGATCCCACCTACCAACTCACCCACCCACCCACACACACACACACAAGGA
Organism: Portunus trituberculatus; assembly: GCF_017591435.1. NCBI lineage: Eukaryota > Metazoa > Arthropoda > Malacostraca > Decapoda > Portunidae > Portunus > Portunus trituberculatus. The sequence goes on along the minus strand of NC_059302.1, from coordinate 2,490,284 downwards.
TGGCCTGTCGTATGTATGTCGCATGAAGTCACAGCTTGGAATGAAGGTTGATGCAAAGAAGGTCAAAGAGAGAAGCAGACGAGGAGGGAAGAAGGTGGAAGGGGAAGGGTGAGGGGAAAGGGAAGGTAATGGGAAAGAAGAGGAGTCAGGGAGGGGGTGAGAATGGGGAAAATGGAAAATGGGGAATGGGAGTCGAGTTGCTTCCTAAAAGATTGCAGGTTGAGTTTTTTTTTTTTATTTTACTATTTAACTTAGAGAGAGAGAGAGAGAGAGAGAGAGAGAGAGAGAGAGAGAGAGAGAGAGAGAGAGAGAGAGAGAGAGAGAGAGCAATGAAAGCAACTAAGACGGATACACACAACCCTAAAATCACCTTGAAACAATTTACCAAACACACACAAGCACGACAAACATTTCCTACATCCTTTATCCAACATTCAGGGCAGCGGCAGGTCCCTAAGGAGAAGCCCAGGCCCTGAAGAACCCTAAGGTCTCTATGAAGGGAAAACGACACCCATGGGAGCTGAGTGAGGGACGCGGAGGAGCCGGCGAGGGACAATGCTGGTGAAAACAGGGAGTTATGTAAAGGTCCAACTCGTGGTGGTGGTGGTGGTGGTGGTGAAGTAGCAACAGCCTTATATAAGGACAGCAATTCACCTTCAGGGATGCCGCCAGTACTCTGACCTTCAGTTCTAGGGGGGTATCGGACGTGGCAGCATCGGGGGAGGGTGTGGGGAGGGGGGAAGGTAACAAATGGGTATAGTGAAGGACGGAGATTAGGGAGAGGAAGGAGAGGAAAGAGTCAGAGGTGGGAAGGGGGCGGATCAAGGGAGGGAGTTTACAAAGCCCATCAAAATAGGTTTAAAAATAGATGTGACTCTGGAGGGAGATAGAGGGAAGGAGGGAGGGACAATGATGATGATGATGATGACGAGAAACTATTCAAGATTGTGTGTTCTCTTATTCCATTGGTGCTATTGTTATTCGAAAAAAAGGCATTCATGTTTATCTGCAGGCATAACACCGCCCATCACCTGTGTGTGTGTGTGTGTGTGTGTGTGTGTGTGTGTGTGTGTGTGTGTGTGTGTGTGTGTGTGTGTGTGTAGATAAGTCAAGGAGCGGGGCGGGCGGCAGCAGGTCGCCACCATACCTGGCGGGCATCTAGAGGCCTGCCACATCTGGGTGCAGCCACCGCAGCGCCACCGTAGCGTGGCGGGGACCTTCAGGACTAGTGTCGAGGGCGCATTGGTGTCTCCACTTGATTTCTGAGGTGCAGACTATCGCTGAAGATATCGTGGGACGGACATGTTTTTATAGGGAAGAATGACTTGTATTCGCTCGCTACGTTAGTCATCAAATTAGTGTTCCGGGATGAGAAAGAAAGAAAAAGTGAGAAAAAGACAAGATCGGAAAAAATAACAATATCTTCTAGTAAGGACTTAATAGCACGAGTAGCTACTTCCTGTGCGATAAACGCTTCCTTATCTAGCATGCGTGAGTTAAGGGAATTACCGGTAGTTACTCCGCTTTTTCTTTCCGTGTCTCTGCTACGACACAATGACCTTGGGAATAACAAGCAAGACCTCTTCCACGATAACATCTACGTTTGCGAGGTAAGGCCGGTACTTCCCTACCTCCTCCTGCCCCTCTCCCTCCTCTTCCTACCTCTCCCAGTACACCATCTCTGTTTCAAGGTCAACACGCAATGAATGTCCTGAAGAAGCTCCCTTTTCTCTCGCTTTCTCTTGTGAAGGGCAAATATGTTGGTCTTCGTGAAGGTTAAAGAGAAACTGCTGATGAAAACGTGAACTTGAGAAATGCTGGAGGGAGGGAAGTAAGGAAGGACGTGAGGAGGAATCAGAGCGGGAAGGATGCGTGTGGGGGTAAAGAAGTTGATGTTCAGAAAAAGGAAGTCAACTTGAGACCTGCCATCACAACCTCACCAACCCAAACACAAGCTAATAATCCTTTGCGCAGGTGTTCAGGCCAGGTGCGCTGGGAACGGTGGCAAGGCGACACACACACACACACACACACACACACACACACACACACACACACACACACACACACACACACACACGTGACAGAGTGAGAGAGAGAGAGAGAGAGAGAGAGAGAGAGAGAGAGAGAGAGATGAAATTTTTAAAGCAATGTTTGGATATATTCTCTCTCTCTCTCTCTCTCTCTCTCTCTCTCTCTCTCTCTCTCAGCCATGAACGTAATGAATGCAGCGTCTCAACATCACACCACTGCAACCTTCACTTTCTACACATGGTCTTTCCCGCGTCCTGTCAGCGCCATCGAGCAGATCTGGGGCAAGAGAGAGAGGAGCTACCGTGTCCTCATGAGATTACAATACTATGCTCTCATGAGTTTCCTACAACTCAAGGTAAATACATCCAGAACAACCTCAGTGTAATTTTGAATAGACATGAAGGAAAGGAATGGTCGTGCAGTAGATTGCATGGGTGTTTGTAATTTGTAGTTGTTCTTAACCCATTCAGTATACCATGATGCATTTTTCATATTAATTCTGCCTAATATTTGGTGATTTTTGTATGGCTTCAGAAACTTATGTGGGGATTAAATGGTGGAGATTCTGGCCAATAATTTTCTGACGTCCACAGACCCATTGAAATGTGATAAAATCGTCTAATCACACCCAAAACTCAAGGGGAAAAATGCGTCCCAGTACTGAAGAGGTTAAGCAATTGGTCTAAAGTGACACAATAACATCGACCTCAGCTCATCTTCCTCACTTGACAATGCTGCAACTCTCTCCTGCCTGCATGGGTCAGCTGCGCACCGGTTTGTCCTTCAGGTTGGTCTCCACGTTGCCTCCGCCTACCTGCATACCTGCCTGTCTGCCTAACCTCCTTACCTCACAAGGACATTGAAAAGTAAATACTACGTAAATATAAGGAGTTTGGGATGTCGCTCACACGTCTTCATCCCCAACAGCAGCCGAGGAAAAAGTGTAGTGACGAGGAAGTGTGTCCAGTGAGACGTTACCGATGCGTGGCTGTTGGTGTGATGTTGGATTGGGCTTGTGGTGTTGTGTTGGTGTTAATGATGCTCTTTGATCTCTCTGTAGGATCTGGGACTCTTAACGGTTTATTTAGGTGTTGTGGTGGTGTGTTGGGTTTAGGGTGTTGTGGTGGTGTGTTGGGCTAAGGGTGTCGTGGTGGTGCTGGGCTAAGGGTGTTGTGGTGGTGTGCTGGGCTAAGAGTGTAGCGGTGGTGTACAATTGTAGATAATGATGCTGATCTCTGTAGGATCTGAGACTCTCAAAGGTTTATTTATCTATTTAATTTATTTTCTATTGATCTATCTATATTTTCGCTCTTTGTTGGCGTTAGTCAGTGTTCCTTTTACATTAGATAAAAGTAACGCCTTGTTTTATATATAGTACTCTTATGGGCGGTAAACACAATGGTAGGTTATAGGAATACGTGCTCTATCTCCATCATTTATCAACTCTCAAATTTCAAAAAGTGGTAAATAAGAAAGTAAAGTAAGAGTTTCTGTGAGAATTATCAGTACCTTTCATTAATATTTCGTGTTATAGCCATGCACGAGTAACATGACGTTTAAAAAGACGAATTTAGGCATAGATATGAACGTAAGCATGATTTATACAAGAAGTTGGTACGGATTTACTGACTTCTTGAACAGTGCTAAGTATAATTTTCTTTTTATCAATATTCCGTGTTACAGCCAGACAGAAAAAACACGTAGAATTCTTCACAACTAGGAAAGCTTCTGCTAAACAACGAATAAAGAGGAATTTCCTTATTTAGTGGCGTCCTTGTTTTTGCTTTGTTTTTCCCACCACTAGGAAAGGAAGAGCTAAGTTTTCCTTTAGTGAGAGATGAAGTCATGTTGAAAGCATCTGTTTACCACACACAGCTTAAGCTTCACCTAAACAAACATCGTGACTGCATTCCTCACTTTTTCCGGATCATACAGAAGCAAAGCAAATTCAACTAATCAACTAAACAAAAGCACCATGACTAGATCGCGTATTCTACAGGAGCCTCGACCGCACGGTAGGCATACGTGTTGCGCCTCCAGATGGCGTGACTTCAAGGGCAAGCAGAGGAGCCAGTGGGGGCAGATGCACCTCTTGAACCGATGTCTCCCTCCTTACCAGACAATGACGAAGGCCGGAGTTAAAGGTCACACAGGAAGCACGACCAGGTATAAGGAACACACGGTTTGGTAAGGTATGGTATGGTATGGTATGGTATGGTATGGTATGATAAGAAAACGATATCAATTTCAATACATTTTCCTCTTTCAGCAAACAACACTATTTTTCCCCTCTTAATTTCACCAATGCCAAACTCAATTACAATCTTCCCCCACCGTTCAAAGTAATACGTCAAAAAATGAGGAATAATTAGCTCAACACTATTACGTGGAAACTCAGCAGTGGTGTTATCAGTTTCCGCTTCGAAGCACCACGAGTAAAGAAAGTTCCAAGTAATTGTCTTAAGTGGAATGGCGAGGCGAGGAATTAGGCAACAAAATAGTGAGTGATCTTTAGCCGAGACTCCCAGACATCCACGTTTCGCAAATAACTGAAGCCCAGGTGAGGAAACGAAGGAAGTAATCTGACACTCCCCCCTCTCTCTCTCTCTCTCTCTCTCTCTCTCTCTCTCTCTCTCTCTCTCAAGTGCTTTCCTCCGTTTCCTAATCTAATCCTCAGACACTTGTGACTCTCTCTCTCTCTCTCTCTCTCTCTCTCTCTCTCTCTCTCTCTCTTCCCAGTGCTTTCTCTCCACTTTCCAATCTGTCTATATTTTCATTTGTAGTTTAATGCACAAAAGCCATTAGCCACGCCCCTGCTTCCTCACGCCATGTCTCTCACGCCATGCCCTCCACGAATCCCATCCTGCACGTGCACTCCGCAACTCTCTTTCCTGGTGAACTTCAGTGCTTTTCCTTTCACACACTATACCGGGAACACTTATCATATTTCCTTCTTCCTCTCTCTCTCTCTCTCTCTCTCTCTCTCTCTCTCTCTCTCTCTCTCTCTCTCTCTCTCTCTCTCTCCAATTGTTTATAGCACGGCGTCTCATGTTTGATTATTAGTACGTACGTAAGGGCACAGTAATGGTCGTTATGTGAAGTAGCATTTTGAACAATATTAACAATGAATGCAGGATTAAGACACACACACACACACACACACACACACACACACACACACACACACACACACACACACACACACACGCACACACACACACGAAGAATGTAAATAAAAGCAAGCGTGTTATTCAAGCATTCTTTTAAGATTATTGTTCGTCAAGTCACTACACTGCTGACGTATACAGGTGAAGGAAAATGTATAAATAAAGAAGTAAATGCAAGGTAAAAGTAAAAAGAACTGTGCACTGACTTAATAACCAGAAAATCATGTACAGAGTGAGATTATCGTCTGGCACATTTCAAATCTGGGCTCTTATACAGACATAGAAGTAAGTAAAGGTAAATTAAAAACAACTCTGCACTGACTTAATTAAAAAAAAAAAAAAAAACATGTTGTATAGAGAAAGATTATCGTCTGATACACCTGAAATCTGGGCTCTTATATAAACAAAGAAGAAAATGCAAGGTAAATTAAATACAACTGTACATTGACTAAAAAAGAAAGAAAGAAAGAAAGAAAGAAAGAAAAAAAAAAAAGAGAGAGAGAGAGAGAGAGAGAGAGAGAGAGAGAGAGAGAGAGAGAGAGAGAGAGAGAGAGCCAAGGTCGTGGAAGAAAACGTTTGCTTTCCTGACATTGTTGGCAAGAAACAAGGCCACACACACACACACACACACACACACACACACACACACACACACACACACACACTGGCACTGCATGTAGGCGTGATGGAGGCGTCGGTCTAAATTGCATGAGCCTAAATTAGCTTAGTGTGGCGATCCTTTCCAACAGTCCACCTCAACTTGCTTCCATCTGACACCTCTACTACCGTTGTTACTAATCTCTCCATTGTTGACCGAAATGCTGTTACTGGTGGAATAGCAGTCTCATTATTCCTACTACTTTCATTTACTTTAGATGTGTGCGCCGCCTGGTCAGAGCTCTCGTGTCACAGGGTGCTTTCATTCACGTTATTGTCACGAAACCGAACGGAAAAAGGTGAGGTAGGTTTCCCTTTCCTATTTTAAATTCTCTCCTTTACACGAGTTCATTAATCTCTACTTTAATTAACTTTCACTCACTCTCTCTCTCTCTCTCTCTCTCTCTCTCTCTCTCTCTCTCTCTTGAAAACGTCAATGTGTGTGTGTGTGTGTGTGTGTGTGTGTGTGTGTGTGTGTGTGTGTGTGTGTGTGTGTGTGTGTGTGTGTACATACCAGCACGAGCCCTTGACCAGCATCCTTCACACATTAAAAAAAGAAGGAAAGAAAAAGTTTGGCAGAGACTATAGCGCATCTGCTGAAATTTGTTCGTCATTTGAGATTCTTTGTGGTGGAGTAATAGTTTCAAACACCACTGACTGACACCTCCGTCTTATCGAGGAAAACTGACCTTAAGTGTTTGCTGTACATGTTACTTTTAGCGGAGGAAAGCGAGTCTCCTAAAGGAACATCCCGCAGGTGGACTGGGCTTGTAGAAAGTAGTAGCGAGGCAAGTGTTGGACAGCCGCCCAATGCTTCCGCCTCTACCGCCACACCTGCCATCATGCCGCCCTTGGCCCTCGTCTATCGTTATGTGGGGCGTGCGATTCAAGGCCGCTCGACAGATAAGCCTACGATGACTTCAATTTTACCGGACGCGAAGTTTGATTTACAAGAGGCAACGCAAAAACACAAAAAAAGGCTCGTGGTGTCTTGCTTTGTTTCCTGGCCTCCGGATACGCCCACGCCCTTCCTTGCCTTGCCGTCTCTTTGTTCCCTTATTGCTCAACTCCCACCGTCTAGTTCACTTCAACGTGTTTCTTGTTTTATTCAACGTTTAATATGCAGTTTCCAGTCAGGTAATGTTATAGCGCTTAATATGCAAAATTTTTCATTCAAAGCGTGTGTTGGAACGTATATTATGCAAAGTTTTCAGTCAAAGCGTGTGTTGAACGTTTGATATGCAAAGTTTTCAATCAAAGCGTGTGTTGGAGTGTACAATATGCAAAGTCTTCAGTCAAATCGTGTCCTAGAATGGAGTGCACGTATAGACAGGCACTTGTTATTGGTTGTCTCCGAGTTAATCCTTCAAAAGTGTTCTGAGGGCCGCGCGTGCTATTGTCACGTTTTCTGAGGCATCGACTAGCGGGCTGGATACCGTCAGACCACAAAGCAGTGACCTGATACTATGCTGGGCGACACTACAACTGACTAGCACTCTTCGATCCTAGGCACCTTTAGCTACGCACTTAACCCTCTCTCTCTCTCTCTCTCTCTCTCTCTCTCTCTCTCTCTCTCTCTCTCTCTCTCTCTCTCTGGAACAAGCACTATCGACCAAACCTCTTCTGCGTCTCTCTTGAAGATAAATGCCACGTATTATTTCATCATGTCCAGAAAAAAAAATGAAAGGAATGAATTTTTAATCCAAACTACGTAGAAATGTGTGTGTGTGTGTGTGTGTGTGTGTGTGTGTGTGTGTGTGTGTGTGTGTGTGTGTGTGTGTGTGTGTGTGTGTGTGTGTGTGTTTCCGACAAAGGAAGAACCACACTAATTATGAATTACAAGGAAAATACGACGCCACACATCATATAATGTAGCTCCTACACCCCTCTTCTCCCTCTCCCTCTCCCTCCTCTCTCTCTCTCTCTCTCTAGTTCAATAAGTTTCTAGGAAGAGATTGTACATATTTCCACTAACTCTTCCCCAAATATCAAATATACAACCTCAATCCTTAACGTAACACTCTCAAAAGACCCAGTACAACATTTTTTAACCATTCATATCCCTAACCTGATAACATCATCGCTCCAGATAAATGAAAGATGAAAGAACTATCTATCCTTATGAAGTCAAAACGTACCATCTCACTCAGCCGCGCCCCTGACCAGCTGACTCACCTAAATAATCCTGCGAGGCACCTGCACTCTCACACAACCCCGCCCAGCCCAGCCCAGCCCAGCACGCCCTGCCACATCACCCGCCACTAGTCTTTACTCAACCCAGCCACGGCATCCGAGCAATTCAAGGCACCCAGGAAGCAATTCAGCAATTCTTGACGCCTCTGTGTTGATCATTTCAGGTGCAAATAACTCGCATAACTCTTCAGTAGCAGGACGCGTTTTCATGTCCACTCTGGTTACTATTTTGGCGATTTTATACAGCTTCAGAAACATATGTTGGGATTAGAATAGTAAAGACTCTGGTCATTAATATTTTGACCTCCATAGACTCGTTGTAATGCAAATAAAATCGTCTATTCATGCTTAAAAATCAAAGTAAAAAATGCGTTTCAGTATTGAAGGGATTAGTGAAGGAAATGAAGCACTCCTTGGTCTTCTAATATGAGAAAACTAAACCTAACTTGATTCTCCTTGTTGATGACCTACTTCGCTGCTTCTACATAATCATTGCACTTCGTTAATCTCTTGCAATATTAACTGGTGTCATACGAGTAATGAGAAGCCACGATGAGTATTGGTAATGAAGTTTTATGTTCAGATTCAAGACTTACTTAACATTCTGAACTAGTCTAAAAAATATATTACATGCTTTTCTTTTCTTTTCTTTTTTTTTTTTTTTTTGCTTTTTTTTTGCGTCAATATCCTCCAACATTTCACAAACTCGTGCGCTTAAAGTTCCGCAAACATGCAAATATTCAACCCCGAGGCATTTACTTCATCTTTCCTTTATACAACTTCCCTTGACTGAATGCAACATGTGAATATATATATAAAAAAAAAAGTTACCATCAAAAGAAAAAAAAAAAATGTTAGTCAGCGAAATCTAAGCGGTAAACGATCGCGGCTTTCAGAACGTGGTGGTGGTGGTGGTGGTGGTGGTGGTGGTGGAGGTTGAGTAATGCCTGATCTAAAGGGAGTATCTGAAGCAGCCAGCCAGCACCCTCCCTTCGCTCCCTCTCCTGCCCCGCTAAGACAAGGCCAGCGGTCAGTCCGGCTCGCGATCCCTCCCGGCTCCCTCCCTAGTCCTCCTGCAGTCGCCTCAACCCACATTCTAACCCTCACGCCCCAATACTTACCTCCACTGTCCACTCCTCAGCTTGCTCTCATAACCCAACCTCCACCTCTCTCTCTCTCTCTCTCTCTCTCTCTCTCTCTCTCTCTCTCTCTCTCTACACACCCAATGCACATTATATCACAAACATACCTCTTTCTTCCTCCTTAATCACTTAGAATTACGTTTTCAGTCTAACCATCACAATTAATACGCTTATTCTCATTTCACCTTGACCTTCTCAGCACCTATTAATGCTTCCACACAATACATCATTAAGTAAACACCTCAATCAACACCTTATTTCACTTCCACCATCTCGTTTCATCGTAATTTTCAGCTCAATCTGTCTCAATTTTCAGTTCACTCACTCAGTTGGCTCTATCTCAATCTCCACCTCATTCTACTTCTGGGTAGCCAAAAGGCCTTCTCTGCAGCCCCACTTCACCTCCCAGACCCACCGGACGCCCTTGACACCACTAACACTGCCTTACCTATCCCCATCCCCCCCGTCCCACACTCCCCTCCTATCCCTTCCCGTTACCTATTTCTCTCTCTCCTACTCCTCCTCCTCCTCTTCTTACCTTGCCTCCACTCGCCTGCACTAACAATCCCTTCTCCTAAGTAAATTTCTCTCTCTCTCTCTCTCTCTCTCTCTGACCCACACAACACAGCTGCACATGCCACCTCGATTTCTCTAATGTCACTACCACAGAACAAAACATTATAGATTTGCAAACATACCAAACATTCCATGCATACGCGCTACACACACACACACACACACACACACACACACACACACACACACACACACACACATTGCACGCTTACAGTTACAATCAGTGTTTTGTTTTGTTTTCTTTACTTTTTTGTATAACAGCAGTGAGAACAACAACAACAGCAACACGAACAACAACATGTCAAGAGTACAACAGAAATCGGCACGTTCAGGTATTATTATTTTGTAAACAGTTAACCTTTACTCTCCTGATTGATTTGCTTACTTGTGTGTGTGTGTGTGTGTGTGTGTGTGTGTGTGTGTGTGTGTGTGTGTGTGTGTGTGTGTGTGTGTGTGTGTGTGTGTGTGTGTGTGTGTGTGTGTGTGTGTGTGTGTGTGTGTGTGTGTGTGTGTGTGATTTACAGTAACTAATAGGTAAGCAACAAGTACGGTCCTCAAACCCACAAACATGTAGATTTCAAGGCAAACAACTAACCAAGTATACATACAAACCTTGGATTAATCAAACATAAAAAAAAAAAAATCTGCAGGTTGTTCTATCCCACCGCTGCTACCAATATCACCTTATGCTGTCAACACGGCGTCCAACCCAAACCTCACCATTTGTCGTGAACACCACCAGTACACAAGCCTGGCATCTTCACCACGACCCACTGTGCCCAGCAACAATGTCATGCTGGTAACGAAGTCGGTGCAGATCTAGGTAAGAAGACTCGAAAAGTAGGTATCCCGCAAGAAACCCACGCTCATCCGCATAAGGAGACTCCACCCTTCCCCCGCATCCATCCATCCATCTCTCTCTCTCTCTCTCTCTCTCTCTCTCTCTCTCTCTCTCTCTCTCTCTCTCTCTCTCAGCTGACCCTATATATATATATATGTATATATATATATATATATATATATATATATATATATATATATATATATATATATATATATATATATATATATATATATATATATATATATATATTAAAAAACGCGTAGGTACAAGATATGACGACATAGTGATGGCGAAAAAAATAAATAATAAATTCAAAAGACGCTACATCCCCATGTAGGAATGTTTGTCCCAGCTAAGGCAAGTTTCACAAGGTTCACTAATGCTCTCCTTCTCTTTTTTCCGAGTAACTTAATGCAGCAGTCAACCTTGCACCGTAATATCCTCTCTACTTAAAACAGTTAATTGCTATCACTAAATAGCACTTGCATCACTACACGAGCCTGACAAGTCTTTCTAGGCCGATTATTAGCATCACGGTACCCGCCACTACATGTAGAGCCGCTGACCTACTCTGTGCACACGTTTATATTACCACTTACGTAAATATTCATGGGTAAATGTGAAGAGCCTGTTACATCTTCTTGTCTGGCATGGCTATTTCTGGCTCTCTTATACAAGATCGTTCGTGTTCATGATCTACAAGCTATACAATAAAACGGTGCTGGTGTGTGGACTAGAATAAGGTGATAAGGGGTACGTACAGTTAAGGTGACAAGTGATAGTTTGGTTATGTTAAGAGGATAGAGGAGAGGGAGCTGTGGAAGACAGACAATGGACATGGAAGTGGACAGCAGGAGGAAGAGAGGAAGACCCAAGACGAGATGGAAGGACTATATTGTAGCGAACGGCCGGGAGACGAACTTGGACTTCGGAATGGTGGAGGACAGGTTCAGATGGAGGAGACTCATCAAAAACAGTGACCCCGCATAGGAACGGGATAATAAGGTTGCAGAAGAGATGTGTAGACTACATTTCAATCAATTGTATCTTTCCTTGCTTTGCACTTCATCCTAGACTTATGGATAACTACTTAACCCATTCACTCCTGCTTCATAATATCGTTCCTTAATCACAAACCACTATGAAACATTTAATTTCTATTCAACAACTGTCTGTGAATGTCTTACTGCTAGTTATTCATTGGAAAATCTTTGCTTTTAAACTCCTTTTCCTTTGTAACAATCTTGCTGTGCTTTTAGTGTCGTGGCTTCTTGCATATCGTAGTGTAAGGTTAAATCTGAGTAAGATTAGACGACTGAAGAGCACAAATAAAACTACAAGCACGAAAAAACTTTCAACTTAATGCATTCTTTGTCCTTCAGAATTAAACTTGCTCCGGGTTATTTTAAAACTGAGAAGCCACATCATTCAAAGGAGCTGTCCAATCACATCACTTAACAAAGCGTACTTACTCATGGCTGTGCGTGTTTATAGACTGTAAGGCATAAAAAGCAAGTTGTTCCCACAGATTGACAACCTCCTTTATAAACTTGACAGTTTTCATGATTCGACACCCGAGAGAGAGAGAGAGAGAGAGAGAGAGAGAGAGAGAGAGAGAGAGAGAGAGAGAGAGAGAGAGAGAAGGATGCTGATACGACAAACTTCAACGCGAGAAGGAAGGGAAAGTAAAGGAGGAAAGAAGAGTGATGGACGCTCATGGTGAAGGTATTGAAGGCAAGAACAAATATCTGCTTCCTGTCCTCAAACTGGGTGGGCGTACCCGCTTTCACGGGGGCGGATTCAGGGTCGATCAACACCGCTTAAAGTGGGGCGGAGAAGCGGTAGGAGAGGAGAGGAGAGAAGAGAGAAGGCACGGGTGGAGTGGAGTGTCACGCGGGAAACTGGACCATATCACTGAATGATTTCATATCAAGCACTTAAATAATGACCTGAATTAGCATCCACCCTCCGTGAATCCTACGTACCATACACACACACACACACACACACACACACACACACGATCTTTCACTACTCGAAGCCACAGGAGACGTCTAAAAATGTGAAGGTCAGCTACTGTAGATCGGGTAGCTGCACCTTTAAAAAAAAAAAAAAAAACATCACGAGACCACCACTATTACCTCTTCCTCCACCTCCTGAACTGTGAATCAGGTGAGCACGAACACACCGCAATGAACCTCAAATACCTCATAGATGCTGCCAGAATAAACACAGCCGTCTCAAGCAGCAGCAGCAGCAGCATGTTTAGGGAGGCGAGAAAAGGATCAAGTGGATAAATAGGAGAGAGAGAGAGAGAGAGAGAGAGAGAGAGAGAGAGAGAGAGAGAGAGAGAGAGAGAGAGAGAGAGAGAGAGAGAGAGAGAGAGAGAGAGAATGGAAAAAGGAGAAAAACAAGACGTATAAATAAATAAACATGTAAATAAATTAGGGAAAATAAATAATTAATCCATACAGGTTTCCCTTCAAGGTGATAGATAAAATATCGACCCTGTCACTTCAAGATTCAAGTTAAATGAGGCCCACACACACACACACACACACACACACACACACACACACACACACACACACACACACACACACACACCAAACACGGTAGAAAACACTCAAGCTTAAAGTGTCCAGGGCCTGCACCACCACCAGCCAGATGCACCTGGGCACCGTGTAAATTTAAAAGAACCTTGAGACAGGAGACCACCGCCCCTTGCCTTCTCAAAAAATGGAGCTATGATGCAAAGATAGAAGTTTAGGACAACCCCAAATATACACGCATCGCTGCTCTACCTAATTTACGTCAGTCTAAAACCAAGCACGGCCGTAAGAAGTGACCTCGCCGCTTGCCAAACCGCTGTGAACTTGGCAGACGTGTTGCCCACTACTACCACCACCACCGCCACTACTACCCTGCAGACGCCAACCAACCACCACGAGGCCACCACAAGACACCCCCAGCCAAGGACGAATAGCCAAACTTGTGTCCAGCCAAGCCTCTGTGTGTGTGTGTGTGTGTGTGTGTGTGTGTGTGTGTGTGTGTGTGTGTGTGTGTGTGTGTGTGTGTGTGTGTGTGTGTTTTAGTTGGATATTCTATGGAGCTAACATGACACCCTCTCTCCCGCCCCAGTCACGGGATACAAGCTATGAGAGAGAGAGAGAGAGAGAGAGAGAGAGAGAGAGAGAGAGAGAGAGAGAGAGAGAGAGAGAGAGAGAGAGAGAGACCATTTGTGGATATTTTAGTTGAAAAAAAAATAAATAAATCTAGTACACTCAAACCACATCAAACTTTCTCCACCCTTAGCACGTCCACTCAATTAACACGACCGAGTAAAAGGTTCCTGGTGGCCGCGGGAGTCCTTACACGGCCGCAGATACAACCACAACGACACTTCAAGATATTAAAACGACTTCCCACACTACAGGGACTTAAAATGGACTCGCACTATTGGATTCAGAACTCTTTTATTCGCTATCCAGACCAAACACTGAATTACCAACTCAAACCTTGCTAGGAAACTGAAATAATAATCCATTTATCCAGGAAAACCTTAATACGGGCCGAGTTTACTAATGGATTCACCACACACACACACACACACACACACACACACACACACACACACACACACACACACAATCTTCTCTCGACACTGAAGTATTCTTTATCAAATACTTGTCTTGTAAATGATGAGAAACGATAAGTGAGTGGAGGAGGAGGAGGAGGACGAGGAGGAGCAGGAAGAGGAGACACTACAGGGACTAAGATCACCTGTAGCAAGTCATTAGGGAACGAAACGCCTCTCATAATGAATCTACAATATGAATGTATTAATTACAATGAATATTTTCAATTAGTTAGTCCATTGCTGTTCACTCTATATGCTTAACTTTATAATCTGTGTAGTATTTATTTACCTATTTTTTTTTCTCGTTTGATTTCATTGTACTACTTTTAAAAGGCATTTCTAAGTGAACTGAAATTACATCAGCTATTAACGAGTCTACCTAACGAAGCAATCTCGATGAAGAATAAAGCAAAACTAACCAATATTCTCAGACACCTGTCAGAAAACGGTGAACTGAAATTGGAACAGCTACTAACGCGTCTGTCTAACGAATTAGTATCGATGAAACATAACGCAAAACTAACCGATATTTTACATGCTACCTGTATAAAAAGAGTTACTACATCTGAACAGCGGCCAAGACACATGATACTGGCACGCAATCCAAGAGACCATAAGAAACAAGCAGGATAAAAAGAAACATTGATCCCGGTACATTTTAAAGCGAGTTCAAGACAAGAGCGATCGATTCCACGGCATTTCAAAGCAGAGGAGGACGTGGAGAGTCTGTTTAGTTTAGTGTCATTTGTTTATCAAAAGGCTCTGTGTGATTGGGCGTCCGGAAACTCTTGAAAGAAGGGGAAGACCCGCTCAGCTTGACCCGTCTCTCTCTCTCTCTCTCTCTCTCTAAAGTCTGACACATTCAGTCAACCTTATTAGCTCAAATTTATTCTCTTTTTATTATTCATATACGAAGCATCGGTTGTGAGGAGAGAGAGAGAGAGAGAGAGAGAGAGAGAGAGAGAGAGAGAGAGAGAGAGAGAGACCTAAATGTGCACTCAGTAGTAGATTAATATAAGAACTACTTTCGAAACCCGAAGAAAACTGAAACCTGTACTTGAACGAACACACACACACACACACACACACACACACACACACATTCCTGGACGCGCTTCCAGTCTCACCAGTCTGACCTTCACATAACAAACGTTGGTAACCTCGCGATCACTCAAGCGAGAATACAAATTTCCATCAACGGGACGATTATTACATCTTCACCCGTCCTGTTTACTTGTGGACTCAAACTTAATACTCAGACGACTGAATCACGCCACGCACAACAAGACAATACAATTCTCTAGTTCTTAAAGCCCCAACAGAGAGAGAGAGAGAGAGAGAGAGAGAGAGAGAGAGAGAGAGAGAGAGAGAGAGAGAGAGAGATTGTCTGTCGGTAGTAGTAGGGGGAGGATTAAACCGGAGGAAGAGGAGAGAAGAGGGTTGGCTGGCAGAGGATGAGTAAAGAGGAAAGAGCATATAGACAAGTGGAGGAGGCATGAGAGGATGAAGGAGAGGGAGAGAGGAGGGAAAAGTGAGGAACGAAAGATGGGGGAATAAAAGCTGGAGACTGAGAAGTATGAGGGAATAGAAGATGAAAGAGGAAATAGCTATATAGATGAGGGAATAGAAGATGAAAGAGGAAATAGCTATATAGATAAGAGGATATAGATATAGATATAGATAAGAGGAAGACAGACTAAGCCATGGAGAATGAGGAAAAGGGTGAGAGAGGAAGAGGAGGGGATGGAGGACGAGGAGGAGGAAAGTGCAGGGGGTGAGGGGAACTGGAAGGATGAGGGTGGGATGGGTATGAGGGCGGGTCACAGACTGGCTCCGCCGCAGGCTACCGTACCACCTCGATAGGAATTTCCTCGCGTTGGTCCTTGCCTCGCCTTAACGGACTGAGCAGGAATGTACACAAACAAGCATTCGTGATACGCTACTGTGCTATCAACACCTGAGGAGCAACCAGGACAGGTGACATCCCTTGAGTTAGACCCGCAGTGCACTAACGATGAACTAATGTTGATTCCACATGCACGAGAAACAACAATGAATGTGGATGTAAACATATACACGAATTCAACTGATATACATATCCTATTCCGATAAACAATGCCTACCTCCGCTGTGAGGCAAGCTACACTGAGTTTCATCACTGGCTCGATGCCCACGTCATCTCACAACCAGCCGGCACATGGCTGGCTCACTTTGACAGCTGCACACACTCGCACCTCTCACATTTCCATCTGTCACAGACGTCAACACTGTCTTGTCTTACCTTGTACTGCTCAAGGGAACTGAAGGACACTGAAGGTATTCCAGTCACGCGGGTTTCTCAAGGAACAGGTTGGTTTTCAGTCAAGATACTAGCACAGCGTCCCTGACCGTCTGCCACCGTCGACAGGCAGCACCACACAGACTACGCTAGCGTCCCGCTCTCAACATGATTCGTTTAAACTTCCCGGCGACGTTTGCACACAGATGCCAACTATGATTTCCCACGACCAATACGTAGAACCTCGCTATGGTTGTCACCTTCCTTCTCAAATACCTCCCTCACTGCACATTTTAATATATAACATAACAACCTATTCACCTTTTAGTGAAAAAAAAAAATAATTCGTAAGTATGAAACTAACAATATATCGGAAAATATCCGCCGGATGTGTCGACCCGCTTCTCGTTCTGATTGGCTGAGAGGAATGGTGTGACTCGTGGCTCCTCCCCCCCTTTAGATGAGACCGCTCCTTTCCACCCACAGATGGAAGGACGAAATTCCTGTGCCACTATTATGACCCAGTAGACTCTACGCACTGGAAGCCGCCTGACCGGTCAGCTCACTGCTCGTACGATGCGCTATAGGTGAGTCAAGGCCCGTGTGGCAGAAATAATCAATGTGGGAGTAGGACACGCGGCGCTGAGAGGAAAGTCATTGAGTAAATCTACGTCAGAGTTGAGGAAAAATTTGACCTGTACTCTACGTCGTCACACACACACACACATGACTTCTTACTACACGTCAGCACAATAAACACGGAAGAAAAAGTAAAAGTGAAAAAATCTTACCACGTCAAGACACCACGTCAAGACATTACAGTGGATGAAAACTAAGTCGGAAAAGAATGGCACGAAAATACAAAACCACAGGTATCTTTTACGAGCAAGTCAAAACAACACTCGTCTCTTGTTGAAGATGAAGGCACGAAGAGATACAAGGCAAGGGTTAGAAAGATGCTGGTGCGAATGATGCAAGATTAGTGCATAAGTGCCTCATACGCACAGACACACACTCACCTCTCCACCTCCCTTGCAAAACACCGCCCCGTGAATCAGACACACGAGATCCTGGCGCGCGTAGGAAAGGATGACTCACAGCATAGGAAACGCGTCACATCGCCTGATCCTTTCAATATTTGGCGTAACACTCACGGAAGTTTTAACAGGAATTTCTCTCTCTCTCTCTCTCTCTCTCTCTCTCTCTCTCTCTCTCTCTCTCTCTCTCTCTCTCTCTCTCTCTCTCTCTCTCTCTCTCTCTCTCTCTCTCTCTCTCTCTCTCTTGTTTATGGTGCTTTCTCCTGCCCCTAAATTATGTGGAGTGAAAGCACAGACAACAACAACAACAAAGAGAGAGAGAGAGAGAGAGAGAGAGAGAGAGAGAGAGAGAGACAGAGAGAGAGAGAGATCGCATCACACTCCCATTATCATCTCGCTTGACACAGGATAGCATTTCAAGTACACACTGCCATTCTGTCACCATCACCAGCACCAGCACCACCACCACCACCACCAATGCCACTGTCACTCGCCATACTCATATTAATAATTGAAGCCAGAAGCAACAAGAAGGAATAAACTAAAACTACTACAACTCTGCTATATATAAGAGTTAGTAGTAGTAGTAGTAGTAGTAGTAGTAGTAGTAGTAGTAGTAGTAGTAGTAGTAGTAGTAGTAGTAGCAGTTGTTGTCGTTCAGATACCTAACTAAATCAAAATAGTAAGAAAAGAGGAACTATCATTCTTTTGCAATGTAAGGACCCAATACAGTACTCCTTTACACTCCCATCACGTCCCTCGGCCTTGAAGAGCTCCAGTGTCAGCAGAACACACACACACACAAACCTGCGGACATGCTAGTGAAGAAATGAGTACTGTCGCCCCAAGAACATTGCATCTTCTGGATACTTTCTTGTTTTGGTTTTACTTTTTCAGTTTATAGACGTGTATTAAATTGTGATTTTTTTTATGTGTGTAACTGTGATATGCAAGTATTGTTTCGTTTTATTCTCTCTCTCTCTCTCTCTCTCTCTCTCTCTCTCTCTCTCTCTCTCTGATAGTATGATAGTATATATATATATATATATATATATATATATATATATATATATATATATATATATATATATATATATATACTGATCATCATTTATTATATTTCTATGTAGGAGAGACAGAAGATAAGAAAAATACAAAATAAGTAAATAAACAAATAAATACATAAATAAATAAATAAAGGCACAAAAGGTACCACCATAATCATCATCACCACCACCACCACCACCACCACCACCACCACCATCACCATCATCATCATCATCATCATCATCGGCATCGTTACTATTACCATCACCATCACTATTAATACTATCAAACGCGAAAAAAACACTACCACAAGATACGACCATAAACTTCTATAACATTTCAGCCATTATGCAAACCACCCTAGACTACTTCACCTCCCCCCTCCCCTCACTCATCCACCCTCCTCCCTCCCTCCACCCTCCCCCTACTCAGTAACAGCATCTTTACGTAAATCAGTAAGACAATCAAGGCATTTAACAACTTCAGATAATTGCGACTTTATGACAGTGATAAACAAAAGTACACACACACACACACACACACACACACACTCTCTCTCTCTCTCTCTCTCTGTAATGAGTTATAGAGGAAACTGGGGAAATAAATAGCTTCGGTTTTATAACAGAAACAGATGTGAGGTTATGTGGAAGAAATGCAGGTCAGAAAGAAAGAAAGAAAGACGGAAGGAAGAATAAAGAAAGAAATTAAGAAAAAAATTAAATAGAAATTAAGAAAAATTAAGAGAAAGAAAGAAAGAAGGAAAGTAAGAAGGAAGGATGGAAGAAAGAAAAAGAAGGAAAAGAAGAAAGTAGGTAGGAAGGAAGGAAGGAAGGAAGGAAGGAAGGAAGGAAGGAAGGAAGGAAAGAAAGGACGGAATAATAACTAGATAAAGATGTGAGTCGCTCCCTGCGTCTACAGCAGTGGTTCTTAACCTTTTTCAGTTCCCGCACCCCTTGATATCTCAGAAAGATTTCTCGTACCCCCTCCAATATGAATACTATACAAACATGAAAAAAATAGTGATAGTGTTTACAGCACTAACTTAAAAAAATTAGACAATTACAGTAAGAGAAAAATTAAGAAAATATATGTTTTGCTTTTTCATGGTAAATATACGATACCATTGCACAGGCTACCATGTCTCGTACCCCTGAGTTTAAGGTTTCGTACCCCTTGGGGGTACAGGTACCCCAGGTTAAGAACCACTGGTCTACAGGAAAGACAAGAGGGTGAGCAGAAGACTCGTCACTGCTACAGGAAGTCCTATTATGTCTGTAAGGGAAACTATAGAAGGAAAAAAACTTTGTAACTGACGCAAATGACTTCTTTGGATAAATTCTATAAACAAAGAATGAAACACAAATATCAAGAGAGAACATAATCAAATAAGGCGAATGAATGAATAAATAAATACGAAGATGATAAAAGAAAGACTGTGAGTTAGTAAATACAAATAAAGAGAAAGAAAAAGAAAAGTAAAAGACAAAACTATAACTCCTTTTTCTTTTCTTACTTTTCTTTTCCTTTCTTTTGTTTGATGGAAAAACAGCGCATCTAAACAAAAAGACAGTGCAAGGAGAGACAGAACATGGTAAACAGTATTTCAATGGGTAACTGGATACATAAGGAGCCACACGAACAGATGGACAGATGGAAATGGACCGGAACATGCAAATAAGAATGATTTAGTAGTTAGTTAACCAATTATTTATTATAGAGTGTGTTTTATTGCTTCTAGAAGAAAAAATATTAAGTGGTACGAGAGAGAGAGAGAGAGAGAGAGAGAGAGAGAGAGAGAGAGAGAGAGAGAGAGACCGAAATCCACATTCCAGAGAGAAAAACACGCCCCGATAATGAAGCTGAATCACACACACACACACACACACACACACACACACACACACACACACACACACACACACACTCAATCTTCTCTCGACACTGAAGTATATTTTATCAAATACTTGTCTTGTAAATGATGAGAAACGATAAGGAATTGGATAAGACATGTGGAGGAGGAGGAGGAGGAGGAAAGAGGAAGATGGAGGCGGAACTTAAGTGGATAGTAACAAGATAACAAGGCGGCGAATCTTTAGTAATGCCGTGATCAGATTTTTTGGCAAGTTATCGGCGGTAGAAATTGAGAGAGGATTGTATCTTGTGTGTTATATGTTATGTGTGTCCCTCTTATCGCTCGGTTTGGTGGTGGTGGTGGTGGTGGTGGTGGTGGTGGTGGTGGTGGTGGTGGTGGTGGTGGTGGTGGTGGTGGTGGTGGTGGTGGTGGTGGTGGTAGTAGTAGTAGTAGTAGTAGTAGTAGTAGTAGTAGTAGTAGTAGTAGTAGTAGTACTTAATACTACTACTACTACTACTACTACTACTACTACTACTACTACTACGACTACTATTACTGCTGCTGCTGCTAATACTTCACCAAAATTAGCGCGATACTATACATACACCACACCTGTCGAGAGAAACCAGATATAGCGACCGCCTCTCTCTCTCTCTCTCTCTCTCTCTCTCTCTCTCTCTCCCAAAGAAGATACAAGTACACAAAAACACAAAATGAGAGAGACAGACAAAACGAACAAAACAGACAGGCAGGCAAAGAAAAACGAGACAAAACCGATGAAATACAGAAACAGAGAGAAAAAAAAAAAACAAGAGAAAAAGATGAGAAAAGTAACTACAAGAAATAAATAAATTAATCGACAAAACACGAGGACACCAATACATGCAAACAAAAAAAAAAAAAAGAGATAGAGGGAAAAAAGAATACAGAAATACAGAAAGAGGAACGAAATTACAAGAAATAAGTAAATAAATAAGTATAACACGGGGACACCAATACGTAATCCTCATGACCACATTCAGAGCATCATCGTGACATGGATAAACTTAAGAGCCAAATTTGTGACTCATTTCAAAAACTTGTTAGTGTGTGATGAGAAGGAGGAACGAGGAGCTTGTATGCGGGGAAGGAGCAATATTATTTTTACGTAAGAAGGGGAAAACTGTCTAAGAGCACCATAAACAAAACAAAAGGCCTACTTAGTTGCCAGTCCCCTTGCATGTCTGAGAGAGTTAGTCAATAAAAAAGGGATAAATGTCTTGAAACTTCTCTCTTAAATGAAGTCAAGTGATAGCGGGGAACTGCAGAATCTGCAGAGAGAGAGAGAGAGAGAGAGAGAGAGAGAGAGAGAGAGAGAGAGAGAGAGAGAGAGAGAGAGAGAGAGAGAGAGAGAGAGAGAGAGAGAGAGAGAGAGAGAGAGAGAGAGAGAGAGAGAGAGAGAGAGAGAGAGAGAGAGAGAGAGAGAGAGAGAGAGAGACACAGAGACACAGACAGACAGACAGACAGACAGAGAGACAGAGAGACACAGAGAGAGCAGAGAGACAGAGACACAGACAGAGACAAGAGAAGGAAAAAGAGCAGAAACGACGCCATGAGCAAGCTAGGCCGCAACGATGATTGGGTGGCAGCAGGTGGCGTGACATGAGCGTGACTGGACGGCCGGGGATCTTTCAGGAACTCAGCGTGACTTGTGGCAGAGGACGAGTCTTGAGCGTTAAGCAGAAACCAAACCCTCCCGTGATCGTGTGTAAGTAAGGCGGTCTTGAAGGCTTATTAGTCATGGAGTTGGTTATGAGAGGGATGGGAGGTGAGGGGGATGGGAAGTAAGGGGAGGGGACGGAAAGAGAGGGGAAGGGATGGGAGGGAGGGAGGGAGGGAGGGAGGGAGAGGGAGGAGGGAGGAGAGAGAGAGAGAGAGAGAGAGAGAGAGAGAGAGAGAGAGAGAGAGAGAGAGAGAGAGAGAGAGAGAGAGAGAGAGAGAGAGAGAGAGAGAGAAAAGACGGACAGAAAAAAAAAAAAAAAACAGACAAAAGGAAACAGACACACACACACACACACACACACACACACACACACACACACACACGAACAGGTGTTACACAATAGCAATTAACAGGTGGACAGGCCTTCTTGAGTCAGCAGGGAGGTGTGTCCTAACCACCTCGCTGATCGAAAGGTCAAGGAGGCGAACCAAAGGCGGAGAATCACAATGCAGCAAAACACGGAAATAATTAGTCTGTGGAAATAACTTAATTAACCTTGAGATGATGTGAATTGTGTGTGTGTGTGTGTGTGAGAGAGAGAGAGAGAGAGAGAGAGAGAGAGAGAGAGAGAGAGAGAGAGAGAGAGAGAGAGAGAGAGGCAGAAAACCGACTGATTGCCTTGTAACACATGCAAAGGAGAGCAAAAGAAACCCGACTAGACACAAAAAGTATATTAAGAGTTTTTCCGTGAACAGATTAGCTAATGTTCCCAGGGTCCTCTGCTCCACGTGGCTGCCCCCTAGATACAACATCCACCACCTCCCCGTCAGCGCCTTCACCACTCCCCATAGCTCCACTGGCACAGACACCGGCCCGAGTACCCACCACCACTCTCTCTCTCTCTCTCTCTCTTATCTTTCTTGCAATTGAATAGAAGTAATGCGCAGAAGCAGATAATGCACTTGTAAAATGGTAGGTAATAATAATAATAATAATAATAATAATAATAATAATAATAATAATAATAATAACAATAATAATAATAATAATAATAATAATAATAATAATAATGATAATAATAATAGTAAAAATAATAACCAAAACAACAACTACACGATATGAATACACGAGTGAATTAAGAATAAAATAATACAGTGTTGAATGTGTTAGGTTAGGTTAGGTTAGGTTAGGTTAGGTTGGGTTGGGTTGGGTTAGGTTTAATTACGTTAGCTTAAATTAGGTTTAGGTGAGATGAGGAAAAGCAAGTCGTTTTCCCCAGAGTGTGCGTTATCTTTAAAGCTTCCAAATTAGACACATTAGTTCCCATTACATTACGTTAAGTTAGGTTCGGTTAGGTTAGGTTAGATCGAATTGAATTAAGTTAGGTTAAGTTAGGATAAATATTAAATTTGATAAGATTACATTATTTGAGATGGGATTAAATTAGGCTAGGTTAGGTTAGGTTAGATGAGGAAAAGCATGTAATTTTCCCATACAGTCTTATCTTCATATCCACTAAACTTAAACATCTTAATTCCCGGTACACAGATGAAATTAGATGAATAAATACAAGTCTACACCACAAAGCAAACTTCCTGAAGCAATAAGAGCCTCAGTCTGTCACTAACCACCACACACATCCCTTCTCTTCCGTGAGGCAAGGTGAGGAAGATAAAAAAAAACACCTCCAACCTGTGTCACTTTCCCAGGATCTCGAGAGTAACTTATCTCCCCCAAATTGGTTATCTTGTTAATTGCTATCCAGTGACCTTGACCTTGAATTTGTTCGTAATCAGGTGGGAAGGTAGTAAAGGGTGAAAAAAAAAATAATGGACTGTTGCTATTTAATTTGTGATCCAATTAACGTGGATGTCAAGTGGTGGGAGAGAGAGAGAGAGAGAGAGAGAGAGAGAGAGAGAGAGAGAGAGAGAGAGAGAGAGAGAGAGAGAGAGAGAGAGAGAGAGAGAGAGAGAGAGAGAGAGAGAGAGAAGAGAAGAGAAGAGAAGAGAAGAGAAGAGAAGAGAAGAGAGACAGAGACAGAGACAGAGACAGAGATAGAGAAAGAGACAGCTAAACAAGAAACAGATAAACAAAAAGACAGAAACAGAGGAAAAAAAAAAAAGGAAAAGAAAAACAAAAAGGACATGTAGAAATATCACTCATGCATTCCTGTACAACTATAACATTCCCAGGATCCTCTGCTTTACGTGGCCTTCCTGTAGATACCCCCTGAGCCCTCCAGCACCTTCACACTTTGGCCCGTATTCTGAAAGGCTTTGCTCTCTCATCATCACTGCTTTCCAAAGTCTCCAGTTGAAGGTACTCGTGTTTTTAATTGTATCCTTTATGGTTCTGCTGATAGATTGGAAACATTTCTAGTTTATCAAAAGGAAAAAACTATCGTGAAAACTCAGGCCACTTGTCTCTATGGCCTTGGAGAATTGTCGTTGTGAGAGGGGAAGGCCAATAACACACCGACACCACATCTTGTAACCCTCTCACTCTCTCATCCTCCCGTCGCCCTCTATTTTCCTTTTTTTTTTCTTTTTATGCAGAGAAGAGGGCCAACCAAGGGCAAAAAATAAGGAAAGATTAAAAAAAGGCCCACTTGAGTGCTGGCATCAGACAACGCGCAGTAACAGATAACCCAAGCTCGTCTTCTGAAACCCTTTGCTCTCTCATTACGGCTGTATTTCCAAGGGCCACAGAGCTGATTGGCAGGGTTCTAAAGTAGTTCTAAATGTAGAAATATTTTAGACAGTCTTAACCCCATCCGTACCAGGACGCGTTTCCATATTCTTTCTGCTTACTATTTGGTGATTTTATACAGCTTCAGATACTTATGTTGGGTGGGGATGGGGGTGGTTGAAGTAGTGAAGACTGTGGCCATTAATCTTCTGACCTCCATAGACTCTTCCTAATGTGAATAAAAGGGTCTAATCGTACAGAAATTTCAAGGTCAAAATGTGTCCTAGTATTGAAGGGGATAAATTAGGTTAGGTTAGATGTGAGGTGTGTGTTATCTTCATATCTGCCAAATTGGTCATCTTAGAACCACTGGAACCATGGAATGTTCTTAGAAACGTGTGTGATTTCAACTAAAGACTTGAATGTAGTGGCGGTGTGGCGCAGAACGACTTCAGAATATGGACCTGTATACTGCATGTGCCACTGCGCCACTGTGTACACAAATAGATACACTGACTGATTGACTGAGAGATAGATAGATAGATCGACGGACGGACATACAGATAGATAAATAAATAGCTTAATAAATAAACAAAATGCAGCAAATAAACCAGCATTACATTTCTCATCGTCATCCAAGACCTCCACCACCACCACCACCAACATTACCATTAAATATTCCAGCCAATCATCCTGACCAACACTTGTATAAGGAGCGGCGCCCCTAACCTCTCCTTCGTTCACTTCAGTTACTTCATCCTTCATCTTCCCCCCTCTTCCCCTAATCGCGTATATACCCTCTTGTCACCCCAGCCCCTACCAACACACACATACATACACACACACACACATACACACACTCCCAGTCCCCGCCCCCCCTATGGAAAGTGAACGTGGAGAAGGAAGAAAGGGAGAGTTAAGGTATGTCTCAATAGTTATGCCCGAAGTAGGTGTTCCTCATTCGGTTAGTGGCGTTAGGATTGTGTGCTGACTAAATGAAAGTGAATGGATGTTCGTTTCACAGTATCATGATGTTGGCCTGAAGTTGAGGTCACTAGTAATCTGTTGTTATAGTTGGTGGAGTTATTGTGATTGATGAAAGCAGTATATTTCGTTATCATTCAAGGGAGGGAGGGAGGAGGAGAAAGAAAGAAAGAAAGAAAGAAAGAAAGAAGGCAGGAAGGAAGGAAGGAAGGAAGGAAGGAAGGAAGGAAGGAAGGAAGGAAGAAAGAAAGAAAGAAAGAAAGAAAGAAAGAAAGAAAGAAAGAAAGAAAGAAAGAAAGGAAGGAAGGAAGGAAGGAAGGAAGGAAGGAAGGAAGGAAGGAAGGAAGGAAGGAAGGAAGGAAGGATGGATGTTGGAAAAAAGAAAGGATGTACGAGTATCTTTAACTGGAGCCTTTGGAAAGCAGTGATGGTGAGAGAGCAAAGGGTTTTAGAATACGAGCATTAACTACAGGTTATAAGCCTCCTCACGTTTCATAACGAATCTTACCATTTAATGTAACGTATGTATTTCAATATCAGTGTTTCTCGACACATAAAGCCACCATAATGAATACCAAGGATGATATACAAGTTATTTCTACAACTACGTCGTTTGTTCTTGATTTGTGTTAGAGTTCCATATTCACTGTTCTAATCTGATAACCAAGACTATCTCAGTTATCTAACAGCATTTTCTTAACCAATCTCTTCCAATATTTTTTCTAACATTATCAAGTGTACTTTTTTTGCTTCTATCGTAAAAATAAACCCTTCTCATGACTTTCTTTTATGTTGCTTGCTTTGAATTTACCACATTAGATAAGGAAGTTTTCTATCATTTATTTATCTTTATTAGTCATTTCGTGAAGCTGGAACCGAATACTTCCTGTTCTATTTCAAAACAACATTACACATACCTATCTATATCTATCTGATGAGCTCCCTATTTCATATCTTTCTTTTCTTTTCTTTCTTCTTTGCCTTATTTACTCGTATGTACTAAAAATATATTCTGAAACACTTCTTTTACACCTATGCTTTCCAAAGGTTCTAACTAAAGTGCAGTATATTTTCAAGGATGTTTCTCTTGGTTCTAGTACCAGATTGACAACATCTCTACATTAACAACTACCGAAACATTCTTGACTTGATAAAAATCTCTGTATTGCCATGACGCGTTTCCATATCCATTCCGTTTACTATTTGACGATTCTGTATACAGCTTCAGAAACTTATGTGGGACTAGAATAGTGAAGACTGTGACCATTAATCCTCTGACCTCTGACCCCCAAAACTCATGGTAAAAGAGCGTCCCAGTACTGAAGGAATTAAAAGTAGTCACGGTGAGAGAGCAAAGCGTTTCTGCACACAGGCCGAGCAGTGCATTTCATCTCCAGCGTACAGAGTCACAGCCCCTCCACTGCTACTGAACCTCGTGCTTAGAGTGACGTCACGCTTGTCCTCGGTTCCTACATCACGCCACTCTTCAGGGCCTCCACGTCACTAGGGCTGGTGGTGGTGGTGGGGGAGAGGCACAATCATGACACTGACTAACAGCAAGCAGGGCAAAAAGGGGAGATATTGAACCAGTCACTGAGGATACATTATGCACACACACACACACACACACACACACACACACACACACACACACACACACACACACACACACACACACACACACACACAGATGAAATAAGATATAAAGAAATTGTCACGAACATTTCATACAATAGAGGCAATACGAGCAATGTATGGATGTGGGAGAGCGGCGAGTGAGAGAAAGCATGGAGTTTACAATGACGGAATGCGGATGCGGGCGTGAGGAGGCGAATGCGAGTGTAGTGGTGGTGGTAGTGGTGATGGTCGTGGTAGTGGTGTAGGTGGTGTTGGTGGTGTATGAGTGAGAGAGAGTCATAGGGTGTCTGTAGTGATGGGAACAACAACAATAATAATAACAACAACAACAACAACAACAACAACAACAACAACAACAACAACAAGTAGTAGTAGTAGTAGTAGTAGTAGTAGTAGTAGTAGTAGTAGTAGTAGTAGTAGTAGTAGTAGTAGTAGTAGTAGTAGTAGTAGTAGCAGTAGGAGTAGCAGTAGCAGTAGCAGTAGCAGTAGCAGTAGCAGTAGTAGTAATAGTAGCAGTAGTAGTAGTAGCAACAACAGTCAGTCATAAAGTACGCCTAATTACAAAGTACGCCCTTCAGACATGCCCTTTAGACAAAACAGGGCAAACTCCAAAGATACTAAAGTCACGCCACCACCACCACCACCACCACCACCACGACTACCACCACCCTGTCGACACCGCGTCTAGACTGTTGTGTGTAATTCACCTCGGTCTCCTGCTGGTCACCCAGCCAGTCTTCCCCATTACGGAGCGAGCTCAGAGCTCATAGACCGATCTTCGGGTAGGACTGAGACCACAACACACAACACACACCGGGAAAGCGAGGCCACAACCCCTCGAGTTACATCCCGTACCTACTTACTTACTGCTAGGTGAACAGGGGCCACACATTAAGAGGCTTGCCCATTTGCCTCGACGCTTACCGGGACTCGAACCCGGCCCTCTCGATTGTGAGTCGAGCGTGCTAACCACTACACTACGCGTGTGTGTGTGTGTGTGTGTGTGTGTGTGTGTGTTACTGTAATGTTGTTGTCGATGATTAGTAAGGTTGTCCGTCCCGTGAGGTTTGTCTGTGAATATAGCTAACACTGACTACTATAAGGCGCTCTCTCTCTCTCTCTCTCTCTCTCTCTCTCTCTCTCTCTCTCGTTATTGCAAAAGCGATTACTAAAACATGTGAAACGCTTAAGAATTTATTCGTCGTCAAATGTGTGTGTGTGTGTGTGTGTGTGTGTGTGTGTGTGTGTGTGTGTGTGTGTGTGTGTGTGTGTGTGTGTGTGTGTGTGTGTGTGTGTGTGTGTGTGTGAAGACGTTAATTCCAAAAGCCAATGACCGAAGATGGCCGGAGAGAGAGAGAGAGAGAGAGAGAGAGAGAGAGAGAGAGAGAGAGAGAGAGAGAGAGAGAGAGAGAGAGAGAGAGAGAGAGAGAGATCCACTTTCAGGACTTTGCTAAAAAAAAAAATCTTGAACTTACAAAGAAAAAAAAATAATCATCTTAATGAAAATACAAGACGTTTTTCTCGCCCCTCCAACTGCTAACTCTGTACAAGGGCCTTATCCGCTCCTGTATCGAATTATTCCTCACATGTTTGGGGGGTTCCACTCACACGGTTTTACTAGATAGGGTGGAATCAAAAGCTTTTCGTCTCATCAACTCCCCTCCCCTAACTGACTGTCTTCAGCGTCTTTCTCACCACTGGAATGTTAAATCACTTGCTATCTTTTATCACTATTTTCATGCTAACTGCTTTTCTGATATTGCTAATTGCGTGCCTTCTCTCCTCCTGCGGCCTCGCTGCACCAGGCTTTCTTCTTCCTCTCACCCCTATTCTGTCCAATTCTCTAATGCAAAAGTTAACCAGTACTCTCAATCATTCATACTTTTCCCTGGTAAACTCTGGAACTCCCTGCTGTATTTCTATCTTCCTACGACTTGACTTCTTTTAAGAGGGATGTTTCAAGACATTTGCCCCAGACGTTTGGCTAACTCTCTTAATCTTTTAGAGAACTGGCAATCAAGTGGGCTTTATTTTTTTTCCTTGGCGAGCTTCTCCTCTTCCACAAGAAAAAAAAAAACGGTTACCTGCTCATATATACTTGCTTTTTGAAGATTTTCTTGGATAGATTCTAGCAATATGTGATTTTTATACATTTAACGTAGGTGAAGGGCAGAAGGAGACGTGGCGCAAGACCCAATAACAAACTCTATATGCCCGACCACGGTTACCTGCTCGACTGACGATTCATTCTCCTAATACCGATTCAAGACCACGGCAGCGTCATGCAAAACACCGAAGAAATATTTGACGTAAGTATGTCCATGTTAAAATACAGAGTTTCGTAAAGAGAACAAAGGAATAACATGTACAGCAGTTATTTTTGTCTGTTCTTTGATGAGCTGTTATAAGGAGAGAAGTAGAAAAATAACGCATGATGTAACAAAATACAATTAAATAAACTGTTATCGATTTTTCTTCTTTATACAAAACCATAACAAAGTGGATTGATTAATAGACAACTGGGCAAAGAATAAATATGCATATCATTTCAAAAACATGAATTAATTAACTACATAAATAAGTCAGACAGTTATTCCTTTTTGGGGAGCTAACTCTCTCGGACCTGCAAGGGAACTGGCAACTAAGTGGGCCTTTTTATTTTATGCTACCCTTGGCCAGCTTTCCCCTCTTACATAAAAAAAAACATAGAACAAAGCCAATCAACCACTAACTAACTAATTAAATAGCTGATGAACTAACTAATGAATAAACTCACTTGTTCAAGCAATTAAACTAACCAATCACTAACAAGACTAAACAACCACGAATGCCTAACCTAGCATAACCTAACCTCACCTCACCTAACCACGGAATCAAACACCTAACTTAACCAAACTTAATCTAATCTAGCCTAACCTAACTTAATCTAACCTATCCTAAACCAAGGCAACCCAACCTAATGTAAACCTCAATACAACCTAACCCAACCTCACTAACCTCCAATATACACACGTTACCTAACTTAACCAAGCCTAACCTAACCTAACTTAATCTAACCCAACACAACCTAACCTAACCCAACTTAACCTAAATAACCCCGAATACGCATACCTAACCTAATGTAACTAAGCAATACCTAACCTAACCTAACCATAATCTATCCTAACCACGAATACACCATCTTACCTAACCTAACCTTAACCTAACTTAACCTAACCCAACACAGCTCAACCTAACCTAACTAACCAAGCTTTACCTAACCTAGCCATAACCAAATCTAACCACGAATGCACCAGCTTACCTAACCTTACTTAACCTAACCAAACTAACCAGGGAACTCCAATCATTAACTAACTCAACTTACTACGCAGCGGGAATGGCAGGGATACACATACATAAGCACTAGGAGGCCAACACGCAGACATGAACAAGACGGCTAATAAAAAATGTAAGTCTCACACAAGCCCATGCAAGACGTGAGAGCAATGCAAGACCCTGAACGCTCTCTGAAAGGCACTAGTGGCGGGTAATGTCCCTGAGTCTCCTCCTCCTTGTTAAGTGTTCGTGGAGGTAAGAAGGTGTGTGTGTGTGTTGAGTAATGAATGCTTCGTCATCTTCCTCACCTTCTTTCTCACCTTCGACTTGAGCTTAACCTTTGCACGATCATTACTAGTTTTTTTTTTTTTTTAAGACTTTTTTTTTTTTCTACAAACTGATCAAACTAATCTTTCCTTCCGAACATGATATTGAAAACGTTTGGCATCTAATAACAACAACTACTACCACTACCACTACTACTACTACTACTACTACTACTACTACCACAACTACTACTACTACGATTACTACTACTACTACTACTACTACTACTACTACTACTACTACTACGATTACTACTACTACTACTACTACTACTACTACTACGATTATTACTACTACTACTACTACAACTACTACTAAGAATAATAATAATAAAAAGAAGAAAACGAAGAAAATAATAATAATAATAATAATAATAATAATAATAATAATAATAATAATAATAATAATAATAATAATAATAAAAATAATACCACCACTACTAAATCCTCCTCACACACTTCCATTCCTCATCCCTTCCTCCTACACTACTACAACATACTAATCTCATTTACTCATTCCTCTCACTGGACATGACTGGAGTACCGTACAAGATAACCGACCACCTGACCCCACCACCTTAACACTCTTCACATCGTCTATCGTCCACAACAACACGTCTACTGACCGACCTATGAGGGAAGATAAACAAACACACACATAGGTAAGGCTCGCTGGATCCCCCTTGTATATACGTCATCTGAATTACAGTACTAAGAATTAATAACAAGAGGTGAACATTGTGATTAATTAAGAAACAGTGTAACAATCTGTGCTGTTGTGTTGGGCCAATATATGTTAGGTAAATCTTGTGTACTTTAAATTCAAACTTCAGCTTATAAATGTATAACAAGAAGTGGATATAGTGATTAATTAAGAAATGGTCTAATAATCAGCGTTGTTTATGTGTGTTGAGCCAATAAAAGTAAGTAAATCAAGTATAAGTTCCTTGAATTCAAAGTTACGTCTTACAAATTAATCATAAGACGTGGACATAGTGATTAATTAAGAAATGGTCGAATAATCAACGTGGTTTGTGTGTGTTGAGCCAATAGAATATAAGTAAATACGTTGAATTCAAACTTATACATTACAAATTAATCAATATTGGAAGATCTGGTCAGTGTAAAGAGTTAAGAAGTATGCGAGTATACATCAATGCTTAACACTGCTCATGCGTGTTGGACGAAAAGATAAACATATCAAGATTAACTTATAAACAAGAGTAGGTTAAGTCTAAGTGAAGAGGAATTAATGAAACAGCATCTTCTCCCACCAAGAACTGAATCATCACTACACATTCGCGATTTAGCCATTTTGTTGTCATGGTCGTTCTTCCTTCACTTTCCTACCATGTAAAAAAAATCTAATAATAAATAAAAAAATAAATAAAAAAAAAAGGTTCATGGAGACATAGGAGGGAAAAGGGGAAAAGCAGGTGATTTTGGTGTTGTAAGCTACTATTAAAACAATTTTCATGGAGAGACAGGAGGGAAAAAGAGAGGAAAACAGGTGATTCTGGTGTTGTAAGCTACTGTAAAGACTGTTTGCATGGAGACACAAGGAAAAAGAGAGAGGAAAAAAAAGGTGATTCTGGCCTTTTAAGATACTGTACAACTGTTTGCATGGAGACATAAGAGGGAAAAAGAGGAAAAAAGAGGTAATTCTGGTCTCTAAAGCTAAAACCTGTTTGCATGGAGACACAGGAGGAAAAAGAGAGGAAAACAGGAAATTCTGATATTTTAAGCTACTTTAAAAACTGTTTGTATGGAGACACAGGAGCAAAAAAAAAAAAAAAAAAGAGGAAAAACAGGTGACATTGTATTTCAACCTCCAAAAATATTCACAAAGCCATAGCATGAAAAATCTACAAAAATATACGAGTAAGTATGAAAAAATGTTGTCCAGCAGTAAAAGGATTAAACAACAAACTTCCTTCAGTCACAATAAAAACAAAGCAACTTAACGAGGCACCATTTTCTCTCACTACCATCCAATCATCACACACATCTATCAAAAAAACAAACACAATCCAACCACGATCAAAACAGCAAGCAAAAATAGAAGAAAGCGAAAAGGACACCCACCCTCAGGAACACTCCATCTCACCACCATCAAATCACAACATACATTTACTATCCAAAACAAACACAACCCAAAGAGGAGAGGACAATCTCCCTTAGGAACACCATCACAACAGCAGGCAGGAAGGCGTCTAGAACTTGCATCAGGAGTGTTATAGTCCGTCCAATCTAAACTGGTTCGTGTGTGTGTGTGTGTGTGTGTGTGTGTGTGTCAGATCTTAAGGCAAAACTGCAGTCTGTCCTTGTGATAAGAGTGGTGATCAACATAAAACAAGTATCATTCACATCAAATCAATAATATCATCAATAAGTACAATATGTTTTGAACTAAGGAGCCACTTTAGTAAGAGTGGAAGTAGGGAAAGAGATAAGTAAGTAAAGAGAAATGGAGGAAAAAAGGAGCGACAAGAGGTAAGGTAAAGGATAGAAAAAAGTGAAAGAAATAATAAGGAAAGAAAGTTGACAAAGGGAGGAAACAAGAGTAAAAGAAATAGGTAAAAGAAAGAGTAAAGGACAACAACCCTTAGGAACACCCCATCGGAACAGCAAGCAAGGAGGAAGACGAGAAGAAGCTGCATCCAGAGACGACCCAATTAAGAGACCAGGTAAGGCAAAGATGCGTGGGAAAAGATCAAACTCCACACCTGGGAAAAGCTAACCTCTGTGCTGGTATCTGAGCCTTAAGAGTTCCTAGCAGTTATCAGGCGCGTGTAACCTCCGCTCCCTGCCTCTTAGCCACTGAGTTTATGTTGCGGTGGATGAGAGAGGAAGAGAACAAGAAAAATTTGAAAAACGAGAAGGAATGGGAGGAGGAGGAGGAGCAGGAAGAGAACACGAATAATAAGAATAAGAACAAGAACATGAAAAAGGAAGAAAAACGGTGTGGAGGAGGAGGAAGTAAAAGAGGAAGACAAAAAGAACAAAAATATTGACAAAAACAAAAGGAGGAACAAGAACAAGAAAAAAAGGAGGAGGAGGAGGAGGAAGACGAGGAGAACAAGAACATAGACAAAAACAAAAGCAAGAAGAACAAGAAAAAAGAAGAGACGGAGGAGGAAGAGGAGAAGGAAGAGGAAAGCAACACCACCACCACCACCACCACCACCAACAACAACAACAACAACAACAACAATAACAGTAACGTCGCTTCTGAAGTAT
>NC_059302.1:2440924-2453424 GCF_017591435.1 Portunus trituberculatus | reverse complement strand
CAACAATAACAACAACAACAAGAGGAAGAAGAAAAGAAGAACACAACGAATGAAACAAAACACTCCATAAACAAGCCAACACATCCATACCTAACACAACACAACACAATACAACACAAATAACTGACCTAACAAAACTAGCAAAGTAACATCCACCACAACTTAAACATTCATCTTCAACACAAAAAAAATAAGAAGAAAAAAGATGAAAAAAAATACATGACGACCTCTTTCTCACAACCTTCTCTGCACAGTTGCATTCACGCTCATCCAAACCACCTCAACACGCCGTCCACTCCCTTCTGTTCCCTTCTCTCGAGCACAGCCAACCCCATTAACACAACACTCATGGCGTAAAACATTAACCCCTTAACCCCTTCAGTACCATGACACGTTTTCATATTCATTCTGCTTACTATGCGGTGATTTTATACAGCTGCAGAAACTTGTGTGGGGGATTAAAATAGTGAAGACTCTGGCTATTAATTTTCTGACCTCCATAGATCCTTCCTTTTTTTTATACCATGTGGGCTTTTCACGGGAATTTATGGGTTAAAGGGGATACTTTTTGGGGTACCTCCTATCTCAAAGCCCACCCGCTAGGAAACCGTTGCCCCGAGTGAGGAAGCCCAACCTACACTCGGACCGTGGTGAGGACTCGAACCCGTGCGCTTGGAGACCACTCGGACACCAAAGCACGCATGGTTCCATTGTACCAAGGCGGCCTAATGTAAATTACACCCAAAACTCAAGGTAAAAATGCTTCCTAGTACTGAAGGGTTAAGTACTGGGAGGCATTTTTACCTTGAGTTTTGGGTGTGATTAGACGATTTTGTTGACATTAGGAAGGGTCTATAGAGACCAGACGATTAATGGCCAGATTCTTCACTATTTCAATCCACATATAATTTTCTGAAGCTCTATAAAATCACCAAATAGTAAGCATAATAAATATAAAAACGTGCCCTGGTACTGAAGGGATTAAAAAGTAAAAAACAGTAATACTCAAACCGCTACATAGTTTTTCTTTTCTTACCCTCGTATAAACCTTACTTATTTGACTTTTTACTTATTTTTTTCAGGGCGAGTGACACTGGCTACGGTCCGCCTCGGTGTGTCGGTCTCTGTCTGTGTGATGGCCGCGGGTTAGGGCAGTCAGCGGTCCGGAAGTACTGTAAAGAGTCTCCCCCGGCCATCATGCGACGCGGAAAATAAGTCACTTGTTCCTGTCTTCTTCAACCCTCCTCATCCCTTCAGTCTCGGGTCTTTGTCCTGGCTTGGAGGTGCTGGTGGTGATTTCATGTTCTTTATTTTTCTGTTTTATTTTTCTGTATTTCGTTCATTTATTTTTTTTTTTTTTAACAGTTCAGAATTTATCAAACGTTTTTTTCAGTTTTTCTTTTGTCATCCTATACTTTTATTTTGTTCAAAAAGTAAACCAATAGATAAATCAAAGAAAATCTCTCTCTCTCTCTCTGTGTGTGTGTGTGTGTGTGTGTGTGTGTGTGTGTGTGTGTGTGTGTGTGTGTGTGTGTGTGTGTGTAAAAAATTACAACGGAATCAAAACGGGATAATTCAGTCTAACTCACAAACAAGCACTCGAAGGCCTTGTTCCCGCACATTAAGAGCAACAACCACTTTACAGCAATACAAACACAACCCTACTTCACCCTCGCCTGTTTCCATCTTTCTCATCTCACGCTGACTGACTGGTAACATGAGACACTAACAAAAACCCACAATAACCACTAATTCGACAGTTTACAAGCACAGGCATTATAATCGCTTACTTATACAATCACCTGAGCCTCGCCCACCAATAGACACAGGGATAATTGCAAGCCACGTGTCCTTGGGCTGGAATTTATGATAACAATATTGTGTTCACATAATCATCACCTCACACAGAGCAATCAAATGAACGTAGCACGCTTTGTAATCTTGATAAATAAGCAGAACTAATACCAAGAGTGACAATGAGATCGACGCCTCTGACTTGATATACTATGAGGAACAAATTGCAATGGAACGTAAGCGACCTTGACTTGTAACCATGTGATTTTTTTTATCCCTAGAGAGAGAGAGAGAGAGAGAGAGAGAGAGAGAGAGAGAGAGAGAGAGAGAGAGAGTGTGTGTGTGTGTGTGTGTGTGTGTTTTATGGAATAGGAGAAGCTAGCCAAGAGAAACAAAAAAGAAAAAAAAGGCCCACTTGATTGCCAGTTCCTTAAAAGATTAAGAGAGTTAGCCAAAAATCTGGGACAAATGTCTTGAAACCTCCCTCTTAAAAGAAGTCGTAGGAAGTGTGTGTGTGTGTGTGTGTGTGTGTGTGTGTGTTTGTTTCACTGTTTGATCTGCTGCAGTCTCTGACGAGACAGCCAGACGTTACCCTCCGGAACGAGCTCAGGGCTCATTATTTCCGAGCTTCGGATAGGCCTGAGACCAGGCACACACCACACACCGGGACAACAAGGTCACAACTCCTCGATTTACATCCCATACCTACTCACTGCTAGGTGAACAGGGGATCCACCCGGCCGGGGAATCGAACCTCGGTCCTCTGGCTTGTGAAGCCAGCGCTCTAACCACTGAGCTACCGTGTGTGTGTGTGTGTGTGTGTGTGTGTGTGTGTGTGTGTGTGTGTGTGTGTGTGTGTGTGTGTGTGTGTGTCTATTTCCCGCACGTGTGACGATGGTGATGCTGATGGCTTGTATTCTGTCATGTGTACTGGTTTGTGAAGTAACGCCACAGATGCACTGACGCCTGTATTAACTGCGCGCCGTCCCATTCACTGCGCTGGACTCTCGACCCTCTTATTTTCAAACACAGGAACGTCACGCCACCTTAGCTCAGCGATTTTCTTTGAATCTCAGCCACAGTTCAACTCGTCACCATTGTCAACATCACCTCTATCATTATCATCGTTGTAGTTTTCCTCCTCCTCCTCCTCCTCTTCTTCGTCGTCTTTGTTGTCATTACTACCACAACTACTATCATTATTACTGTCCTCATCATTATTAGCACTTTTATTTACATCATCGTTGTTATCTTCTTCCTCCTCCTCCTCCTCGTTGTCTTTGTTGTCATTAGCACCACTACCACTACTGTCCTCTCATTATCATCACTATTATTTACACCATCGTTATCTTCCTCCTCCTCCTTCTTCTCCCCCTCTTCCTTTTCCTCCTCCTCGTAGCAAATTCTTCACAAACCATATGAATAAACTCTTCTCTATGGCTTAGAATGAAAAATGAACAATGAATAACAAACAAATATGACAGAGGACTTCGATTCGGCCGGGTGGAGATATTTGGGTGTGTCTCCTTTCACGTGTAGCCCCTGTTCACCTAGCAGTGAGTAGGTACGGGATGTAAACACACACACACACACACACACACACACACACACACACACACACACACACACACACACACACACACACACACACACACACACAACCAACCAACAAACGTGAACTTGTTACTCATCATCTTGTAATATATAATCATAAGACTCGGCAGAAAAAAATTATATACCCTACTATCTTTTTCTTTCTTTTTTTTTTTTTTTCTTACCTCTTGCACTTCAGCTTTTATCGAGGCGGGACGTAACGGTGATCTTCCTCTATTTACTTCTGAATCCTTGAGTTCTGTGTCTACTCTACTGTTTACCCTTCTGTTTGTTCACTTTCTCCTGTTTACTCTGAAGACTGTTTATATTCTTTGTTTCCTTTGTTTCCTTTCCTCTTCACTCACTTTTACTTTGGAGATCTTGAATGTTCTCTAAGTATTTTTGTAAACATTTGCCTATTCAGTCACTTTTATTTTTGAACCTTTGAATATTCTACTAATTAAGACTTTTCTGAATATTTCCTTATTTAGTCGTTTTTACTCTAGAACCTTTGAATATTTTACTAATTCTGATTATTTTCTATTTCATTCGTATCTGATTTTGAATTTTTGCACGCTGTCTTATTCTCTCCTCTATTTACATTTTTTTTTCTTTTGGAAGTCATTGCCACAACTGTTTACTCGTTTTCTCTCATATATCTCTTTCCTCTGTGTTTACTCATTCAACTTAAGTCTTGGACACTATTTACTCATTTTCTCATATACATCTCTTTTCCCTCAGTGTTTACTCATTCAACATAAGTCTTGGACACTATTTATTCACTCTCTCATTTACTCCCTTCCATTTACGTGTCTTAATTTATTCTACCTACATTACTCTAACGTTGGATCATCTTTTATACAAATATTTTTCATCATAAGCAAGTGAAGGCACGCGTTCCATATTATTTTTCCTTCCAGACTTATGTGACCGAGACACCGAGGCGATCATGCACAAAATTCACACCAGAAACCTTGCATTCCTTCCCTTTGTACATACAGATTTCTTTATTTTTCCTCGTATACATGAAGGGAGCTTTTTTTTTTCTTTTTTTTAGCCTCCTTCCTCGTGTGACCGTAACAGTGGGGCAACCGTGCACAAAATAGTACAAAACACACACACACACACACACACACACACACACACACACACACACACTGAAGAAAGTATTTAATGCATGATCAACCGCAAACACGAGTCACCTTCGAGGGAAGTCAAGCCACGCCCGTCCTCTAAATCTCAGGCAGACGTGTCCGGCCCTCCCTTTACGTCAGCAAATAAACAGTACAGCAAAAAATGATGAATAAATAAGCAATTGTACAGCTCATGGCCGCGACGAAATACGATATACAGTAAACATTAATCCCATGGTCACTGTAAGCTAGAAAAAGCGTTAAAAACTACATGAATAACACAATTAAGTAGAACAGATGACAGATCCGTATATTTTCAAACATTTCGGCGTGTTTTTACCATTTTGAGGAAGTTCTCGAGAGCGTTTTCATGATTCTAAAGACTGTAAGTACCATACGCTACTAATACACATACAAAAGTCATGTATATCCCAGTAATCTTCTATGGGGCTGTGCAAATGACAAGCTAAAACTCAGGCAGGAATTGGAGGCAACAGCGCTTCAATATGTGTTTGTATGCACGGCGGGATGTCATTCCGCGGTAAAAGGTAGGGCGGTTCCGGAAACAGGACAATACTTGCATGTTAGAGAGAGAGAGAGAGAGAGAGAGAGAGAGAGAGAGAGAGAGAGAGAGAGAGAGAGAGAGAGAGAGAGAGAGAGAGAGAGAGAGAGAGTCTTAACATAAAATTTTACGTTTTGCCGATAAATAAAACAAAGGAAAACGATGAAATTGAAAGAAAATCGAATGAGAGAGAGAGAGAGAGAGAGAGAGAGTGAGTGTGTGTGTGTGTGTGTGTGTGTGTGTGTCCGCAATGGTGACCACGAGCGCTGGCGTCCTCGCACTATCCAAACACATTACCTGCCGCCACCACTTACGCATCAACACAAAACAACGTCTGTGATTTCCCGGAAAACTCCTAGACTCAAACACACCCACAGAACTTCCCTCCCTCTCCCTCTCTCTCCCTGTCCTTCTCTCCCTCTCCCTCTCTCCCTTCAAGCGCTATACGACCTTGTTGAAGCAACGCCGTAACTCTATCAAATCAATCACTCTTCTAGCATCCTCTGGTTTATCATTATTACTTTTACCTCTCTCTCTCTCTCTCTCTCTCTCTCTCTCTCTACTGACCACTTCAATTTCGTCTCTCCATTCTCCTTCAGGCTATTCCAAGTTTCTTTTCTCCTTCTCTTCTTTTATCTCCATCTTCGTTTCCCTTTTCTCCACATCTTAGCCTTCTCCTTTTATTTACCCTCCACATGGCCACGTCCTAACCTTCATTTTCCTCCAAACCACATGAATCTCCGTCTTCCTGTCCTTCCTCTACCTTCCCTCCTCCCTTCATTTCCATTCCACTACGTAAGAGTACAAGTTCCATTCTTCCTTCTCTCTCCGTTCATTCCTTCGTGTCCAGCCTCCTTCCCTTTCTACGGTAACAACTCAAGAATTTTGCTTGCCACTAAAAACACGATCTTCTATGTAATTGCTGTCTTTCTGCTCTCCTCTCTCCTCCCTCTCCTTTTATTGCCTCTAACAATGACGGAAGAACACACACACACACACACACACAGAGAGAGAGAGAGAGAGAGAGAGAGAGAGAGAGAGAGAGAGAGAGAGAGAGAGAGAGAGACTATCTAGTTCATTAAATTATGCATGTACTAAAGTAAAACAAAAATACATACCTCACTAACCAATAAAAATAGTAGTAGTAGTAGTAGTAGTAGTAGTAGTAGTAGTAGTAGTAGTAGTAGTAGTAGTAATAGTAATAGTAATAGTAATAGTAATAGTAATAGTAATACTAATACTAATAATAATAATCTCTCTCTCTCTCTCTCTCTCTCTCTCTCTCTCTCTCTCACACACACACACACACACACACACACCAGTCTAGTTTCCTTCCTGCTCTCACAAACTTTAAAATTTTAAGGTCAGAACGTGGAGGACGCTTGTTTGGGATTCACACGCTCAACTGCGCTAATACTGGAGCCCCTTCCCGGAAACTTTAATATTTTTTGTCTTCCCAGGAGTGACGAGGAGGAGGAGGAGGAGGAGGAGGAGATTAAGGAGGAAGAGATGGGGGAGATGGAATGAGGTGTGACGCGTTAAATCTTGTGAGAGAGAGAGAGAGAGAGAGAGAGAGAGAGAGAGAGAGAGAGAGAGAGAGATTCTTTCAACTGTAAAAATAAACAAAAAGCAAACCTCCAAAACGAAAAAAAAAATGAAGCCTATACATGAAAAGAAAAAAAGGACACGAAGAGAAAATATAGAAAAGGAAAGAAGAAAAAACGAAGGATAAATAAAAGATAAGAAAAGATAGAAAAGCAAACAAAATACAAGACATTACTCTGCTACCATCACAACCACCACCACCACCACCACCACCAGCAACAACAACAGCAACACGGAGAGACCACAGCCACATCACACATTCAACAAACGCTTCGCAACAGGCGGCAGATGCACAGAAAGGCCTCTAATTAAAGAACAGCATATAAGTACAGTCGTTACCCCGCTGGATGGCCGACACACACACACACACACACACACACACACACACACACACGTACCCGGCTAGACTTTTTATAGATTTTTTCTTTCGCCTCCCTCAACCAGAACAGGAAGAGTGACCCACCTCCACAGATAACAAAAATAATCAATAACTATATCTGAAATGTGTAAAAAGGAGACACGGCAAAGTGGCCCGAGTGGTGGAATGCGTAGGGGTGGCAGTGGTGTGGTCTCTCATTCCACCGGAAGTGTGATCTGGATAACGATGGCGTCTAATGGCACACAGTTGGGAAGCACTGCCCGCCCCACACGCCTCTCTCTCTCTCTCTCTCTCTCTCTCTCTCGCAGACCTCACAGTTTTAGAAGTTACGAATTTGTGGTATGTTTTCAACGATGGTATATAATTATGCTCTCTCTCTCTCTCTCTCTCTCTCTCTCTCTCTCTCTCTCTCTCTGTGTGTGTGTGTGTGTGTGTGTGTGTGTGTGTGTGTGTGTGTGTGTGTGTCCTTCAATCCTCCACTAACAAGCCACGGTCACATGCGTACTGACAGAAAAATTGACAGGTCCGTGAGAAAATAACGAACAGAGCACAATATACGTACCACATTCGCTAAAGTAAAAAGTGCAACCTGCCAAACTCCCACCCACCACATACATACATTCATACATACATACATACATACATACGTACACTGCTAGCTGGTTGAAAGAGAGACCGCCGTATGAGTTGGTTAGTTTTGTTTTTTGTTTTTCTTATGTAAGAAGGGAAAATTTGGTTAAAAGGACAATAAAAAAAAACGATTAATCTGGCTAAAGGCAACAACAAAAAAAAAGGGAATAAAAAGGCCCACTTACATGCCAGTCCCCAAGCAGTCCAGGTAAAATATTGACGTGCATGTAGATTAATAATGTTGATACGGTGAAAATAATAATCGTAAAAGTAGCCTACTAGGATGACACATACGGAATAAAAAAAAAAAAGTTAATGTGACCTCCACGATGTTATTACTACCTGCAGCCATGCGTGCAAAAGACATTACGATCTATTCAGGGCTGCTTGTATTATATCCCCGGGACAACTGACTCATTACAAAGCCACCTATTACGTATTTGACTTCTTTCCCTGTAACAACACTGGGTTAATTTCACAGTCCCTTATTTCTTCAAGAGCTTACCAATGCGGAAATCGTTTGGGTTCGATAGCTTACAAAGAGTGGAATTGGCCTTATTGTCTTCACTAGTTTGTTTGTTTTGTTTTGTTTTTGGTACGCTCCCGAACGAAAAGCAGAGATCAGAGTTGACTATGGAATCTGTTCACAGCTTAAGTACTTTCGTTAGTTAGTTAGCAAACATGAAAAGGAAGGACTGTTGAACTGGTATCATTGCGTGAGCTCGCCAATAATCGCCAGTTTCTTGTACTAATCCACAATGAAGCCATGCGCAATACAGGTCAACACAAATAATGCTCTACTAAAAAAAAATAACAACTTTCATAACTTCCGTCTACAGTCCGCACATCATCTATACCGGTCACTCTCCCTCCCCCATATCCCCAAAGCCCAAAGTATCCCCCCTCTTCCTCCCCAACGTTCGTCCTCGCGCAGCCATCCCTACGGTAATACTCTGACACCACAGCCTTTCTATTTCCTCCGAGCCACGCGTCATGACCCCGACTGCAGTGAAGGACAATTTCCAGGGCAGTCATACAACGGCATTCCAGACCATAAAGGCTGACTCGAGATGACCCTTAGCATGAAAAAAGGAAGAGGACGAGAGCAGGCTAATTCCGGCAAAGAAGCGAACGAGTTTTACGAGCTATGTGACCTTGGCCAGCTGTGGTGGCGGTGGTGG
Source organism: Portunus trituberculatus (assembly GCF_017591435.1). NCBI lineage: Eukaryota > Metazoa > Arthropoda > Malacostraca > Decapoda > Portunidae > Portunus > Portunus trituberculatus. Next base: position 2,444,547 of record NC_059302.1, on the reverse strand, counting down.
TGGTGGTGCAGCGCGGGCTACTTCAATTTTCAAAACAAGACCACTCCTACCTAGACATGTCCTTAAAACATTCCCTTCCTTCCTCAGCATCGTCTTTCCTTCATTTCCCTTCAGCATCCTCGGGTTTTTAAATTAGAGGTCGCCTTGTGAACGTCAAGAGAAGAAAATGAATGTGTTTTTGCGTGTGGTGAGCAGAGCAATGCAAGTTTCCTCTTCGTCTTTATGCACAGGAAATGTCAGAAGGTTTGCCAGGAAACATTAGAGAAAGAAAAAAAAAATACATGAAGTTACAACTCTGACATTTGGATAAACAGTAACCACGTGTGTGTGTGTGTGTGTGTGTGTGTGTGTGTGTGTGTGTGTGTGTGTGTGTGTGTGAAAGAGACAAGTTTGCCTTACCCTCCATGCACCTCTCTCCTCAAGACAGGCGGCATGGTGGTGGTAGAGGTGGTGGTGATGATGTAATCCCAGCAAATGCCTTCTCTTCTCTCTTCACGATGTCCAGCCAACAGCAGACCGGTGACTGGCCGACAGCACGTCCACTTCCCGGCACTGGAGGGATGCGTCACCCCTCTAACACGCGCTCACAACCCTACACGTAAGCACACACACTAACTGATACATATACGATCACAAATAAACGTAACCAACAGGAATTTGTATCTAGTGCCACGTGTAATGATGTCAACAGGAGTAACACCACTTTGCGAAATCCAAAGGCGATGGAACACGAGAGACAAATTAAGGTCTTCTCTGGGTAACGCAATAATGGCAGTCACTCTATTTCAAACAACACTGATTCCAACGAGTTTGTCCTTCTGTCGGACCTCACACCATAACCTCCCACCACCACGGCAGCCCTTGCTCGACTGACAGCTCGGGGGGAGTACCGACGGGTGGGTGGATGGGAGGGTGGGAGGCCAGCTTCCTCACCCCCCTTCTCTCCTCCCGCCACTGCTCCCTCTCTCTCTCTCCCCCTCGTTCCTGGATTCCCCGAGACGCACCTTCCTCGTCATCCTCTCAATGATCTGTATTTTCTCTTCGACTCATGTGGATTGTGGGAAAAATATGTGCTGCAGGAAAGTGTATGTGTGTGTGTGTGTGTGTGTGTGTGCTCGTGTGTGGTAACAAGAGAAAACCGGATCGCCAGAATTTCTCTCTTAATCCCGTTTCGTAATACCCGCCTCTCGCTGACTGACCAGTACCGTGTTTCCATTCTCTTATCTCGCAACAACTTCTAGACCTTATTGGAATGAATTGTGGCTTTAGTTTCCCGGTAAGATTGATTTTTTTTTTCCCCTTTTTGTCGCATATTTTTCTTAGGTAATGCAATACGAACGAGGAATGGTGTGTTGCTTCAGAAATATAAAGATGTGAATGAGTGGATGAGTGGAAACGTATGAAATGTCACAAGGGGAAAAAATTGTTAAACTCTATGACCAAGACAATCCGACACACACACACACACACACACACACACACACACACACACACACACACACACACATTATGCAAGAAACAAGGAAAATTGCAATTGTGACTTCTGCAAGGAAACTTACGATATTAACGGACGTCTCGAAGCGGAATAATTGTGTACGGAACTGTGTGATAATACTACACACACACACACACACACACACACACACACACATTCATTGTATATTCGCAGTGTGAAAGTTCTTTTTCCTTCTTGCACTTTCAACACTTGGATGAATCACGCCAGACAGACTAACAGTGTAGCAGATTATGTGAGTAGCACCACGTACCACATCACCACACCACCGTCCTCCTTCCAGTTCCGGTGAGGAGAATGACTTCGGAAGCCCGGATGGACGTAAGTTCCGCCCATTTGTGTTAATAATTCCACTTCCACTACACATTTATCTGCAAGCTCGACCGAAAGTCTTAACGAGCCAGTTCCGCTGAAAGTTTGATAGAATAATCTTTCAAGGGTTTGTTGACCGGATGCTTCATTTTATAAGATTTGTTCGTAAAAAGTTATACTGGAAATCATACTCATAGTTTTTGCTGTACACTTCCGTTTCATTGAAGATTCATTTTAGGTTTTCATGAACCTGGTTTTGGAATTCATGTCGAGAATATCGTCTAAAGTTTGGCAATAGTGTGAACGGAAACTAGGAAGAGGAAGAGTTTAAAATCGTGTGCAGAAACATTCCTTTAACATTTTACTTATAAAACTGAGAGGCTAATTTTCTCTTTAGACATATAATTAAGAATCCCTCAACCATTAAGAGATAACCTGCTCTTGTAAAACCAGAGAACACCACAACCCAAAAATACACAATCCTCTGAGACTAAACCACCATGGATAGCAGCAAAGGACAGCGGTGAGGGAGGAATTCTCTTTGGTAATTAAGTATTGTTCCCTCATTAAACAACAACACCATTCCTTACACCACCGAGCGATGGGAAGGACGTCTTTCCCTCTCCACTCCTCACAGGCTACGTCCTTGACACACTGTTGCTCTCTCTCTCTCTCTCTCTCTCTCTCTGGTGTATTTTGCCAGATTCCAACGACGCTTTCACTATACAACGCCCCTTTCCTCTTCTTCCTCTTCCTCCTCCTCCTCCTCCTCCTCCTCCTCCTCCTCCTCCTCCTCCTCCTCTTCCTCTTCCTCCTCCTCCTCTTCCTCCTTCTTCTCTCTCTCTTCTCTATCATCATTATCATCATTATCCACCTTTCCCGACGCCTCATTATTATTCTTGTCATTCCCTTGTTCTTTTTTTTATAAACTCCACCCTTTCCCCCTTTCTCCATCTTCTTCTCCCGCCTCCTCCTCCTTCTTCTTCTTCTTCCTCCTGCTCATTATCCTTTTCTGACCTCCCCAGTTATCCTTCACATGTCATTTTCTTTAGTGCTTCATTTTCTGCTCAGCTTCCTTCTTCAGCTCCTCCTCCTCCTCCTCCTCCTCCTCCTCCTCCTCCTCCTCATCATCATCATCTTCCACCTCGTCATCATTCTCTAAAGATTTATTATTATCATTATTCTGTATCTTTTATAGATTTCTTTTTTTTCTTTTTTTTCTTTCGCTTCAACTCTCCCTTCTCCTCCTCCTCCTCCTCCTCCTCCTCCTCCTCCTTTTCCTTCTCCTTGTCCTCCTTTTCCTCCCTCCTCTCAACATCATTAATCACATTATCATTCCTTTCTTACTTGCTGTTATCTTCCTATTGTCTTTTCTTCAGTCCTTCATCCTCTCTCCTTCGTTCTTCTCTTGAGCTTTTTCTTCCCCCACCCTTTTCTTCTTCTTTTTCTTCTTCCCGTTTTCTCCTTCTCCCTTCTGAACAGCCATGAAAAGGATATTCAGGAGTGTTGGTGTTTTGTAATCCTATATAATCAGATCTCTTATTATCCTTCTATATTTTGTTTTAGTCCTTCGTTCTCTAGTCTGCTTCCTTCTCCAGCACTTCCTTTTCCTCGTCTTCCTCCTCCTCCTCCTCCTCTTCCTCCTCCTCCTCATCATCATCATCTGACTTCGTCTATCTCCGTGTTCGTTATTTACTAGTCTTCGTATTTATTTATTTTTATTCTCTTCAGTCTTTCATTCTCTGTTCTTCATTTCTTCTTCAACTCTTCCTCCTCCTCCTCCTCTTCTATGTTCTCG
>NC_059302.1:2378424-2435924 GCF_017591435.1 Portunus trituberculatus | reverse complement strand
ATGTTAGATGCTAAAGGCAGGAGGAATTCAGTATCATAACACTTAAAAACTCCAATCGTGTTCCATAAGCAGACTAATACCACCATCTCATATACACCACTGATGGAAGTGTTACTGTTTAATAATTAGGATATGTAGCTTCCAGTGACTCCTTACCCTCATTATAAGACAGAAGAACAATTTAACAACAAACCTTGGTTACCGACAAAGATTATTTGACTAGGTTTCATTATAAGCACAGAAAATCACTTTTGACTTCATTGTGTTACCAGTATGTAACACTGTGGCTACAGAATAATGTTGTAGGTTACTGTGACATAGACAAACAAGAATGAGTTAACTAAGCTTTTGCAGCAGCACAAGAACGATTTATAACTACAGGCTTTGTCACCAGCGTAAATACATTGACGTTAAATATGAGAGAGAGAGAGAGAGAGAGAGAGAGAGAGAGAGAGAGAGAGAGAGTCGATCATTTGTAACGTGTCCATACCTCTCGCCTACTTTTATAATGTCAAGGCGAAGTTTTCATCTCAATCCATTCAAACAGTCACTCTTATTGATCCAGATGAGAGTATTGTATTGGTGTTCACGGAGCTCAGAACACGACGAGCTTATGAGCTAGTCCAATAATCCTCATGGCCTCCACTTTCCTGTTGACCTTACAGATCAGAACAGTTATTGCGTCATTGAGTATAATGTGCTCCCTCGCAACGAAATAATTATATGCATTGGAGCCTTCAGTACACAAAACGAGTAAATATAGGGCTTGGATATGTATCAATAATAGAAGGAAAATATATAAGGATGAAACAGAGAAGTGAGAAGCAAGATCAGTAGTAAAAGAAATAGTAACAGAATTTAGATAGATGTAGTAGTAGTAGTAGTAGTAACTAATTTCCTACTCACATTTGCGAGACGTGTTTGTTGTGCCTCCGCGGCGTCTTGTAACTCACGCGGCAAAAAACCTTCTCGGCATCCTCTTTTTCCTTCCTCTTGTTCCTGTCCATGCTCGATCCTGGGGTGACGCCTCGGCCTTCCAGCGCCTCACTGTTGCCTCTTCTTTCTCTACACCACCACAAAAAAAGCTCCTTGATGCCTGTCACGCACTAACAACTAATAATTCTTCCTACACAGCCACAGCGCCACACTACAGCTTCCCTTCCTTTCTTCCGTTCGCCCCGTCCCATCCTTTCCCTTCGCAAGCCGTGGGTGGTGGTTTATTTTAAACCTGACCCCTTCTGACCTGACCTGTTGATCTCTTTTGTCCCTCGTCACCCTTCACACATTCCAGACAGCCATAAAACATCATAGGCGATGTTGTAAGTGTTTACTTGGTTATTTCTATTTTTTTTTTCTATAGTTGATGTTTGATACGGTATATTAGCACGGTTTTATATCAACAGCAGCAACATCAACACAATTCGTGCATGCATTTAAACTACCTAGAGAACATTAATATTGACGTAATTGACTTTTTTTCTTTCTTTCGACGAAATTATTGCCTGACTACTACTACTACCACTACTACTACTCCCGCCAATAGATCATTGATAGTTTATAAAAAAAAAGATATTTCCTTCTACTACTGCCATTATTACTGTTATTGCTTTAATTGTACTTCTCTCAATCTAACAAAAAAAAAAAAAAAAAAAAAAAAACAATAGTCTAAACATTAAAAGATAATAGGTTACAAGTGACAATAAATATCAAACTCCTTCAGTACTGGGACGCATGTCCACCATGAGCTTTGTGTGATTAGACGGTTTTATTTACATTAGGAAGTATCTATGGAAGTCAGATGATTAACGGCCAGTCTTTACAATTTAGATCCGCACATAAATTTCTGAAGCTGTATAAAATCGCTAATTAATAAACAGAATAAATATGAAAATGTGTCCTGGTACTGAAGGGGTTAAGACTGCATTGCACTGAATATGGGGGAAAACTTTCACTGAGATGACCAGTCTAAGAACACCCAGGAAACACACAAGGATGACTGCAAACATGCCAATTCTTGAGATTACAAAGGCAAGGTTTAGTGGACTCCATGTAACTTTGAAGCAGCCTCCCACTGTGCTCCACCCAAGTGTTCTGAATGACAAAGGAGAACAACCATAATAATGAGTTATGCTACTTACTTGTCTTCAAGCCAAAGGAAATTAGACTGCAGCTAATGTTGTCCTTGAGCAGTTTTCTTCACTGGTCTCATTCTTCAGGAAAATAAACTATCTATCATTACTTCCTTGCCCCATGTTTGCTTGTAGTTTTTTCTTAATTTACCTATTTATATGTATATATATATATATATATATATATATATATATATATATATATATATATATATATATATATATATATATATATATATATATTTTTTTTTTTTTTTTTTATGAATAAAATTCTTGTTATATAAGTGCATGGCTTATATGCTGCTCATATTTATCTTGGAAATATCAGCTATATTATAATCTGTCTCTGGACTAGGTCTCTTTTACTTCATTCCCTTGGTGAGTTGAGTGCACCATCTGTATGGAGGTCTCCCACTGCTCTGACCATGATGTTTGATCTTAGTTGCACACAACATAAGCTTAGACTCTCCTTTCAGGCATCGTCTGAGTGAGTGAGCCACACATCACCTAACCTTGGACTAAGGAATGAACATGTGGAATCAATAGGGGACTTCATTATTACTTCCACAATTAATCAATGATATACATCAGAAAGAGCCTTCTTTTACTGCCCAGAAAAGTAATTATTGTCCTTCATATTATTAATATGCATATAATATATGATGAAATTCATGCCACTAATTATCTGATAAATATATAAACATATATACAGTACATACATACATACTACAATATCTACCACAGACAAAATGCTAAGGCATAAAATGATTTTATTTGCATATTATGTACTTGTTAAATGTTAAAATGCTGTGATAACAAAGCAACAAAAATGTATACAAGCTACTACCTAGCTTTGGTCTGTAAAGGATTAGCTGTGTGTGAAGTGTTATGATATATATTATGTGTGTGTGTGTGTGTGTGTGTGTGTGTGTGTGTGAGAGAGAGAGAGAGAGAGAGAGAGAGAGAGAGAGAGAGAGAGAGAGAGAGAGAGAGAGAGAGAGAGAGAGAGAGAGAGAGAGAGAGAGAGAGAGAGAGAGAGAGAGAGAGAGTAGCTAGTCTGTGCAATAATTATCATTGCATATTCTTGCATTTTCATTGTGCAGGACAGAAAGATTTGAAAAGTTCACAGACTAATCCCTTCAGATCAAACTGCAAGAATCACATCCCACATGAAAAATATTTGAAACATAAACAATGTGAGTACATTTATTTATGTAAATTCCATGGGTGCTCTTATAGTCAAGTCTCTGGTGTGTGCCAGACAAACTAAATGTTATATATATACTATAAGTATCTTGACTACTCCATGACAGTATTTCAACATTTTCTTATACCACTGCAAAAAACAATATCACTTGATCACAACATTCTACAATTACGTACATGAAATTTTGAGATTTCACAACAATTTATGGAGGAAATGACACCAAAAACAGATTGTGCACCTATGCATGTATGAATGTCACACATGCAGGCACACACACACACACACACACACACACACACACACACACACACACACACACACACACAAAAACACACACACATGTGAAATCTTGTGACCCTCAAACAAGGTGGGTGTTGGATCAGACCTGGAGCAAGCATGAAAATGTATCAGTAGTCTGTATGTATGCTTTCATCAACTAAAATTAGTCAATTTCATGATAGTAAAAATCTGCATTTATCTTACATAAGTACAGAAGGAGAAAGAAAGGAGAGAGAGAGAGAGAGAGAGAGAGAGAGAGAGAGAGAGAGAGAGAGAGAGAAAAAAAAAAAAAAAAAACTACAAGAGTATTTTGCACCATATCTTCAAGATAGATATAAAAAAGTTACCTATCACAAATACACTTTTACACTGATCATATCAAATAGCCATATCACATTTAATTACTTGCATTATTATAAAAATCATGTCAAATAAGATATTTCATGGAAATGCAATATATACTTATCCCATTGCATATCCATATATGTACAGAATTTGCAGAAATGTTGCAGAACATAATGTTAAACAATCTGTCTTTAGTCAGTGAAAAGTACTTTATAGAAATGCTAAAGATGATTATTTCCTTACAAATTCATGTATGTACAGTACCTGCACAAACACTGCAGAACAAAAGGTTAAACAACCTGCTTTCACTCAATGAAATTTAATTTATTGTATATTGATGAATAACTCTTCAATTTTGAGTTGACAATCTGGTGTTGCAAAGCATGTAGTACAATGACAAATTCTGTAAAGTCACATCACACATCTGATACTCTGAAGCAATAAATACACAGCAAGTCAAAAGACAGCAGGACACTGACTCTCTCAGGTACCAAGCACACCTCCATTGGCTGGAGACTAATAATACAATGATTTCCCTTTTTTTCATCTAGCTGTAATCATGCCACTGCATGAGCTAATCTATCAGACATGAATAGCTACAGGCAACCTGTACACAACCAAAGAATTCCTTGGTTTAGAGTAACTCAAAATATGGCATGTTAAAGCTTAAAAAAATTATGTGTCCTTGGATTATGTTTACTATTATACACCAGTGGTTCATAAATATTTCATTTCAAGAACTTACAAGAATCACTGTCCTTTATATCAAATATGAAGATGTTCTGTCTGCTTAGGATTTCCAAGATTTCAGAACATAATCACAATGGAGACATTGGTACATGAAAGAATCAAGTCTGAAAATCAACTTGGAAAGAGCCGGGGTTGAAAGCACTACTTCCCTTTCTTTCATTAAAGACTTGCTGCATTTGCTCTAACTCCATGTGGTGATAATGTTACAGTGATGATGATGAAAATAATGATGATGATGATGATGATTATTATGATGATGATGATGATGATGATGATGATGATACAGGATGAAGTTCTGGCTGTGACATGAAGACAGATATGCAGGTGATGGTGATAATAATGACTCAAGCTGATCCACACCCCATGTATGATAGCAATCAACTGCCTCTACTCCTGGGCAGTCTAACATCACAACTTGACTTGTACTTTACTGTAAATCCAATATAATGACAAAAATTGTAAGTTTCAACTTGATTCTGCTTTATATTTCAATCAGCAGCACTAAGCAGTTTTCTCTGACAGACAATTACCCTCTCAATTCAAGCCAATCACAGACACAAATCAATCCACTACTGGAAGACCTTTCCTAATTCATCACATCAAGTTCACATCCAAGAACTGGACACTCTATAGAACAGAATATAGTACCAGACCAAATCAGTGCACAGGCAATGATTTCAAAGATCAAATGAACCTCCAGCATTATAATTCACAAAACTTCAAAGTGTTTTGTTCAAATTTATAACCCAGAATCTTGTGAATATTGAATCTGTCTGGAGATCCAAATGGTTTGCAGCCAAATACCTACACATGTTCAACCATGAAACTAATTATGTGTCTAACGTGTAATGTAATATGCAAAAGCATAAAAATAAACCAATATAAAGATAGTGCTATGTGTACTTAATTTTACTTATTTCAGTGATTATAAAATCAATAATTCTTATTGTAAGAATCACAGTTAGTCATACACTCTTTAGTCTGTGAAAAAGCAATAACACCATTTGGAAATTATGCTGTTCACAGGTACACAGTAACTCTTTTCTTGATTTATTTCGAGAAATGACCATGATGAATATAAAGTTAATTAGATTTTGAGTTTTAAGACAGTACATCAGGTAGAGATACAGAATAACTAACATTATGTAATATATCCAAGTACAGCATCCATTTCTATAAAAATTCTATTCTTGAAAAAAAAATAATTGTTCACTTTCCACATGTAAATTTTGGGGAGCATAATTATACATATGTATCCTTCATCACTGAACCCTATGTCTGCCAAACTGAAAGTATGGGATGAAATGAAGCACAATGAACCTGGGGATGTTTGTCCATAACCTGTCAACTCTGGAGCTGCTTCAAATCTATCATTGTTCTTACAAGGTGGAGTTCAACTTAAATAATAAAAAATATTGTTTCTCTATGTGGGACAGATACAAGGATGCCTTCCTATATGAAATCCATCCTGCTAATACATGTAAATCAAAATTTAAAAATTTTCATAATGGAAAACTTTCTTGTAATAGATGATCAAAATTAGGATAAAAAATATCTCAGTATCATTATAATAATATTGATTCTACCCAAATTATGAATTCAAAATGAGTTTAGCATTTATATAATTCAAAATCAATCATGCTATACTTTTGTAAAATATAACCAAAATTTTTAAAATTCTTATAGAATGACTTCATTATTGCAAGTTCTTTCATATAGATCAATTATGCATCCAACTGTACTATACCTTCTGAAATAACAATAATTTTTGAGGCAAACTCCTTGTCTGCATGCATCAGTGCATGCCAACAGATAGCACCCAACCAAACCACATGCCATGCAAACTGAGTGGTAAGTCTGCTAGTTGCTGGATCTCTTCATCCCATGTCCCCCTATGTCTCTCCACAAATGCTTCACCAGCTACACATGTCACTACAAGTCTTTGTGGACTGGGAGCCCAACAAGACTAATAGTTATTAATGTTTGGCTTTCAATCTCCAACCAAGGCTTTAGACACTGGTCCAAGGTAGCACTACCTCAACCTTTTCCTTTCCAACAGCTATATGCTTCATGATATACAAGTTGATGTTTATTACCACCTGTTGGCTGCAATTCACTCACATAGACACAGTGCAGACTCACTAGACATAGACATCACCCAACTCCATTCATGTGCCCTGTGGAAGACTGTAACATAACTCTTTCCTAAAAATTAATAAATAATATCTAATGTGAAGAAATTAATACTGCTAAAACTCTGGACTTGTATAAATATGTGAGCAAATCAATGAGAGAGAGAGAGAGAGAGAGAGAGAGAGAGAGAGAGAGAGAGAGAGAGAGAGAGAGAGAGAGAGAGAGAGAGAGAGAGAGAGAGAGAGAGAAAATCGCATCCCATATTAACTTCTAGTAAGAGTGGTATCCTCCTCCAAAAGTCTCAATAGCCTAATCCAACATCTCTTTCTGCTTTGTCCTTATTCCATATCATGGTTTGAAATCAATGGATTTCCTGTAACATATCTTAAAAATGTGTGATCAGTTTAAATATCTAGGCATCACAACCTTACTTCAAATGGAAACTTCTTAGTGGGTTTTGCCTCTACCTTACTTGATGAATATGACTGTTTATGGATGGTCCCTTATTGATTTTCCTTAATATGGTGTGTAGGTATTCTCACACCTTGATTTCCCAGTCCCACCCAATGAAAGGGGTGATCATCACAGCTAGTGGTCACTTCACCCTCTGAAGATCAGACATCAATGTTTTCAATCATATATGTTATTTAGATCACTAGTCACTGTGTTATAATGAAAGTCTGATGAAACACCATTCCCATTAAGTTTTGCTGTCATTAACCATACACCTCCAAACATAGTAACTAGAGTACTTTTATACATATATACATGCTGGACGTTCAATACAGTCTCCATGTATAACACAATCAATCTAATATAAGTAAGAAAACTAAAAATTTCTAAACTGTTTATCAGATAGAGAAACACTAGGATGTACGAGAACTGAAATATATCAATTATTCTAAATGATCTGAGCTACAATGCTTTCTAAAACTGATGCCTTAAAAAGACACATCATTTGCTCATGAACACCAGTCAAAAGGTAATATCACTTGCATCTGCTCCCATCACACTGACAGAGAGAGAGAGAGAGAGAGAGAGAGAGAGAGAGAGAGAGAGAGAGAGAGAGAGAGAGAGAGAGAGAGAGAGAGAGAGAGAGAGAGAGAGAGAGAGAGAGAGAGAGAGAGAGAGCACCTCAGTGAATGGATAGCTTCCATGCCATGGTGGCACAGAAAATAGCTCAGTTCAGCCTTATCTCCAACATCCTCCAATTACTGATCTGATAACCAGCTTTTCCATGTTTCTTTTTTTTTTTTTATCAACTGACAGTCATTGATTATGAATACAATTAATGCATAACTGTAATTTGTGACTATTTTTCATATGTCAAAATCTAATTAAATTACATAAAAATATAAAACTCCAGAACCTCCAATACAATAGAATGTCAATTTAATGTGAATGAATATGAAGTCAATTTACAGCAACACCTTTAAGAAGAGCAGGTAGGTCTCTCTCTATGATGCAAATGAAATCTGATGTATCATTTGTAAATATATTGTTTTGAGTTCCATGCTTGCCTTCCATTGTACACCTCTCAAGACATGCCACAAGGCTGTCTCCAATACACTATATGTACTACATGTCCTCAGTTCCTGAGATAAAATCTGCATCTTCAGATGATGATATGCCTATTAGATGTGAATAAAGAACATATGTTTTTGAGAACAGGAAAAAAAAAAAAAAAAAAAATCATGAGTAAAAGGACATTTAAAATGTAAAGCAGTGTTAAGAAGAGCAAAAGTGTGTGTGTGTGTGTGTGTGTGTGTGTGTGTGTGTGTGTGTGTGTGTGTGTGTGTGTGTGTGTGTGTGTGTGTGTGTGTGTGTGTGTGTGTGAATATAATTTTCCTTTAACATGACCTCTTTATCAATAAGCATACATTTTTTCTCTGTTCTTCTGTGTGTTTTAGCAATGTATTACAAATTTTGTTTTCTTTGCTCTACACAAGGTGAGGCACACTTGGATATTTCTGCAGTACAAGCATGATAAATGTAGTGACTCATGCACAGCAAGTAGTGCAGTGGAGCACCACACAATTAATGTACCTCTTAATTCAACAGCAAAAAAATGTTTAGTCCATATATATATATATATATATATATATATATATATATATATATATATATATATATATATATATATATATATATATATATATATATATACAATGATGTCACATATTTTCCCATATTCATTAATCAAGAAATCTTTGTTTTTTTGTGTTTCTCTAACATACTAAATAAGTTCTTAAATAAAAATGACACTTCAGTTTATGGCAAGTATAATATGATAGTCTTCCCTGATATGCATCACAGTTCAATTGACATTCTTCTGTACTGAACAGCCAAATCTTTGAATCATGAGATGAAAAGAAAATACTGAAAATTCCCTTGAAAAAAAAAAAAAAAAAAAAAAAAAAAAAAAAAAAACAATAAACTTTATGGGAGTATGCTTGAATTTCAGATTACATATTTAGTAAAAATAAATAGACAGTTATAATATCAACATAAGTTTAAGCCAAAAGTGGAATGAGGGAGTCTTTCCTAAAATACTAGTGGACCATCACACACTAATGGTGGAGATGGTGGAGGGCTCACTTGGGGACAATCTCAAGGATTACAAGTGTACATTAGCTACATGCCCCCAAGGAGCTGTGGACAAGAACTTGTTTCCTCCTGGATGGCAGTGAGGCATCCAGGATTATGCCTTGTCCTCTTTCATATCCAGGAAAAGAGTGTAGACTTCCCGATTACACTCTCCCTTGCCGCTGAAACTGAACTTGTAGTAGCTGCCATCAGCACATATAGCTGTAAGGGATCAAGAGATGTATCCAACCAAAAACCTGTCTTTAATTCCACACTTAGTTATTAAATTTGTAATCCCATAATACATGCTTTTCATATCTATTCCTTGAACCTTTACCTTACATTCCCCTTACACTCTTTTCCCTATTTGCACTTCACTGGCTATAGTATTCTTTTCCTCTCTCGCTCTCTCTCATCATCATGCAGTTACAGAAAACTCAAATGAAACATGAGAGTACAGCTGAGGCAAAGCTAACCATTCCACAAATCACAAATTCTATAACAATGAACTGCAATTTTGTTGTGGATCTATAAGTATTTGCAACAAATATTATACATATTTGAAATTTTGCTTTCATATGACTAACTTTGTATACAAAATCTTCAATTCAGTGATAAAAACTGTTAAAATTTCTATTTCTAAGGTATATACCAGACTGGCAATCCCACATGAGGTGACCCAGACAAAGAAAGCACCACACACTTCCACACACATTCACTCTTATCATCAGCCACTGATGAAAAGGGAGTCTCATACAGCACAGATGGACACTTGGCATATACATCCAGAGAATGCCCTGATTTACCTCTACCCCTTCACATTGAGATTCCCCTATGCATTTCTGAGACCACAACAGATACACTGCACTTCCTAGTGTCCTAAATCCAAATTGGGTCCATATTCCAATGAGTCCTACTAAGTACATTCACACCCTTTTGCTTGTGTTAATGAGACTAATTTCCATGCACTCACCACTGCCAATCTGTCACTCTCCATTCACCTCAGTCATGCACAATTGCTCTTGCCTGTTGTACAGTCATTCCTCTCTGTCATCCAATACTCAATTCACATAGTTCATCCACTCTAGGCAAGACTTTCTCAACTTTCTATCCCACATATCTGATCTCATTATTCTCTTAAATGATTCTTTGGGAACTGACACTGCTCTATAGCACACCTGAAAGACATTTCTACCACTTTCTAATTTTCTTTCATCTTGCTTCTGTTTCATTTTTAGAAATATTCAACAGCATCATAATTTACGAATATTTATGCCTTCCTCAATGAGTTTAGTCATGGTCTTATCATGGTACTTTTCTGCTTTATTTCTTTTCTGTAATTTCAATTGTTTTTACCATCAGTACTTTTTATACACTCACATTTCATGAACACTCTAATTTTGGAGGCAGAATACTGCCAGACTCACATCTTTGCTTCCTCAGCAGCCACAGAAGCCATGAGAGTGAGGGGAAACACAAAAGCCAAAAAAATGTCAATCACTATGAGATGGAGGGATGTTGGCTAGAGGCAGTAGAGGAAGGAAAGGATTTAGGAGTAGTGATAGACAGGACTATGAAATTTTCAAAGCAATGTTTAGAAGCAAGAAATAGGGCAAATAGGATCCTGGGTTTTATAAATAGAAATGTTAGTTATAAAAGTAAGGAAGTGGTGCGTAGCTTATATAATTCCTATGTTAGGCCCCATTTAGAGTATTGCATACAGGCCTGGTCACCCCACTATAGGCAGGATATCAACATGTTAGAAGCAGTTCAGAGAAGAGCAACTAGGATGATACCAGCATTAAAGCGCCTGGAGTATAGAGATAGATTAAAGGAATTAAACATGTTTTCATTTGAGAGGAGATGTATAAGAGGGATATGATAGAGTTATTTAAAATGTTCTCAGATACAAACTACATAGATGTGAGATCTTTCTTTACCTTAGAGGAGGGCAATAGGACTAGAAATCATGGCAGGAAGATTAGAAAGCAAGGCTGCAGGTTAGATATAAGAAAATATTTCTTTAATCATAGGGTGGTAGACTTCTGGAATGCATTGCCAGAGACAGTTGTAAATAGCATTAGTTTGACAATGTTTAAAAACAGATTAGATAAGCACTTAAATTTATTAGATTTATAATTATGTATAGCACTGCATGATAGTTTTTATAAGAAATTTACTATAGTTAAACAAGACATGATCCCCATGTATGGGGACCACAAATTGTAGAGGATTTCGCTGCAGGACTTAGCCCTGTTAATGGGCCAAATATTTAAAATTAGTATATAATGTATTGTGTACTTGTAAGTGTATCTTTAAGTACTGATGACGAGGTCGCTGTGCGACTGATACAGGATAACCTAGATGGGCCCTGGTGGCCCTTTGTTATCCTATTATTTATGTTATGTTATGTTATGTCACAATCACTTGAGTGTGGTGGTGAGCAGGATGACAATGACTCATGTGTAGTGGTGAACTGAGAGGTGCTTCAATGAAAATCAAGAAGCATAAGGCAATCAAGTCATGTTCAATTCCTGGTTCAGAAACTTATTTCATTAGCTAAAAAATTTCTATGTCATCTTGCTCTGCTTGAAATCACCAGCTAAAACAAACACCAGCTTGAAGCCTTAGTGTGTATAAAAAAATACAAAGATATGCTACAAATAACTAAGATCTTACCAATGACTGAGTTGCTAGATGGACCAAAGGCACAGATACATTGTGACCCACCAGGCACCTCAAACTTGCAGAAACTCCACTTGCTGCTGAAGTACTTGGGGAGGAAGGAAGCTGATGCCAGGCTGCAAGACACAACAAAAACCTAAGAAATTTACCAAATATAGTTATTCTCAAAAGAAAGAATGAAGCAATTTATTACTGTACTGTGTTGAGATGCTGCACAAATACTGGTCAAATTAACATTATGGAATACCCAGAACAAGTCACAAATAAGTGAAAAGAGGTGAGTTTGGGAAGCATGGAACACAATGATGGACTGTTAGTGTGTGAGGAGAAAGCAAAAATGAAGATGAGGGGCTTTAGTCACAAAAGAAAGAAATGTATGAACACAAATAAATGGAGACTTTTTGGTCATGGTCATCTTCTAGGGGTGTTCTTAAAAAGGAATAAAATATAGGGAGAAAAGAACTCATTTCTTCTAATGGTGAAGTGTATGACTTTGACAAATAAGTAAACTGCATATGAAAATTTGTACTAATAAAATGCTATATTTGCTAGACATATTTAATGATAGCCCCATCATCACCTATGTATGAAGTTAAGTTCTTGGAGCAATTTTCAAAGGAATAACAACTGAATAAATCTTTAAATGACTGCTAGTAGACAGTGCCTTGTTACCATGGTTAGAGGGAGGAAAGTTTGAAAAAATTATTTAAATGTAAGTGAACATCAGCAAACCTTGACTGTTTGTTCTTCTTGTCCTCATCTTCTGTGGCAAATATGTGCACTGTGCCATGGTCGCTGGACACACACAGGAGGGAGGAGTCCTGGCTGAAGTTGATACTGGAGGGGAAGAAATATGGAGCCTATTATAAAAGTTACATACAAAAATACTGAAGTAAGGTATATTCATCAGTGACCATTTCTACTTTTGACTTCTGAGATATGTAACAAAGAACATTCTGCCAGGAATTAAGTTGAATATGAGAAAATATAGAGCTGAAACATCATGTAACAAGAATGATCATTCAAAGTGGTAAAGTGAAATCATAACAATGTGATGCAGCTAACTATTGGAGAAAAATAAATATACTAATAAAAAAAATAAATTAATTAAAAAAAAAATCTAGTATGAGGAAATTTTGGTGTGACAGAAAGTAAGTGGCAATAAATGAATGAGGTTTGTACAGTTACAGAGATATAGCAGATTTGTCTCTTTCTAAATTCATCCACCAAAACAACTATAGCTCACTATAATCTGAAAAAAAAATGTTAACATCAGATGAAGTATTTAAAATGTGGAATTGCCCATGATAAGGAATTAAGGCTTTGCTAGACACTGACTGACATGCTACTGTAAGAATAACCAGCAGTATACATCTTCATAAGTAAATTTTTCATTATATGTACAAAAGATTCACAAACGTTGTGGCTGCACACTTTATCCTTGCTATCATCATATACAAGAAAATTTACAGCACTCATTATTGGTAAAACACAAGTTTTCTACCAGAATATGGTGGCAGCATTTGCTCCTCTGCGCAGTTCATTCAGCTGAGTTCCACTGGCTGTGTCAAAAATTCTGATCAAGGTTCCCTTTTCAGAGGCAGTTGCTAATTTTGTTCCTGGTAGGTTTAGGGCTGCAAAGGAAAGTAATAACAATCAAATTGCAGCCCAAATTACACTTTAACATCCAGTAAAGAATACATAGATTACAGCACTGAGATTTTGTTCAAATATAGAGCATATTCAGCATTAAAAGTGACAGAATGTAGACCAATGTATATAAGATTTCATCCCCAATGGCAAACTGCTCGGTACAAGATGACAACCATTTCCATGCCAGTGCTTACCAATACAACTGAGAGGGGAGTCATGGGCAAGTATATCAAGTGGAGACTTTTCTGTGTTGGCCAGATCGATTATGAGAACATGGCCAGTACGGGGACCAGGGAAGGCCAGGAGGGAATTGTTGCTGTTTGGACACAGGACACACAGCCCTGCAGAGGAGACATGAGGAAGTAAGATGACAGATAAGTCTTGCTCATCTAACTTTACCTATCCCACCTAAGCCAGGTTAATTAGTCATGACTCATTTGATAAGGTATAAAGAGATTTTAAGAATCATGTAATGCAACCATGCTAACATCAATAACACTTCGATGATCAGACTTCAAATTATCACTCTACAAATTGTCTTAGTTCCTTGTAACCTATATAAATAAAAGCTTGCTATACAGAGATGCAGAAGAGAGAGTGCTGATGCACATGCACGTGCACACACACACACACACACACACACACACACACACACACACACACACACACACACACCTTTTGGATTCATTGCTGTGTCAAATACGTGAAGCTGCTGTGGGTTGGAGGTAAACGTGTAAACCTTTATCATGGTGTCTAGAATGACAACAATGCGGTCGCGCCGTAGCCTCACACCTCGCACCTCTGAGGCAAACTCCAGTTCAATCACATGTTTCTTCTTAAGGTCATCCCACACCATTACTGAAGAATAAAGAATACTGTATTAATTGTTTGTTACACTCACTTGTGTATTAAATGGCACAAAATCGCCAGTTGTTGAAAGCAGTCATCGTCCATGTAACCCCACCCTAATGGGAAAATGCAATGTTAAATGAAAATTATGATGATGATGATGATGACTTGCATACTAAATAAACATATAAATACCACACAGTTTCCTTTCGCTAATAAAAACCTTAAACAATCAAGCTTATGTTCACAGTGCATCTGTTACTAGAGCAAGCTAAGTACACATCCTCCATATAAGTTAAAGTGTGCACCATTAATAATCAAATAATGCAATGGACCACCAGGGTATCTTTGACATCCTAAACAAGCAAACTACCAATAGCTTTCTCTCATTCCCCTCTTGTCACACCTTTATTTGTTGGGTACTTGGGGTGGGTGCCGCCGCCCACCAGCGCCAAGTAGTTGCACCTGAACAGCATCTCAACGTAGCCAATTCCTCCATCTGAAAAGTCCTGCCGCTCCTTCTCCTTCAAGGGGTCACAGTTGTACACACGGAAGCCATTGTTCATCCCACAGGCAAAGCAACCTGAGATAATGACAGACCAGACAAGGATAAAATGAGTTGCTTGGTAAAGCACATCATGGTGAAACATAGAGGTATGTACTAGAGATTGATAGATACTGATACGATTAGAGATATATATATACCGATATATATATATATATATATATATATATATATATATATATATATATATATATAGATAGATAGATAGATAGATAGATAAATAGATAGATAATATAAACATGTTTTATTTGCCTTATAAGTTTATTAACACGAGAGAATAATAGAGGGCGGGGGGGAACATGGGAGAAATCTTCATAAGTTACTCCTGAAAACGTTTCTATAAAATTGCTCGCTACCAACAGTTGGCAGTACCGCCGCTGTCCTCCAAACTTTAACCCATACCACAACTTGTTCTCCACTGTGTGTGTATCTCCACCGTGTGTGTAAGCACTGTGCATGACCAGCTTTCACTGCTGACTGGCTTTTACCGTGGCTTTGCTTGTAACCAATCAAATGCTGATAGCAGACAGATGCGCGGTTGCATCAGAGCCAAAATAAACCAGTTTTAAATTTATCTGTTATCGGCCGTCGAATTTAAAAAAAAGGCTGATGCCGATATGCATCAAAATGCTTAACATTGGCGTCAATAATCAACCTGGCTGATAATCAGTCGATCCCTAGTATGTACTCTGTATTGAAAAATTAGAAAGAAAAAAGAATGGTGCAATGTGAACACAAGAAGGCCTGCTGCATCAGTCCCTCTCTCATCCTCTATACTGTAATGATCCTTATAAAAAATAAGACACACAGTTTACTTGACATCAGTCACTGCTCAGCTTTACCTCTGGATTACTGATACACGATGAAGTTACAGTATCACCTAGGTGAAGAATGAGTGATGCCAGTTATATCAGCAATCTCTTTCATTTAGTTCAAAGCATCTGTAAGTGTAAGTAATAGGGACATCAGATAGAT
This sequence comes from Portunus trituberculatus, assembly GCF_017591435.1. NCBI lineage: Eukaryota > Metazoa > Arthropoda > Malacostraca > Decapoda > Portunidae > Portunus > Portunus trituberculatus. Next base: position 2,419,768 of record NC_059302.1, on the reverse strand, counting down.
AGTTTACTCCTTCCAAAAGTATCATGAAGTGACACTGCAACAGTATATATGGGGATGCCTGTAAAAAATTACTATGTGGTAACTACTAACTACAATAGTGGATTAACCACTGGCAGGCCACACAACACCCTGCAGGGATGGCAAGAAGCCTGGCTATGTAGTATGTTGGCAACCACTCTGTGTCTGCACCAAATACATGGAAAAGAAAAAAGAAACAAGAAAAACTACCATTGGAAAAGCACCCTGAATGGCAACACTACTGATGGTGGATGAGGTGAAGGTCAGGTGACCCAGGCTGACCCAGGTGTTTTCCCCAGGGAGACATGGGAGGGAGATGGAGCTTAATCTGACATTGTTCAGGAGACAACAAGCTGTAGCGAAAATACAATTCTTTACTTCACATACACTTGTTAAACATTTGACACTACTGTTTAATAATACAACATAGGCTAAATATCACACACACACACACACACACACACACACACACACAGACGTAACTTCACCCAAAAGGAATTTCTACCTAAACATAAATCTCAAGAAATAAAATAAAATCGTAGTAGACAAAAATATATTAAAACTGTACGAGTGATCATTCCCGGACACTGCCATACCATGAGAGGCAGTGAGGCCCATGACCCACGTGGTGAGAGGTCAACAAAACACCGTGCCTTATTGCTTCCCTGGCAGGCTGGACCCACACCTGGCCCACACCACCACCACGGCCAGCCCCCAACACTCAGCCCCGCCCCCCCCTCACCTTGGTCTTGGTTGAAGCCAGCGTACGCCAGGCCATTACCATAGGAGTTCTTGGGACCCAAATTCATGGTGGTGGCTGCAGGGCTCCGTTCCTCTCCACTTAAATAGGACTACTTGGTGTCCTGTGACATGACATTATCTGCCTCCTGACTCGCGTTCCAATAACTCTCGCGCCGCACGCTTGTTTTGTATTAATGGTGCAGGTTTATTTGTTGCTATTTTTGTATTTTTCGTTGTTGTTTTTATTCATTTTCTTCTTGTTCGTTATACTTTAGAGGGGAATGTGTTTTATTTGTGAGTTGTTTTGCAGTAATTAAAGTTTTAAGAGTTTATGGAGTTTTCTGTGTGATCCGCGCCCACCAAAACAAATAGTGCTGGGTCTAAAAAATTCATGAATGACTAACTGAATGTATGCAAAGAAGACCTACTGGATAGCTAACAGTAAAGGAACATATTAGTGAGACAAGGTAAAAGTTTAATAAGTAACAATAAAATCACGTGATCAAAATTGTTGTTGTCCTCATACGCATTAAATTGTGTATTCTTTTATAGAATTCTTTATCATTTAAATCTTAATCTAACATTAAGGCTAATCTCAAAAATATAATTACATATATAAATTAATTACCAAGAAAATTTTGGTCGCCGCCCCTCCGCCTCTGTCACCATGGTAACGGTGTAAACAACAACATGGCGGTGACATTACGTCAAGCTGTGGCGCCGGGGGGCGTATACGACCTCCCTAAAGTATCATACAGCGATTCCACCAAGTTACTTATAAAAGGTTATTTAGATATATCAGCTAACTCTACTCTTTCATCTTATAGGAGAGAAAAAAAAAAACAATGACAAAAGCAAACATCAGGGCGTGCCGCCATAAGGATATCCATTAGCTCAACTATTTCTTCCCAGAACTGATCAAGGAGGCCTCTGTCAGCGCCCAGCACCAGCGGCAAATTGAGCGATGGGTGGGCGGCGGGCTAGGCCTCCCTCCCCACCGTGCCCTCACCGTGCCAAGCCAGGCGCCGCTCCCTCCCTCCTGCCAGGCCACACCACCACGCCCACACTTCCAAACCAAGAGATCCCACGAGGCGATTCGCAAAATGGGACTTTATGAACCTAACAAACTCTACGTCCCACCCCAGCCAAGTTAGAGGGCAACACTAGAACGATATTCATGATGATAGTAATAACAATAATAATAATAATAATAATGATAAGAATATTATTAATAATGTTAATAATAATAATAACAACAATAATAATGATGATAATAATAATAATAATAATAATAATAATAACAATAATATAATAATGATGATGATGATAATAATAATAATAATAATAATAATAGATAAATAGATAGATAGGTAAGTAAATAGCTAGGTAAATAGACAGATAAATATATAATGAAAGTAATAGATATGTATTAGTATTGTCAATGATAATAACTTTGCTTCCTCACACCAGAATATGGGCCAGGCTCGAAGGAGAGGTGCCAGGAACTGATGGCTTTTGGCAGGGAGGGAGCTGGATCACACATCACCACCAAGAAAGTGCCTCAACACCCTGCCACTCCCTCAACACCAGTTGACCGCTTCTCAGAGTGTAGGTGTCCAGTGGTGCCAGCTCATAACTGGTTCAACACACCAACAGCTGCAGTTATTAGTCAGACTGAATACATTGGGAGCCTAAGCATCATTTTGAAACCCATTTTTTATATTATATGCTATTAAGATCCACTTGTTAACCAGTTTCTTTCAATTTCTGACTAGTTAACATTGTCTTCATTGCTTTAGAGACTAAGGAAATTTGAGAACTATTATGTAAATGCAAAGTGTGTGATAGGAAAGATGGTGGCTTTGTCATGACAAGAGAGAGATGACTGGTGGAATGACTGATTTAAGGCAATGCAAAAAATGTAGAGGCATTTATGATGAGATTAAAACAATACAAGAGCAATTTTGTGTTGGAATTAAGCAAATTGAAGCTTCCTCAGTGTGAACTGGTAAACATAAGCTACAAATTAAAAGATAACAACATGACACTAAAATGAGATATCAAATAATAATGAAAGAAGTACAAGTTGGCAGATAATGTTAATGAATAAGCATGAAATTAATGATTGAAAAAATGAGTGTTAAAAAACTATAAGTATTCCTAACTTTAAGAGAGGTTTTCATTACATACTTATGAAGAATCAAGTGTTCCCTTCTGATATAACATGTAGTGGATCTTTTCATGACTTCCTACAGTGATGAGGGAGATGGAGGAGCGTGTGGTGTGGCTGGAGTCTATGGAGGCGGTGGGTGCTGGACAGAAATACCGTGGCCTCATTGCCTCACAACTCGCTCTGAAGCTCAGGGACTTGGAACTGCTTGACCAAGAGCGAGCCAGAGACCTTGCCAAAGCAGAGAGGCAAGCAGCAGCAACCAAGGATCACAAAGAATGATGTTGTCCAGCAAATGGACAAGAGTCTCACAGACTGAGAACAGTTTCTTAGTGAGCAGTTTTGTATTAAAGTGATAAACAAATAAAGATAGACAAATTTTGAAATATTTGTGTTGATTAATTGTTGACACACATCATGCAACACCATTGTCATGATCTTAAGCTCTTCTATCTTGAGCCATTTGCAGGGAATGCATTTTCACATTAATTTTATGTAGTATTATTTGTCACCAACCATGCACTCCTCAGAAGCTTCCAGTCATGAATATATGTTCTTTTGTTTAGGTGGCACATAAAGTATGTACTGTTCACATACCATGAATAAAATGTCTACTATATATTCAGTAGTTTGTTGAATTTTAAATAAAATTATCAATAAGTATGTATGGCACATATTTTGAGAGGTATGCATATACATCTTATGCATAAGTTACTGTTGGCTCATTTCAGTGTTCTGCTGACACTGAGGCAACTGTAGCCATAATTTGAGAATGTTCCGCTGCTGTACCAAGAAATGCCATGTAGGTTTGTATCCAAAAGTTTGTCTTGAAAGTCCCTTCTCTGAACTAATGTAGAAATAAAGTTTCTTACCATGTAGAAATAGTTGATAGTAAAGTTCATATACATGACTATGCATTGTAGTGTTGTAGACCGTCTACCTGCTCTCGGCAAGGTATAAAAAGTCCAGACAAAAAAAACTCAAGGGAAGGGAAAACCACAAGCAGTGACTTGCAATACCACAAAACAAGCAGCAAGATTTAAACTTTTCTAGATCTTGTTCAATGTAACACCCTCAGGGGATGGACCTCAATGGAAGAGTTCCTGTCTATGCACTCCTAATTAGGCCTGCTCTCATGTCAACTTTAATTACCTTCATCCAAGAAAACTGCAAGGGAATCATGAGGATGTCATCATTAATTAAATTAGTTGCTGCACAAGACTTTCTGGGTTTGTTCCACAGCAGCACTCCTGCCAAGTCATCATAGTACAATGAACTGCTACTGCAGCAGCTGTATATAACAACTTTACATGTGGCATGCCTTTTATCCATAAATTTACATCAGGAGAAAAGAATACTTCAGTTTTAAGCATTTTAATAGTAAAAATGGAATGCACTTAAAATACAAGGCACTTTGTATTGGTTTTCCTTTCTAGATGCTTTAGTAACATGCATTTCTTTTCTCTGTTCATCTACATCTAGACATAGTTATAAATTCATAATAACTATAAAAATAGCAATATTAAATTTAATTATAAGAATGAATTAACACCTTTACAGCTAATCATTTTGCAAAGCACCATTCACAAGGATATGATCAATTTGAAATTCACAATTATCTTCCTTGATTATTACCTTGTCTGAAAATGTGTCTTAATGGATATCAAATATCTCTCTAACACATGCCCAAGCTTATAAGCCTTGAAAGATGGCATTACAGCCTCACACAAGACAGTTTACTGTGGCTGAGGAGTTGTGCGGATGTACTCCTTTCCAGAAGGCACCTGGACTACCTTGTGCTCTGGGAACATCTTCTTGGCCTCATCAGGGGAGATGGAGGGCAGCACCATGCAGTTGTCACCATTGCACCAGCCAGAGGGAGTGGCAACTTTCTTGTCGGATGTCAGCTGGAGAGAGTCAATCACTCGCAGAATCTCACTGTAAAGGTGATAACCAATAAATAACTGTGTACAAATAAGTAATCTGGTAAGAAATAAAAGAAAATCAAGTCATCTATACTTGCAGTGGGTGGAGAAAGTTGACCAATATACTCTCTCTCACTGGGAAATTCACACTCAGTATATAAACTGATAAAACAGAAAATTTATGGTGCAATAATCATTCTTTACTTGATGAATACTTATTCCTGGTGAAGTTTTGGGGCTGAAGATCAAACAATATACCATATAATAAGATAAAATAATTGTCTCCTCATTATTCCTGCACTTGAAGACCTAGAGGAGCTTATAGCATAAGATAAATGCATTTCCTGATCCATGCTTTGACACTGCAATTCACACTGCTCCTGCCACTACAGGCTCATGACATCCAAGGCTAATATAGAAAATATTCCACAGAACTGAAGGCATTGTACTTTTCTTAATTTTTTAGCTCATGGAAAAAAGGAAGGACATAACTCTCTTACTTAAAATTGCGTCCAGTGGTAGCAGGGTACAAGATGGACAGCTTGAGCTTCTTGTCAGGACCAACAATGAAAACAGCACGGCAAGTCAGTGGCATGCCTGAGGCAGTCTTCTCATCTGGGTCAATCATGCCAAGAGTTACAGCCAGGTCACGGTCAGGGTCAGCAATGATGGGGTATGGGAAGTCACCAGTCAGGTTGTTGTAAGCTTGAACATCCTAAAAAGAAGACAGGCTTAGTAAAGGTAAATTCTGTAGCTTCTGAAGATTAATTTTCCAGTGATATACTTGTCATAAATTCTGATATGCCTTCCCTGTCACACCTACAGGTCAGGACTCATTCTTTCTCTTCTAAGTTGTATTTTTGTCACGTTTTGTTGTCAACATTGGGAAGCTTTGTCAGTTAAGTTCTGAACTAATTAATCAATCACAATCAAATACAAGAATGATCTTATTTATGAATTTTTTATTTATTTTTACCTTGATCCAGCCCAAATGGTCCTCCACTGAGTCACAGGAGATAGCCATCACCTTCACATTCCTCTTGGTGAATTCTGGCATCATCTTGGCCACAGTGCCCAGCTCTGTGGTGCACACTGGAGTGTAGTCTGATGGGTGGGAGAAGATGATGCCCCATCTGAGGAACATATACAAATTAACCACAGTAATAAAAAGAACTTAGGATACTGCAAAGCATGTTCTAAACTAAAGTACATACAGTATATTTTACACATGTTTTGTTACACTGAGGATGACAGGCACATAAAAATCAATGACAAAGTTCTGTCTTACTCTCATCACATCCCTTTGCTATTTATCTTCGACCTTGTCAAGGAAGTTGTAACAGTACATAGCAGTACTTGTGTAAATATGCACCAAAGAAGGGAACTATCTCTCTCTAGAACTCCCCATTTGGTAAACTTTATAATTTCTGACAGGGTAAAATGGAGCTAGAAATGCTCCAAACAGTGAGATGTAGATCCTCTGAATGGGTAGAGTTACATATGGTGTACTGATTGAAACAGCAATAAAACTTACTTGATTGTAATGGTGTCAGTTTACAATGGTCAATAGGAGGGCAGCGCTAAAATGTGTGTGTGTGTGTGAGAGAGAGAGAGAGAGAGAGAGAGAGAGAGAGAGAGAGAGAGAGAGAGAGAGAGAGAGAGAGAGAGAGAGAGAGAGAGAGAGTGTTTCATAACCCGGTAAGACTGTATAAGCCTTGTATAAGTTCAACATAATATATTGCCACTGTGCACTCAGCATTACTCAGCAACTCTATAAAAGGATGAGAACTGCTGAATTTTATCTGAAACTCTCCTGAAGACACCCTTGCATGCACCCACAATGCTCAGGCAACATGACACCTCTGAAATTGGGACAAAAAATGGCGTACAATGCTTGTGAGAGGTGGCAAGCATAGTAGTTTTCGTTTAACTTCCTGCCAGCTTAACTAAACAGGATGACAATGATAGAGACTGTCACTCACTTGTCCCCGAGGTAAGAATGCAGCTTTATTGGCCCATCAGTACTGTCAGCGGAGAAATTTGGGAAGACATCACCCAGGTTGATCATGGTGGATGGTTTAGGGAGTGGCTGGAGGTGTAGCGAGGAGTGCTCTGCGTGCCAGCTGCCGGTGTGGAGTGAACGCGAGTCAGGCGGAGGGCCGACGACTTCCGTGGCAGCCGGGGCCGTGGGGTGCTCAGAGTTGCCGAACCGAATTACTTTGTTGGTATTTCCTGGATACCGGCATGATCTCGGCTATTTTACTAATCTACTATTTTTTACGGCAATCTCTGATACTTTTTATTTGGATTTAGGTCATACAGAGTTCATTCTAAGCCATTGTGCCAGAATTACGACAAATGAATGTTCAGACTTAACCCTTTGGTCGCATCAAAATGTTTTTTTAATGCTTACCAAATTTGTCTTTTGATTGTTGCTAGACGCTCCCCGTTCCCGGTCCCGTGACCTTGAACACGAAACTTTCTGTTCTCATGAGAGTGAGTTGAACAATGAACACCAAGGCACGTTACACGGTTCAAAATAGTCATTCGGGAAAAAAGTGAGGACATGCTGTGTCTGTCACGATGACTGGCTCTAACAACTCGAAAGCAGTCACTCCACTCTCACAAGCTGGATTTCTATTCCAGCATACCGCAGAAGATGTATCAGATATGAGGTTACATCAGGAGCTTTTCTACCAAACGAAAAGATAAGCAAGGCCTAAAGTTACGTTCATGTGGCGCGTGTCATGCCCGTTACATAATCTTATTTACTCACCTTCTGACATTCCTTCCACCATCTTCTTAATTACAGCTTGAAATGTAGTACGCAATTGCAACACAATTGGAACTAAAGATGCTGCTAGGTTATATATTGTACCTTATCTGCACAATGGTCGCATATTAATAGATAATATCTGATCTAATTAACATCTCCCTAGTCTCTACGTAACGGTTAGCGACGTTACACAATGCACTTATATGTAACAGATGCTTGGATGCTGATATCCACTGTAGCTGCTGTAAGGTACCGTTACCGATTTCTCTATATAAAGAAAGCTGCACCTACCATACGGTGCATGATACGTGACTAGTGACACGTACACACACACACACACACACACACACACACACACACACACACACACACATTTGGTCTAGGTGGATATCTCGATATTTTTCGCATGTAGGGATGAGTTACCTTCATGGGCACATGTATCGAATTAGTTTGCTCATCTAGTACGTGGGACGCCGTGGGATTTCTTAATGAGAGATCCTTTGTTCCAGCTGTGGGTTAAATTCATAATTCCATTTAAATACATGCTGGAGACTTCACAGAATATGCTACCTGTTATTATTATTTTTTTATCTTATTTCTTCTTATCTCTCGTTTTTCGACAAATCTAATTTTTTTTTACGAGAGACATCATTAGTGGAGTTTTGTTATCTTTTCCGTGTTTGAGGCATAATCCTTTCTCTCTCTCTCTCTCTCTCTCTCTCTCTCTCTCTCTCTCTCTCTCTCTCTCTCTCTCTCTCTAAAACATTATCTAAACACATTCGCTGTATAAGACATTTTTGCCGATCTCAATCGAAACTTTTCTTGTCCTTCCTCACTATCACAGTACATATCCTCGTACATCACAAAGCAATCGATATTTTCTTTCTTTCATTATCTAATCATTCGGCTGTATCTCCCGTCCTTCCTCGTCAGGGTGGTAACAGTTCGATTCAAAGCAATATCGGTGGTTACGTATTTGTATAATGACTCAGCGCATCGATAATCATAACTGAAAACTTAATGCCAATGTTTTTTTTTTCCTTCTTTTAGATTCTAGATAAGGAAGAGAGAAAGAAAGGAAGAAGGAAAGCAATGCAACAACAACAACAACAACAACAACAACAACAACAATAATAATAATAATAATAATAATAATAATAATAATAATAATAATAATAATAATAATAATAATAATAATAATAATGATAATAATAATAATAATGATAATAATAATAATGATAATAATAATAAAAATAACAATAATAATAATGATAACAATAATAATGATGATGATAATAATAATAATAATAATAATGATAATAATAATAATAATGGTAATAATAATAATAATAATAATAATAATAATAATAATAATAATAATAATAATAATAATAATAATAATGATAATAATAATAATAATGATAATAATAATAACACGAAGAAGAAGAACAACAAGAACAAGAACAAGAACAAGAACAAAGAAAATAAGAAAGAAAAAAAAAAAAAAAGAGAGAAAGAAAGAAAGAAAGGAAAAGAAAGAAAAAAAAGAAAGAAAATAAAGGAAAAGAAAAGACAATTTTTTTTTTCAGCATGAGCGCATTGCAAATATAAGAAATATATGCTTTCGTGCATGAAGGACTTCACGCAGAGAGAGAGAGAGAGAGAGAGAGAGAGAGAGAGAGAGAGAGAGAGAGAGAGAGAATAGCACTGAACCACATCCCATTATCCTATATGTGCAACGGGAATGGCAGCAGGACCACCGAAAACCTATTATTATTATTATTATTATTATTATTATTATTATTACTATCATCGTCATCATCATCATTACACCATACTTTACTTCGTTATTTTTTCAGCGATTACTTTTGGGTGGATTAGAATATTTTGGATTTCGTTGCTTCCAGTGCAGATTCGATCCAGACCTGTCCGCTTTACTTGGTGTTGGTTTCATACACAAGTCTGACCTTGCTGTTGTGAAAGTGTGAGACAGACACACAGACTAGCGTTTCTAACAATACAGGTAGGGTTGGTTTTCCTTCCTATATGCTTTTTCTCTTCTATCAAAAGTAGTTAACTAGAGGGATAGAGATAGAAAAAAAAAATGAAAATAGAAAACAAGTGAGCTTCAATCTTTTTTTTCTTTCCGTCCCGGCATTTTTATTTTTCACATATCCTTGTGACTTCATTGATGAGACTGATCCCTTTCTTGTTTGACTGACTATATGACTCATCTCTCGTACAATACATCAATCAGTTCATCAATTATTCTGCTTAGAGAATTCGCAAGAAGATGAAAAAACATAGTAGATAGAAGAATATCAAGCAGCATAGGTGATATACAAAAAAAAAAAAAAAAAAAAAAATAGTATCATCAGACTAATGTAGTGAAAGTAATAGCTGATCAGTGAAAAAGGAAGCTTGGGATGAGGGTGGTGCATACAATGAAAAACTGGAATCCGTGAACGAATGCTATGTAGTTTTGAAAAAAAAAGTATAATAAACTAAGGGTTTTGAAATGTTTCACATAAGGGCAAAGACTGGATCAAAAGGAACACGGCATGGGGAAAACTATACAGAAACTAGCAAAGGCAAAGAATGTTGGACCTGTCTTAAGTAGGTCAATAGGATGTTGTATAAACTGTTTTCACTGAAAGAAGCAAAGACAGCAAACAGAAAGCAGCGAAAGCTGTTGTTGAACGAGGAAACTTCCAGGGTGATGTAGTTCATGAGTTGACACGTAGGTTGTATCAACATCACACCTGGTGTGACATCTAGCTAGATGAAGGAAAATATCATAGTTTTTGGTGGCTGGCACGAGAACATTATCATTGCGAAGTGCAGCTGTGGACAAGAGAGAGAGAGAGAGAGAGAGAGAGAGAGAGAGAGAGAGAGAGAGAGAGAGAGAGAGAGAGAGAGAAGATTGTAAATGTAGGAAGTAACAGAGTACAAATCAAGGACCGTTATTCTCTTGAGCTCCAGATAAACCAGTATTGTTAAAAAGAAAGATGATGAGAAGCGGTTTTTGACACACCTTAGATTGTGTTTAAGACCAGAGATACTTCAGATTTATGTGGGATAAGTTACCAGGACAGCCCTTGTATGTCATCACTTTGAAAGGAAATCCGGCCTGATGAAACATGATTCCCTCCCCTGCTGAGAACGAAGAGGTTGGGCTACTACCCATTTCCTTAATATTTGTCTATGAATTCATTTTTTTCCTTTGTATGATAAGTGCTCTGATACAAAAGCAGTTGAAAAAAAGTCCACAAAGGTGCCAGGCCCTAGAGGAGACAGTTCCAGAGCACGTCCAAGATGACCTCGATAGGTGACTTAAAACTCCTCCCTTAATTGAAGGAGCAGGCACGGGAAATACAGCTGCAGGCAGGGAGTTCCAGTGTATACTAACAAAAGGGATGGAAAACCGAGAATGCAGGTTGAGTTTTGATATTTGGTGGTAAACATATTAGCTGTAAGAGAAAACATAAAGCCTTGTGCAGCGAGGCCGCGAGAGGAAGATAGGGATGCATGCAGTTAGCAAGGTCATAAATGCAAGTAGCATGAAAATAGCAATAAAGAAAGCAGGGGATGCAACCTTGCGGGAAGAGAGAGAGAGAGAGAGAGAGAGAGAGAGAGAGAGAGAGAGAGAGAGAGAGAGAGAGAGAGAGGTTGAAGATAGTTGAATTATACAAGTTAAGTAGACAAAATATTTTCCACCCTGTCTTAGAGACCAATATTTCTGGTATATTTGTAGTAATTTTGCGACGATGGCGTCTCTAAAAAAAATATATATACAGTTTATTAGAGTAAATACAAAGGATGTCAATGAAGAAAAGGATTAACAATCTACTTTTCATTATTTATAGCATTTAGTTCTACAATTTTAGTTTCTTCCAATTGATCAGTACAAAACCAGAGTCTGTGTCAGGACTGTGACAAGATATTTGCATATAAAAAATAACAATTAAGTCGCGTCATGATCTCATCTACTCAAGGCATCAGACATTCAATCCAGCCACTAATGCAAGATGTATGCTAAGCTACGGGTCTGAGATTGTCCCTATAGTTGTTTCCGCAGCACCGAGTGAACAAAGGAACAGAGGATAATTCAAATGTGCGTAATTAAATATCTTTTGCGGGGATGGGAGGGGATACTGCATGAAACTCAGATGAAATAGTGAAAATACTCTGACCAGAGTTCTGACTGGTTGGCTGGCAGGGGAGGGACCGGCAAGGATTGGAGCACCGTAGTTATATGAAATGAAAATACTGAAACCCACAAGAAACTGAATCATTCTAAGGCCCTAAAAATGATTAGATCCCTGACAGCCGATACCACAAGGGCTCACCGCGGCCTCGAGCACCGCCAGAGACGCAGGTGGGACCACGCCGATGTGCTGCGATGCGATGCAGGACCTAGGGCACAGCTGGCCTCATGAATAGAACCCTACTGGCGGCACCTGATCTACAAGCAACAGGTTGGAGACACGTGATCAAAACATGGATGGCTTGGATGGACAGACCCAGTGATTCAGTTGGATAAAGTTAATAGTCCCAGCTGGAGTGAGACGGTGCTTGTGGCTCTCTTGTCCCCTTGTGGCTCGACCAGTGCCTAGGTGCTACGGTGCTACTCGCGGATGCCGGTGCCATAGTTAGCTCCGCCAGCCTTGATAAGCTCCTGCCTGAAGGCCTCCACGTCTAATTCCGACAGGCTTTCCAGCGTCAGCTCCACCGCGAAGTTCTGTGAGGAAGGGGAGAGTGTTAGCAAAGGAGGGTCTGTGTGTGATCTGTGTGAGAGGGGAGTGTTAGCTCATGGGTGTGGCGGAATGTGGCTGTGGGAGAGGAAAGAGGGAAAAGTTGATGAGTAATTAAGAAAAGTGGCAGTTGTTAGGGTATGTATGCTTGAGAGAGAGAGAGAGAGAGAGAGAGAGAGAGAGAGAGAGAGAGAGAGAGAGAGAGAGAGAGAGAGAGAGAGAGAGAGAGAGAGAGAGAGAGAGAGAGAGAGAGAGAGAGAGAGAGAGAGAATGACAAATTACAGAAAAAAACAAAACTAAGTGAAGTAGGCACAAAAATCAGATAAAATAGATGATAAATGAATAAAAAAAAAAATAATACACATACAAATGAGATAGAATAAATAACAGATAAAACAAACAGATAAATAAAGCCAAATAAAACAAATGCCAGACCGAGACAAAGGAGGGAGGGAGATTAATTAACCCACATCATCCTTGGCGAGACTTACAGCTAGATTTCCTTGACCAGCGCCTTATCTGTGGACATTTTCGCCTTCTTGATCGGGGACACGCCCAGCCCGACCCACGTCACCAGCAGGAACTTGGATCGCTTGCTCATCTCATCTCCAGTCTGAGGATAGGAACACAGTCACTCCACGGTCACAACACGGTCCACACTCCACATTCCCCTTGCCGAGACTGTCTATTTTGATCCCCGCTGTGATTCAGTATACAGCAGGAGTTCTCAACCATTTTCTCGTTAAAAACCCCCTTGAGTTATAAGATCATCTACCCGAACCCCCAGAAATCTGACATCGAGCAGAATGTTAATCTAGTGACTGACACAAACTCAATATGCAATGGTACTACAAAGGATATTATTAGATTAGCCACCCAATCTTCCTCTGAACACCTTGGGATTCGCGGACCCCAGTTTGAGAACTCCAGGTATACATTATCAGTATTTCATTAGCAAAGCGTCTAGGTAATAACTGTGGTGTTATTTGTCATGGGATATACGTGTTGTTGTTTTATCTTTGGAATTTACTTGAAAATGCCTCATGTTTATTTTGGGAAGTTAACTTGAAAATATATACATGGTTATTCATCATGGAAAAAATTATGGAAAATGACGAGTATACAGATTAGCGTAATGTTTGATAACAGATAAATAGACATTAAAATTCAGATGGTTAGTGAATTATCAAATAAAACAAAAGTTAGTCAATATTCAAACAAAACATGCATTGTGTTATAATTTACTTTATAGAAATAGAGTAAAAAAAAAAAAGTGAAAAAGCAAAAAGAAAAGAATAGAAAAAACAAACAGTGATTAGCGGAGTGTTTTCATGCACAGAAGTCATGAGGCGAAGGCGCGGACAGCTTGAGGAAAGAGAGTCAGCATGATGCAGACCTGGAGGCGGATGTAGGCAAACGCTCGCTCGTCCTCGCCGAACTGAGCCTTGAAGTCATCGAAGGACTCGCCCTTGGCCGCCACCATCACCTGGCTGCCCTCGTACTTGAAGACAGCCCTGCAACACACCACCGTGAGTCACCCTCGTGTTGTAAAGAGAGAGAGTTGCAGTCTACATAGAAACATTATCTTGAACACTTTTGTCCATATCTCCACTACTTTCTAAAGGCTCTACATGAAGTTAGGGTAGCTTTTAAGGGTGTTTTCTAGAGTTCTAGTGACAGATTAACAAGATTTCTCCATCATTAACAGAGGAAATATTCTAAGAACAGAGCTAATCATCCTTGTGGCCTTTGAAAACAGTGGTGGTGAGAGAGCAAAAGAGTTTCTGAATACAGGTCTGTTGAAACATATCACGAAGGAGAGGATGAGGAGCAACACAAAGGAAAAGAAACAAAGGAACAATAAACAACAGCAGATCCGTTGATTCCTGCAAAGTTGTTTGTGATGTGAAGGATGGTGATGATAGTGGTAATAAGGAGGAGGAGGAGGAGGAGGAGTAGAAAGAGAAGGATGGTAGATGAGAGATTAATTTAAGGACATAAAAGGAAAGAGAGAACATAATAGTGGCGAGAAGGGAGTTCTAAGAGGGAAGAGTGAGAAAAAGTGAGGGAAAACGAAAAATAAGAAAAGGAAAAGGGAACGGGAAGAAGGGAGGAAGAGGTTTATAAGCTTAAGATATGGAAGGCGACAGTTGCGTGAGGGGAAAGAGGAGAAGGAAGGTGCCAAGAAATAAAAAATAAAATAAAATAAAGTAAAACACCTCAGAAGCGTATACCAAAATAGAATGACGTCTCTATGAATCCTCAGATGATGATGATGACGATGACGTTAAAACCTGAACTAGAATACATGACTCGAGACAACACTACCAGGAAACAATGGCTCATCTCGCTAATGTATTCTGTAATCACCGAAAGAATTACGTCTCTGCATCAGGAATCGAGTCAGACTGGCTGACATCAAGGACGACGACCGTGATGAGATACAGTAAATAGGGAGCATATTTTACGGATATATACGAAAATTACGTAGCTTTTTATCTATGGTGTGTGTGTGTGTGTGTGTGTTTCACTGTTTGATCTGCTGCAGTCTCTGACGAGACAGCCAGACATTATCCTACGGAACGAGCTCAGAGCTCATTATTTCCGATCTTCGGATAGGCCTGAGACCAGGCACACACCACACACCGGGACAACAAGGTCACAACTCCTCGATTTACATCCCGTACCTACTCACTGCTGGGTGAACAGGGGCTACACGTGAAAGGAGACACACCCAAATATCTCCACCCGGCCGGGGAATCGAACTCCGGTCTTCTGGCTTGTGAAGCCAGCGCTCTAACCACTGAGCTACCGGGTGTGTGTGTGTGTGTGTGTGTGTGTGTTTTAACTTTTCTTTTACTGAATGGAAAGATTTGGAAGGTTTATTCACTCGTACGGACACCGAGATATCATTGAATTATTGTACATTTGATTTGACCTACTTCCCAAAGGTTCTCGATGAAGCTACACAGGTATTCAAGCAAGTTTTCTAAGGTACACATGTTTATAAGCGTTTTTCTATGGTTTCAGTGACAGATTAATAATATTTCAACATCATTACCGGTGAGACAGATTCTACGAATACATCATCTGAATCGTTATCACACCGCCGTTCCTATCAATTCAGAAAAAAAGAAAGATATGTTAACAATTCTATAAAACACAAGGTTGCCTATAAAAAGAATAAAGAAATAGTTTATCCTCCGTCATTAAACACTGGTCTTGGGGTTTGAGGTCGCAATAACGGCCGCTTCGCCACATCACCAACCAGCTCATCAGTTCGCCATCAGCAGCTGTTGGGGGCAGACTAAACGAGAGACAATTTAGACAAGAGGCTGCGAGATGAAGCAAACCACACGTGTATACTTTTAATAACGTTATGTTGGTTGCGTGTAGACCGCTGCCAATTTAGGGTTAGTGGTGGTGAGCTATAACTGCGCTTTCTACACCATCGCACCGCACAACTTCGCAAGTTTTGAGGGGACGCTAAACAAGAATCTGGCCGAGATCAAAATTCATATTCTAAAGAATCTGAAAGCCTTATCTCCATCACAACATGAATTTTATCTCTATTACACTAGACTCTGAGAGTTTGAATGATTGCTGTAGTATAACTATATAGTAGTTGAACAAGATCTCTCATCAATGGGACACATTTTTACCTTGAGATTTGTGTACGATTAGACCATTTTATTGACATTGGGAAGGGACTATGGAGGTAAAAAAATTAATGCCCATAGTCCTCACTATTTTAATCCCCCACATAAGTTTCTGAAGCTGTATAAAATCGCTTAACAGTAAGCAGAATGGATATAAAACGCGTCATGGTACCGGAGGGATTAATTGAAGCACACACAAAGGAAAATACGATTAATAGCATAAGGCATTTGAAGTCGTTATGAGAGTACCAACGTGTGTGTGTGTGTGTGTGTGTGTGTGTGTGTGTGTGTGTGTGTTTCGAGGGTCATGTGTTGCACTGGACTCGTGACCACTCCCGGTTAGGCCTAAAAGTCATGAATATAGTCCTTTCTGCTCTATAGATAAGACTGACCTTTTGTACATCACACACGCCCATCCTCTTGTCAGTGGAAGATAAAAAACTTGATTATTAATGAAAACCCAGATGACTAAACCTGAGCCTGAACCACGACTTGCTTGATGATAAATGAGATGCCAAAGTGTGTGTGTGTGTGTGTGTGTGTGTGTGTGTGTGTGTGTGTGTGTGTGTGTGTGTGTGTGTGTGTGTGTCTCCCCTACATTCATCCTCGTTCCTGTCGGTGCTGTGACAACCCTGCAAGACTCACTCTCACTCATGACTCACCACTCACTCGTCCATAACTCAAGCCAACCAGTTTGCCCCATTGTTATCCCCCCACCTCTCTCTCTCTCTCTCTCTCTCTCTCTCTCTCTCTCTCTCTCTCTCTCTCTCGACACGTTCACTGAGTTTACAAGTCGAGATGTTTTTTTTTTTCTTTGTGCAAGTGTCAGGTTTCTTTTATTTTCTTCTTTCTCTTTTTATTCTTTCGTTTGCATTACTTTTTTCCTTGTTTATTCACTCACTTTCATTTCCTCTCTCCTCTTTCGTGTATTTGCTTCGCGTGTGTGAATTGTGTACTTTTTGTGGTAATTATGTAATTTTTTTTTTTTTGTCCTGTCCCTCCGCTAACACGCACGCGATGTTTAATATTCCACCGCCACACCCTGAAGATGTAAATGTACGAGTGTGGAGGTGTCGCCACTGTCACTGTCACCACACACTCCACACGCATCCATTTTAGGTGTAGCGTTCCTCTCTCCCTCTCACTCCCTCACCATCCCTCCTCTCTCTCTCTCTCTCTCTCTCTCTCTCTGAACTCAATTTTGTAACCCAAATACTCGTATCACAAATTTTATTGCCCACTGCTTTAAGATCAACACGCTCATGCTCTTTTACATCGGCCCAAACAAGGAGGATTGAATACCACACTGAGTATAAAAATGACTAGTGCATGTCTTCAGATCTTGTTGATACCGTGCCTTCACCAACACTCGTAGCATGAGAGGCCCTTCGCAGTTATGGTCTATCATTAACGCTTCTGTAAACAAGTGCAGCTTACTCACAAAATCAGGACTGGCCGTGTTTTGGTCGAGTAGGCATGTAGCGGTCATATAGAGGGCGTGTGATGGGCGTGTGGTGGGTGCGGGTGGGTGTATGACGGGCGGGCGGACAGACGGACGGACGGACGGACGGGCGGGGTCTGGTGGGTGAGTGGGTGAGTCATTGGGTGGGGCGACTGGCTTGCTACCACCTCCTCCCTCCCTTAGATTCTCCCTCTTCCCTCTCTCTCTCCACCCAGCCAGTCCCATTTCCTCCTCCCTCCTCCTACTCCTCCTCCCTGACGTCATCTCCGCTCCCTCACTAATGTGCTGGCCTTATTTATTGATCCTGTACTGTTGTCCCTCACTTTGCCGGCCGGAAAACGTCATGCAAACTCCTCAGTGCTGATCAAAGCCACATCACACGTGCCTCACGCAGCCAACACAGGAAAATCGGGAAAGGCTGGTAAGATTTCGACTAATACTGGTTGGCTGGCATTCTTTCTCTCTCCGGCTCGTCTACTGAATGCTTTGCTGTCCCAATACGACTATTTTCAGAGGCAATAGAGAGGATTAGCCGCGTTCCGAAGAGTGTTTCCGTGGTTTATTATGTAGAAATCTCGTTAATCTGTCACTAGAAACGCTTAAGCATATTTGAAAACCGATGTCACTTCAATTAAAGCCTTCTGAATGTAGTGGATGCGCGGGCAGAAGTTTCAGAATATACCCCTCCTCTCTCTCTCTCTGATATTCTTGAGGGAAAATAGAAAAAAAAAAAAAAATCGAAACAAACCATTAATTTCGCAGTACTGTGAAAGGGAAACCGAGCTGACAGGACCCAGGCAGACACGGCGGCTGGTTTATATCAGAAAATTGATCCACAGCAGGGTTGGTGAGCGATTGTATGGTGGTGGTGGTGGTGGTGGTGATAGTGATGATAGGGAGAACAAGAGTTATGTAGTGAGATAGAGACAGAGAGAGAGAGAGAGAGAGAGAGAGAGAGAGAGAGAGAGAGAGAGAGAGAGAGAGAGAGAGAGAGAGAGAGAGAGAGAGAGAGAGAGAGAGAGAGAGAGAGAGAGAGAGAGAATCCAAATAAACACAATACTAAAAGCAACAACAACAACAACAACCAAGCAAAACACAAACCGTACATGAAAAAAAAAGACTAAGAATAATATATACAAAGGATGAATCATAGAGTAAAATTAGACAAATTGTAACTTGATAGAAATAAACGAAAAAAAGAAAGACAGATGGGTGAGCAGGCAACCAGGCCGAGAGACAGACAGACAGACAGACAGACAGGAACAACGGATTAAAGACGTCAAGCTTGAATTTCTATCATGTATTTTATTTTCTCCTCGCCTCGCCTATCTTATTATATTCTCTTATCATATTCTTTAATTTTTTTCTCTTTATATTCCGTTTTATCTATTCTTATCTATGAATCACAGGAGTAAACTATTATTCTCATCATTATTCTCATTCATTCAAGAATTACCCATTATTCTCATTCATTCTAGAGTTAACCATTATTCTCATTCATTCTAGAATTAACCATTATTCTCATTCTAGAGTTAACCATTATTCTCAATCATTCAAGAGTTAACCATTATTCTCAATCATTCAAGAGTTAACCATTATTCTCAATCATTCAAGAGTTAACCATTATTCTCAATCATTCAAGAGTTAACATTATTCTCAATCATTCAAGAGTTAACATTATTCTCATTCATTCAAGAGTTAACCATTATTCTCATTCATTCTAGAGTTAACCATTATTCTCAAGCATTCAAGAGTTAACCATTATTCTCAAGCATTCAAGAGTTAACCATTATTCTCATTCATTCAAGAGTTAACCTTTATTCTCAATCATTCAAGAGTTAACCATTATTCTCAAGCATTCAAGAGTTAACCATTATTCTCATTCATTCAAGAGTTAACTATGAATCTCAATCATTCAAGATTTAACCATGAATCTCAATCACTCATATTTTCTACTAGTAAAGTCTGGAAATCCCTGTATGTCTGCTTTTGTATTTCTTCCTTTCCTTGACTTGAGCTCTTCTAACCTCTTCAGTACTGGAACACTTTATTACTAAAAGTTTTGTGTATCATCTGATATTATTTATACTAGGAAGAGTTTATGGAGGTGAGAAGATTAATAGCTAGAGTCTTCACTATTTCAATCCCCAACACAAGTTTCTGAAGTTGTACAAAATCGCTATGGTAAGTAGAAAGAATATGAAAACGCGTAATGGTACTGAAGGGGTTAAGACGGAGGTTTCAAGACACTTATCCTTCAATTTTAGGCGATCATTTTAACTTTTTCTTTTGGGATTAGCACCTTAGTGGGTCATTTTCTCGTTTTTTTTTATTGATCTATTTACTGATTTGTCCCGGGTCAGTACTTTTCTTAACTTAACCCCTTCAGTATCAATAAGACGCGATTTCATATTCATTCTGCTTACTATTTGGTGATTTTATACAGCTCCAGAAGTTTACGTAGGGATCAAAATAGCGAAGACTCTGGCCATTAAGTCTTTTAAAACCTCCATAAACCCTTCCTGATGTGAATAAAACCGTCTAATCATACACAAAACTCGTAATGAAAATGCGTCTCAGTACTGAAGGGGTTGAAAAATCTATCTAGCTACTTATCTATTTTATCTCTCTACAGGTCAGGTGGTCTAGATTGCTTACCAGTTGACCTCAGACTTGTCATCTCGGACTTCGCTGTAGGCATCACGAAGTCCATCCCGGTCAATCTGCGTCATGGACATCACCTGAAACAATAGTGGTGGTTAACGCCGTAAAAATAACAATGAGCAAGGTGGTGGTAGTAGTAGTAGTAGTAGTAGTAGTAGTAATGGTGGTGGTGGTGGTGGTGGTGGTGGTGGCGGTGGTGGTAGTAGTAGTAGTGGTAGCAGCAATGGTGGTGGTGGTGGTGGTGGTAATGATATGGTGGTAGTAGTGGTAGTAGTAGTAGTAGTAGTAGTAGTAGTAGTAGTAGTAGTAGTAGTAGCAGTAGTTTAACAACAATAAAAACAATATAAA
Organism: Portunus trituberculatus; assembly: GCF_017591435.1. Classification (NCBI taxonomy): domain Eukaryota; kingdom Metazoa; phylum Arthropoda; class Malacostraca; order Decapoda; family Portunidae; genus Portunus; species Portunus trituberculatus. The sequence continues at coordinate 2,399,251 of NC_059302.1, read as the reverse complement.
TAACATAATAATAATGATAATGATAATAATAATAACAATAGTAATATCAATAATAATAACAATGATAAATGATACAAACGATATGAAAGAACAATAGGAGAGAGAGAGAGAGAGAGAGAGAGAGAGAGAGAGAGAGAGAGAGAGAGAGAGAGAGAGAGAGAGAGAGAGAGAGAGAGAGAGAATGTCAACAGGGAATGTCAACAAAATCCCTAGAACTGTAATAACCACACACACACACACACACACACACACACACACACACACACACACACACACACACACACACACACATCCGTTGGCAATACCCATCTGTTAACTGGAATACTTGCCGGAGTTGTAGTTATTATGAAAGACAGAGAGCGTAAAGAGGAGGACAGGAGGAGGAGGAGGAGGAGGAGGAGGAGGAGGAGGAGGAGGAGGAGGAGGAGGAGGATGCGTGACTGTCCTTCTGTCGGTCATCTTAAAAATCACTTACCGTAGCTTCTTTCATCTCCACACTTCCACCTCGATCACGCTCTCTCTCTCTCTCTCTCTCTCTCTCTCTCTCTCTCTCGATTTTTGCCTACTCTTCTTTCATATTACCATTGCTATTAGAGAGAGAGAGAGAGAGAGAGAGAGAGAGTGCTGATTGCCAAAGATACACTTATCTCTGGCCTATCTTCAGCCCACGCACTGTAATCAGCACCAGGTTCATTAAAATGCTCCCCTCAATGCACCTGATCGTGCAATCTTGCTGTATACTATAAGCTCTTGTTAATAAAACGTCAATAATGTAGCAAGTTTTAGCAATAAGTCTGAACATCATCTATTTTCACTTTTATCTCTTCCTCTCGTCAGATAAATCCTTGTATGCGTTTCGTTTTTTTTTCAAGTACAAATTTGTTTTTTTTTTTTACATTTCACTTTTCCTCTCTTTTCGTTTTCATTATCCTCACAATTTCTACGCCCAAGTTATTAGTCTTTCGTTTCTTCCTATTTCCCATTGTGCTTATTTCTTTCTTCCTACTGTGTCACTTAATTTCCTCTCTCCCCTTTCCTCCCTCTCTCCTTCCTTCCTTTTGTTCCTTCCCTCCGCCGTTTACGCTCTTCCTCTCTCCCTTTTTTTCTCTTTTTTTTTATTGGACTGTCTTATCTCCCTGCACTTTCCCAGATTACTTCCTCCCTCCACCCCTCCTTCCCTTCCTTCACTTTTTATCTCTATCTCCGCCCTTTCTTCACGTTTATCTCCATCTATTTCCTTCTGTAATTTGTTTCTCTTCCCTCTCTCCGTCTCCGTTTGTTTAATTTATCACCGCCTCTCCATTTGTTACCATCTATCATCATTTTTCTGTTCTCGTTCGTTCATAATTCTCTCTCGCTTCACCTCTTCATTAGCTTACCTCTCCTTCAATTTTCTTTTCTATTTCATTGCCTCCATTATTCATTTAATTCCATTTTATCTTTACATATTCAATTTTTATTTATTAATATATTTTTTTCGTCGCTATCAATCCTCACTTCCATTTCCTGCCTGTCTGTCTGTCTGCCTGCCTGCCTGCACGTCTGTTTGTCTGTCTGCCTGCACGTCTGTTTGTCTGTCTGCCTGCCTGCCTGCACGTCTGTTTGTCTGTCTTCCTGCCTGCCTGCACGTCTGTTTGTCTGTCTGCCTGTCTGCCTGCACGTCTGTTTGTCTGTCTGCCTGTCTGTCTGCACGTCTGTTTGTCTGCCTGCCTGCTCGTCTGTCTTTCTGCTTGTTGTGCCTGTCTGCCTGCTGTGTCTGTCTGCCTGTTGTGTCTGTCTGTCTGCCTGTTGTGTCTGTCTGTCTGCCTGTTGTGTCTGTCTGTCTGCCTGTTGTGTCTGTCTGTTTGCCTGTTGTGTCTGTCTGTTTGCCTGTTGTGTCTGTCTGTTTGCCTGTTGTGTCTGTCGCCAGCAACACCGGCCATCCGTCACTTTTGTAGCCATCACTAATGTATCTTGGTTTCCTCACATATCTTTAAAGTTCACCGCAATTCCTGAACGATTAAGAGATTCTTCGCTGTGGGAAGTTCAGTGGAGGGAGGAACTTGAAGATAGGACGTCTTCAAGTGTAAACCGACCTCAAGTGCAATAAATGTAGGTAATGAACGCGTAAAGTTTAACAAAAAAACACACTGGGCAAGACACGAAGGTTCATTTCAATTAGTGCACGATTACAGAAACCTCAAATAGCCCACGGAAGTAATAGCTGCGTGTAATCAAGATATAAAACGGATTTCAAGACCAAAACAAATCTCACCACCGTAATTACAAGATTATGTACGTTGTTTTTTGTTCTGATATCACGATCACGCATGAAAGAAAACCATTTTTTTTAGCGTTTGCCTCTATTAACTTTTCTAATTAACTGGCGAACGTATAGTATGGAGCAGAAACAGGATATTAAAAAAGACACTGGCATACGCGGGCAGATATTAGGTTAACGAGTAATATTTTCAGGGTACATTAGTTAACACTTCCTTTGGCAACAGGTGAAGAGAACACCTGTGCGAGTTTACGGAGAAGGTTCTTACTGCGTGGTTCTCGACGCGGAGGAGCGATGTAGTATTAGATGACGGCAGCGATGGCGGAGGGAGCGACTTGGAGACACACACACACATACAGCACACACACAGCCTGCCTCTGCTTCAGGGCTCCACCTAGCGTCTGCTCTGGTATATCCTCACTCCTGATAACCACTCAACGTCCCCCAGACACACCCTGATTATGCCCCGCCTACCCCTCATACCTCCAGCCTCACTCCTCACCCTGGCAATGTAATCGCCACCTATGCTAAAGACTCACTGACTCAGCAAGTATGCATTAAGCTACAGTTGTTTGTAAATATTAGGTTTACACTATTAACATTACTGCCTCGAGTGGGTAAGCGTTCGAATAGACTGGGGTAAAGTTTCATCACCAGCATCATCACCACCGCCATCACCACCAAAGCTACCCACACACCACTAAACACCAGGTATTAATAAAGTCAGTTGTTTGTACATATTAATTTTTAAGACACTAACATTATTCCCTCGAGTATAAGCTTTGGTGTTGTGTAAAGGATTAAACTACCACCACCACCACCACCACCACCACCACCACCACCACCACCACCACCGCCCACCTCAGTATTAAAATCACAAAGCAAGCACTACATAAATAACCTCCTTCATATCTTTAACTGATCAAAACTTAACACACACACACCTCCACACGAAACACTTATTACTTGCAACACACTCCATAACATTAACATTGATTCTTATTATCTTATCTCAGACTTGTAAGTGAGTGTTCATCGAACCATAACTCATGTCTTAATCAGAGAGAGAGAGAGAGAGAGAGAGAGAGAGAGAGAGAGTGTGTGTGTGTAGTGCGGATGTCCCCACCTCAGTATCCGCTTAGGACATAACACTGACAGCTGGAGATAAATGGGAACACAAGTCGGGATGTACATTGAAGACACAGAGATCGTAACACCTTGAAACCTGAAAGTATTGAGGTTAGGAGGCAATACACTAATAGACCTGGGACTACTTTCAAACTTACTCCATTATGACATGTTACTTGACACATGTTACTTGCTTTTAATTAAATAATACTACGAGAGGTCTTTTAGGGGGGGGGGAAGAAAGGGAAGCAATGTCAAAGCCACATACACGTAATCGGTTTAAAAATAGCTCATCACTATTTGCTATCAGTCACGATTTTGAAAGTTATTTGTATATCTATTAATTAAGCTTGAGTAAAGAGCAAAGCATTTAACACACACACACACACACACACACACACACGCATGCAGTTTAACACCCCTCCCTCTCTCTCTCTCTCTCTCTCTCTCTCTCTCGCTGATGGTGACTGGGAACGAGTGAAAAGGTGGTGTGGTAGCGGTTAGAGGACAAAACTGGAGAATGCGATGGTAAGGTTGTTTACAGTTGAGGGACAGAAGTAGGAGAGGAGAAAAGAGCAGAGGACAGGAGAGGACAGGACGGGACAGGAGAGGAGAGAGTTGAGGAGGAGAGAGGAGAGGAGAAGAGAGGAGGGGAGGGAAGATGAGGAGAGGGGAGGAAAAGGAGAGGAGAGGGGAGGAAAAGGAGAGGAGAAGAGAGGAGGGGAGAGAAGAGAAGTGGAGAGGAGAGGACGGGAAAGGAGGGGAGAGGAGAGGAAACGAGAGGAGAGGAGAGGAGAGGAGAGGAAAGGAGAGCAGATGAGAAGAGAAGAGGAGAAGAAAGGAGAAGAGAAGAGAGGAAAGGAGAGAAGAGGAGAGTAACTCAGGGACAGGCAGAGGGTGAAAGTGAACGACTATCCCAAAAAGAAACAAATAGGTCGGTGTTTTGTATCGAGAGTAAGCAAGCGGAACGAACAGAGTAACGGAGAAAAAGAAAAAAAAAATATAGTAAAAACGAGCTCAAGGTAGTGTATATATTTTTTTTTCTTACTGTCTCCCCTTGAATGGAAGATAGAGCACTTTAGTCTTCACCATTTTCAGGATAACTTGTATTTTTTATATAGTATTTAGAACATTTATGGAACATCAATCATTGAGACTAAGAGTTTTAATCCCTGTGAAGAGGCTTGGAGAAGAGGGTGATAACGATTAGAGAGAGAGAGAGAGAGAGAGAGAGAGAGAGAGAGAGAGAGAGAGAGAGAGAGAGAGAGAGAGAGAGAGAGAGAGAGAGAAATAATGAAGTGAGAGCTGTGATAACGGAGATGAGGTCTTTACCCTCGTGCTGGGAAGCAGTTACTTGGCCAGAAACACACACACACACACACACACACACACACACACACACACACACACACACACACAAACACCACCAGGTTTTCGACGAGAGGATTTCCCTGGTCGCTGCAATGATGTGACTTATTTATGGGAGAGCTGGGAAATTGTACACAACTGGGAATACAATGTTTACTCCACCTCCTCCTCCTCCTGCTCCTCCTCCTCCTCCTCCTGCTCCTGCTCCTCCTCCTCCTCCTCCTGCTCCCCTTTCCCTTTATTCGTGGTCAACTTTCGATAGTCCGGCAATGCTCTGTGGCCACAACCGCACATGTTTGTCAGGAAGGAGAGGCAAAAATGAAGAACGAGTGAACTTTTGTCTATTTCTTTTCCCAGCTATCATTATCTTTTTTAAGAATTTTCCGCAGACTTTCATCGAGATCTACGGAGACACAAATCAAGCTGACCTTTTATAATTATTTTCTTCTTTACCATCGTTGTTTCTTTTGACTTTCTTTTCTCCTTACCTGTTGCATCTAACGAGTTTTTTTTCTTTACTAAATCATGTACTTTTACGTATTTTCAGTCTTTCTTTCCATCTTACTAAACGATTTATTCTCACGTATTTTCAAAGCTTCCATTCAATTCCTTTTTCTAAGTACACTATATGCACATCCACGTATCTTCAAATTACTATTACATCTTTTCCTTGCTAAACCGATACATTTTCACGCATTTTCAAAAGTAACACTACATTTTCACACCACAAGTCAGCACATTATACCACACAGTCCTCTAGAACGAGCGATTTTCCTTGTTCATATTTCAGTTCCTTTTGTTTTGCCTCCAATTCTGGCTTCCACTTTGTTTTCTTTCGCCTGGAGCTAGATACGTTGCACTTTATGAGGTCACTATTTCCCTCACACACCGCCGAGGGCCCGTGATGGTGTGTGTGTGTGTGTGTGTGTGTGTGTGTGTGTGTGTGTGTGTGTGTGTGTGTGTGTGTACTTGCCTTATAGCTGAGGAAATGACCGTATTGAGAGAGAATGGCTGTCCACGTCTAGATCAGTGAGTAAGCGGTAAGAGTGTGTGTGTGTGTGTGTGTGTGTGTGTGTTCACATTACATTAGCAGGTGTGAGTGAATAATTCTTCTATTAGTCATCACGAAGCACAGGTGTCATGTGTGCGTGTGCGTGGGCGGGCTGAGGTGTGTACGTAAATATGCATGATGTTAAACCCTAAACAGCACTAATTCACCACCATTAACCCGTCACCACCACCACCACAACCACCACAAACTCACCACAGCCGGCTCGCCACCACACAGCACCACCACACACTAAACAACATTGTACATACAGGCCAACCATTCACAATTGCATTATCTGACCCATTGTTCATTGTTAGTTGGCGCACGTCCCCTTGTGATGCCTCCGCCTACCACACACCCACACTCGGCCCACACGGACAGTTCCAGTCACATACTCTTAGCTCGCCTCTCCTCACGCCCAGCTAAAGTTCACTGACCACTTGACAAATTAGTATTAGGTGTAGGTAGTGAGGAGCTGATGACTCTCTCTCTCTCTCTCTCTCTCTCTCTCTCTCTCTCTCTCTCTTACATGCAGGTTGTTTATTTTTCATTTTGTTTTCTCGTAAGTCCGTTAATTTGTGTGTATGTGATGCTCTCTCTCTCTCGCTTTCTCTCTCTCTCTCTCTCTCTCTCTCTCTCTCTCTCTCTCTCTCTCTCTCTCTCTCTCTCTGATCAACGTCCTATTTCTCCTTCGTTTTTTATTCTGTTCGTCGATATGCAGACACGAGCAGCATTCTTGTTCAAAATTCGACATTCTGAGCTTTTATTGAAGACACGCAGGCTGCAGTACAGGTTTCTCTCTCTCTCTCTCTCTCTCTCTCTCTCTCTCTCTCTCTCTCTCTCTCTCTCTCTCTCTCTCTAACTTACAACCTCCTCCCCTTCCCTCTCCTCCTTCTCCTCCTCCTCCTCCTCTTCCTCCTCCTGCTGCTGCCTGTGTCGCTAATCTCTATACAGGTACACATGCAGCTGCCGCGTGTGTGAGGCCGTGCAGGGGATGGCCAGACTAGTCGCTAGAGATAGAGACGAGTACGGAGACCGATGTATTGTGACGCTTTTTCCAGCTCTTCATCTTATCACGGGAATCTTGACTGTCTGAGGGTTAGCGACACCACGGGACGGAGGCTTGAAGTGTTGTGTTGAGTACTGGTAGTGGTGGTGACGGTGGTGGTGGTGTTGGTGGTGGTGGTGGTGGTGGTGGTGGTAGTACAGTTATATTTGTACTTTTTTGTTTTATTAGGTGTTTGTTTCACGATTATATGAGCGTGGGAATTTTTAGAGTACTATGACAGATCAAATTCCTATTAAAAGGTTTATTAGTGGAGCTCTCTCTCTCTCTCTCTCTGCACACCTAACACTTATTCAGAACACTCGGCGGATAACATTCACTATAACACGATAACATTCATCAACGTGAGTGTGCGCTTTTCTATCCTTTTTTCCCCTCCTTTGCACCAGTGACACAACAATAACGTTATACAAAGGAGATTATGATAAAAAGAAAGGTTTGATTCCATCCCGTGTGTTCCGCTTTAGCAATCGGGGCCACCTCAATACTCGCCCGTAAATACACACACACACACACACACACACACACACACACACACACACACACACACACTGCTCTGGCTCATTAGTAACATTCTCTCGCCTACACACAATTAGGATGAGGTTCACACACACAGGTTTTTCATTGATGATCACCTTAGTCCTGTATCTAGAAATGCTTTGCTCTCTCACCACGACTATTTTCAAAGGGTACTGAGATATGATTATCCACGTTGTCGCTGTTAACCTCTTCAGTACCATGACACGGTTTTCATATTCATTTTGCTTATTATTTGGTGATCTTATACAGATTCAGAAACTTATGTGGGGCTTAAAATAACTATTAATATTCTGACGTCCATAGACCCTTCTTAATGCAAATTAAATCATCTACTCTTACTCAAAACTCATGATTAAAATTCGTCCCAACACTGAAGGGGTTGACACTGTAGAAATCTTGCTAATCTGTCATTAGAACCATTAAACCCACTCTTAAAAACTCGTGTAAATTCAACTGCAGCCTTTTGAGTGTAATGGAGGTGAAGCGCAAAATTGTTTTAGAATATGATGTGAATGTAAGCCTTGTTCGCTGGTCTACATGAGCTCTCGCCGGTAGGGTATAGCTTGTTAACGTTAGTCCAGCACGTACTCCTCAAGAATGTGGGAAATTACACACACACACACACACACACACACACTTCACGAGTTTTGAGGGTTAGTCGGCGCTTCCACGTGCATTACGGTCGCCACGCCTCACTCTTCCCCAGTTCCCCTCCGCTCGTGTTGCCGCAGCTGCCTAAACTCATCCGTCAGTCAGCCTCGCATGCCGCTGACTCAGACAAGGCAGCTGCTTTTCAACACGGTGAGTATTAAGACTGACACCCGCGGCCAGCAGGAGCCAGACTGACCTAGAGATGCGTTGATGCGGGCGAGTTAGCACACACAAGGTTGGTTTATGTGTGACTTGTGTGGTGTGGTGAATCGTCCGCCTCGCTGCCCTCCCCCCTCCCTCCCTCCCTTCTTACTTGACTCTCCGTCCTCTCGTCTCTTATCACACGCCCGCACCGTTGCCACAACTACTGCCACCATCGTAACCTTGAAAAAAAGCACCACTGCCACACCACTTCCCTGCTATCTCCGTAATCACCAGTAATGACACCAGTTTACATCGTTCCCACCACTGCCACTGCCTGCGTCAACAACAACAACAACATTAGCACCGCCGCCGCGCAACGCTCCCGTGAACAGCTCGGCGCCACACACATAAACGCCTAAACTGTATCCACGCCTGTTGCTTCTTCCATGTTTATTACCAACCCTTGTATCTCGCACCGTACTTATAAACATGTAAACTTTAGCTTCCTTATTGTGACCCCGTTTATTTTCAAGTCATTGGTTGCGAGTTAGCTGCTACACATTGCTTTCCGATCTTCTGCACAGCTGTTGGGGAAAAGATTATGCGATTTGTATATTAACATAGCCGGCACTGTATTGACGGACATACATGGGAGGCGCTCTTTTCTGGCAAGCTTGATGTGAAGACTTTAATTAATGTCAGCGATGAAAGTCGATATAATAGACTCTGCTTCAAACAAGTTTTGTAAAATGGGGAAAAAAATGTAGTTAATTAATAAGACTGGCAGGGAGAGAGAGAGAGAGAGAGAGAGAGAGAGAGAGAGTGTGTGTGTGTGTGTGTGTGTGTGTGTGTGTGTGTGTGTGTGTGTGTGTGTGTGTGTGTGTGTGTGTGTGTGTGTGTGTGATCTTACCCACACATCACACCCAAATCCATGCCATATCTAACCCATGGACACCCATCCCACTCCTACACCATATCCTTCCTCACACTGTAACCCTCCACACTTGAGATCTCAGCCACACCACACATCCTAATCCACACCACAGCCTCTAACCCACACTTCACACTCATAACCACCCTATACAAGCTCTTCCTCACACTAAAACCTTTCCCTCCTAACGAACACACTCGCCTATTATTCCACCCGGCCCAAAACCCTCCACGGTGGATGTGGTTGGCCTGCTGATAAAACTGGACACGCCACATCAAGATTAATGTTCTGAGCCTCTGCAATTTCACCCGCCGGTTTACGTGGAAGGGAGGATGTTCTGGCGCCCTGTACGTGGTGGTGGTGTTGTTGTTGGTGGTGGTGGTGGTGTTGGTGGTGGTGGTGGTGTTGATTCCCGTGGCCCTTAAGAGCTCTTCCCGAAATTCATCTAGATACTAAGTGGAGCAGAAAAAAAAAAAAAAAAACAAGCAGATGGTTAAGTTTCATCTCTCTCTCTCTCTCTCTCTCTCTCTCTCTCTCTCTCTCTCTCTCCTTTCTTCCTCTCAAGCTCTCAATTCCTCGTCTTAATACTTCTCTTCACGGGTTTTCCTTCATCAATAAGAGGCATGACAGCACATTTTAGCTTCATTCCTCTTTCTCGTATCTGTTTCTCTCATCATCGCCCCTTCTTGTTCCCTCCAAAGGCCTCACTGAACGAAAGGAGGAGACGAGAGCAAGAGAGAAATACGAGTAATAGTGTTCTAAAGTTTTCCTGCTTTTTGTTTTTACCGAGAAGAGAGAGAGAGAGAGAGAGAGAGAGAGAGAGAGAGAGAGAGAGAGAGATAATCATATATAGGTCACTGTAATATTTGTAATCGTTATGCAAGTGGTATATAAAAATCATATGGACTTGAGCGATTTACTGTTTATTTTCCACCCATGTCAGACAAGAACATGATGATGCAATGACGGGGGAGGGAGGCAGCGGTGAAGCACGGAATGTGGGCCAGCAGGTGACTCTGAGCCTGCAGGGAAAGGAGAAGAGAGGAAGCAGAAGCAGCAACCGTTCAACTTGCATACCCACGAAATGACCCAGCCGACCACCTGTTGCTTCTCTGCCTGCCTGCTGCATCCTAACGGTGGTGCAGCTGCCGTGGCCTCTCATCCGTTCGCTTCTGCTGCTGCTGCTGCTGCTGTCACTTTTTTTTTTGCGTGTCTTCACTGTCTTTATTGTTCTGTTCGTGTTCGACTTTCCTTCAAATTGCGCCTCTTTCACCGGCATTAATGTTATTCCAGACTCCTCACATCTGTCGTTACTCGTTTTGACTTCCTCTCGTCCGTCTTGCCACTTTTCGCAGTCTGATTCTCTTATTAACTTTTTCCTGCTGGTTTTATGTAGGAGGCAGACCACCTGACACCACCTAATTCGCGAGGGAAGACCTGTTCGAGGGGTGAAAGTGTGGCCCTGAGGGAGAGGACGGTCACAGAGTTCCCGTCGTCGTTCCTTGGTCCTGCTCTGGCTCCTTCCTCTCCTCCTCCTCCTCCTCCCGCCTCCTGCAGCCCTTGGCCCCGCGCGCCCCCACCTGTCACGGTGTTACAGGTGTGCTGACTGGGCTAATGCCAAACTGTTCCCGCTCCATGAAGTAGAAACAGGTGACGCATTACCTGTGCTTTTGTCTCTATCACTCTACTAATTTTCCACGGTGTCCAATACGCGGAAATTTACGGTACAGGAAAAGTTTTTATATCGTGGTTATGGTTTTTTTTTCTTTTTCACGATGACAGTGTAAGGCCAGTTTTTTTTTTTTTCCAGTTAAACAGCTATCCACTCTTGGTCACCTTGCAGCGTTTAGCAGGAAAAAAAAAAAAAAGTCAATATCTGCAAGGAGCATGTCACCAGCTTTCACCAGTAAATCCCGGCCTTGCTCTTTCCAGCGGGGCACAGGTAATGGCACAGGTCTGGCAACACACACGCAGCCGCCGCCATCACTGCCTTCATTAACCTCAGGTCGGTGACTCAACAGCACGTCCACCAGGAAAGGAGGTCGAGAAAATTATCAAAACACCGAGAAAAGTTTAAACAATACTCACTGAGACGTGTCACTAAAGAAAACTCAGACGCTTCACTCACTCTCCGATTCAAGACTCGTCCACCAGATGGCAAGAGACGCTGTGCCGCGCGATAAAACCAGGATAACAAGAGAATGCATAACCATCCATCCATATTGATAACAAAGTCACTGTAAATAACCCTAAAGTTAATATTGAAAAATGTAACAATGTACAACATGGTAAACATTATCCGCAGACTTACGAACTGCTGCAAACATTCTTTGAGTTATTCTGAGGACAAACCCAAGGAAACTTATAAAAGGTCGCTAAAATGTTTATCTATATGACGTGTATTAATCTTTACTATTTAGAATACATCGCAGCCTAAAAGGGAGACAGACAAACATGAATGCCAACACCCACACTTTGGTTTTGCTAATGACAGACATTTAATAGTGTCTTTCTATAAACGAACACACACATGTACTTTTGTTTACACATTTATGCTCTGCCACGTGTCGAGGTGATACGAGTAATCGGTGTTGAACAAAAGGCATGATCAAAACGTTGTATGAAGACACCCAAGACTCGGAGCAGGCGGGTTTTCTTGGTAAGGGCGAGTTGTGCCGCACACTTCCCACTCCCGAGAAACATTCTTGTCTCGCATGTTTATCACCTCGCCCTGCATAAAACATTAACAACTCGGAACTGATAACATAAAACTTCAGAGGACATTAGTGAAAGTTCACCGGCGTGCATCTAAATACTATTTATCCAACACCTGGGAAACATTCACCACATCTGTGTTGCCATGGAGCTTCAAGTCATATATCGATGCAAGGAATACACCAGAAGATATACATGAAATAACTCTAATGAATGAGAATTTATAAATATATGTTCCCTCCCTGGACGGCCAACCATATGCATCTGTGGTGACGTCAGCGTGTGTCGGGTCAGGGTGACGAGTGTCCTTACAAGGCACACAATGGACTGCAATCTGGCGGGGCCCTCCGGTGTGCCCACTCTCCTCAGACCCCTCTTCATTGTCCTTGTTGGTTGCTTTTGCTTTTGTTTGTTTGTTCTTCTCTTTCTTCTTCCTACACGTTGTGATGCCTTTGGCTTGGCATACTACATGTAAACAGTGGTTTCGTCTGCACTCTTGCCCCTGCCTGAGCGTCGCCTCTTGGCCGGTCGACGTCTTGCTTCACTACCTATCGGAGGAGCAGGTTCCTGGCCCCCCCTCTCCGAGGCCTCGCCAGGGCGTGGTCACTAGCACACTTTCACCTCGCACAATATTCATCGCAATTCACTTTATATTGTAATTCACCATTTATTGTAATGAACTGGTTTGAAAGTAAACGTCACGCTTTTTTTTTCCCTTATGGAATTTACTCATTCTTACATGCACTTCACTGGAAAAAAAATTAACTCATTTCTTCTGAATGCATAACATTCTCTCAACAACAATGCTAATTAATTTTCCGTGAAGAAAAAAGTAAAAAGAACGCGAGCCTTTGCATGTGTTTTTGAGTTAGGCATACTTTACATTTAGCCTGTTGGTGCAGAGCATGAGAACAAGTTCCAGTTTGTACAGTTACAAGAACGGGACACGCAGGAGCAAGGCACCCAACAACTCGTGACAGGAGAGCGTGGATCGTCTTTACTCATAATTATCTCTGAGCTTGTCTCATATCCACTTTTTATGCTGTGTATTACTTGAAATAAATACATGTTTTTATTTTCTTATACACACAGAGAACCGCTGCGCAACGGAGTGGAAGCCGACAGGTTCTGAAGGCTCGTTCGTTGGCTGCTCACGAACCGCCTGCGATCATCCTCACGCTTTCAAAATTAATCATCACTTACTCCCATGTAAAGCTGCCTTCCACATCACGTAACACCGAGAACCTTACACATCAACAGCGAACTCAGATTTTTGTCCCAGTTTGCCTTCCACACCAGAATACTGGATGGAATTTTCGGTAACATTTTTTTAGCAATAGACAGTTGAATCGACCATACATGCATACAGAGAGAGAGAGAGAGAGAGAGAGAGAGAGAGAGAGAGAGAGAGAGAGAGAGAGAGAGAGAGAGAGAATGTAGAAACACGTGTTGCGGCGGCCTATATAATGCTGTGGTGGATTATTTTTCTCTTTAACATTGGCTGAGGGAAAGTCCCTCCACCAGGGCGTCCCTCGCGCCACAGCCGCCATCAGCACTGACAAAGGAATAACATTCAATACAAGGAATGCCTCACTAATGCACATCCGCTTGTAAAAAGGTAAATATTTGCATTCATAAAGTTATCTTCGTTGTTGCCACATCACTTCCTCCACCACCACCACCTCCATCACCACCACCACCACTACCATCATCACCAACACCACGGCTTCACCTACAACCTTTACAATGAGGAAAAATTCCGGGAACTGCCACAAGAACCCAGCCTGACAAACCTCTTGGACATCGAGTACATATACGCATCCACTCACCAACACACATCACGCCACCTGTACTGTCTTACTCTTCACTTGCTATCAACGACATCCTCCCCCATCAACACACCGTCACTTCACCGCTTCACCATGCCAAAGTCACCTTTCCCCGTCAAGGATTCTTAGAGGAATTTAAAGAAGTACTGCTTGTCACTGTCTTTCTCTCTGTGTCTTTCTTTCGTCCAGTTTTCAGGGTCACGCGTGTTCTCTATTTATGTCTTCTTGTTTCGCTCACTGTCCATCTTGTCTGACCTTCTTTTTTATCGTCTTCCTGCGTGTGTGTGTGTGTGTGTGTGTGTGTGTGTGTGTGTGTGTGTGTGTGTGTGTGTGTGTGTGTGTGTGTGTGTGTATGGCGACATACTGTGTGGTATAGCAGGTGTTAAGAGAGAGAGAGAGAGAGAGAGAGAGAGAGAGAGAGAGAGAGAGAGAGAGAGAGCAACAAAGCCCCAAAGGATGAGGGAGTGAAGGAAGGGACAAGGGAGCGGCAGATACAGGAAGGAGTGTCGCCAACGCCCTTGCTGTAGAATTGTAACCTCTGTTGTAGTGTTGGAACCTTCACACGACGGACGGTCAGAGTTAACAGGCACCTCAAATGGGTAATTGTATGTCTGTCCTCCTCCTCCTCCTCCTCCTCCTCCTCCTCCTCCTCCTCCTCCTCCTCCTCCTCCTCCTCCGCGTCCTCCTCCTCCTCCTCCTCCTCCTCCTCCTCCTCCTCCTCCTCCTCCTCCTCCTCCTCCTCCTCCTCCTCCTCCTCCTCTCTTTTATTCCTTTCCTGGTCATTTACTCATGCTATAATTCTCTTTGTCGCTTTTATTCCACTTCCACGCACGTCTAGCTTCTGTCTTTCGTAGTAGTAGTAGTAGTAGTAGTAGTAGTAGTAGTGGTTGAAGTAGTATATGTTAATGTTATCAATGTCCTATTCCTCCTCTTCTTCCTCCTTCCCACAATCCTCTTTCTTCTCGTCCTAATTGCATCTCTCCATCTCTCCCTCTCTCTTGCTCTTCTCTACTTTCTCTTCCACCCTCACCACCACCCTCACCCTCCCCTCCAGTCCCTACCTCCCACCTTCCCCCTTCATCCTCTATACCTCCTATACATGTGTTCTATCCCCCTTCCGTCTCTCACGTTTTAACTCTCTCTCTCTCTCTCTCTCTCTCTCTCTCTCTCTCTCTCTCTGCCTATATGTCTCTTTATTTGTCTGTCTATCTGTCTGTCTATCTGTCTCTCTATCTGTCTGTTTCTTTGTCTCTGGCTCTCTGTATCTAATTCTACACACACACACACACACACACACACACACACACACACACACACAATCTGTGTCAGGAGGGAATGAGGGAACTATGACGCTGAAGTAGAAAGTAATCAATGTGTGTGTGTGTGTGTGTGTGTGTGTGTGTGTGTGTGTGTGTGTGTGTGTGTGTGTGTGTGTGTGTGTGTGTGTGTGTGTGTGTGTGTGTGTGTGTGTGTGTGTGTGTGTGTGTGTGTGTGTGTGTGTTAGGGGCACAGAGGACGGACAGGACAGCCGGGGTGATACAGGAACCAACATAATTATAAACATTAGTCACACCACCATCACCATCACCACCACCACCGCCACCACCACCACCACCACCACCACTGCCACTGCCACTGCCACCAACCACATCATCACTCCCGCATCCTCTATTACCATAAGCACCACCACCATTACCATCACCACCGCAACCACCACCACCACCACCACCAGCAGCAGCCTCTCCTACAATTTCAACCTTACTAATAGCTAACCACAACTACCACAATCACAATTTCTATAAACATTGAAATATTGATGTTAAAGGCAGCTCTAAATGAAGGAGAACCACAAAAGAATTTAGTGCAAAAATCCAGCACAAGTGTGTGTGTGTGTGTGTGTGTGTGTGTGTGTGTAATTCACTGTTTGATCTGCTGCAGTCTCTGACGAGACAGCCAGACGTTACCCTACGGAACGAGCTCAGAGCTCATTGTTTCCGATCTTCGGATAGGCCTGAGACCAGGCACACACCACACACCGGGACAACAAGGTCACAACTCCTCGATTTACATCCCGTACCTAGTCACTGCTAGGTGAACAGGGGCTACACGTGAAAGGAGACACCAAAATATCTCCACCCGGCCGGGCAATCGAACCTCGGTCATCTGTCTTGTGAAGCCAGCGGTCTAACCACTGAGCTACCGGGCCGTGTGTGTGTGTGTGTGTGTGTGTGTGTGTGTGTGTGTGTGTGTAATTCACCACGGTCGCCTACTGGTCACCCAGCCAGTCTTCCCCATTACGGAGCGAGCTCAGCTCATAACCGATCCTCGGGTAGGACTGAGACCACAACGCACTCCACACACCGGGAAAGCGAGGCCACAACCCTTCGAGTTACATCCCGTACCTATTTACTGCTAGGTGAACAGGGACCACACATTAAGAGGCTTGCCCATTTGCCTCGCTGCCTCCGGGACTCAAACCTGGACCCTCTCTAGTGTGTGTGTGTGTGTGTGTGTGTGTGTGTGTGTGTGTGTGTACGTGTTTGTTTCGGTGTGTGTGTACGTGTTTGTTTCGGTGTGTGTGTACGTGTTTGTTTCGGTGTGTGTGTACGTGTTTGTTTCGGTGTGTGTGTGCGTGTTTGTTTGTGTGTGTGTGTGTGTGTGTGTGTGTGTGTGTATGCGTGTGCGTGTGGTATGCGTGTGTGTGTATATTTCAGTTTCTTTTTTTCTGTTACGTACAAGGCCACGTAATTTTCTATACATGTTTTACTCGTTTTTACAGTTTATTCTACTTATCTATTTTCTTTCTGGCAGTAACTTTATATCTGGCAGGAATCTTTATATCTACGTATTTTTTTTTTTTCGTATCAAATAAAAGAAACAAATCCATGCAATTAACCACAAACACGTGACAAACCTGTAAACATGAATGAATTGAAATCACCTTTGCTTTCCTTACAAATCTACTGTTTAAATCTACTGTTTCTACTTCCGATGGTGAATATTAGTCTATTCTCTCTTAGTATTCAATCATTACTTAAGTCTACTCTTCTTTAGTATTCAATAATTACCATTTACTTACTATTTAACTATCATTTACTTATTTTCCATTACTTTAGCTTTTTTATTACTATTTTTGTTTCATCATTCCGCCCTTATTTTCTTTTCATTGCTGCCTCATAAAGGAAGGTAGCGGTGAGTCATAACTGCTGCCGGGACGAGAATAATCGATTTCCTCCCCCATTTGTGATTCATATTCCCGCGTGGGAGTGTATAGGAAGCCAAGACGCGTAGTGCCGGCCGCAGATGACTCAATATACACCAGAACTACGCCGCTAACAACATCTATTCGCTGTATCATTGGTTTTCATTTATTTTTATTAATGAAGTGTGTGCAGTGGAAAGAACATCTCTCTCTCTCTCTCTCCTCCCATATATCTTTCTCCACACACACACACACACACATACACACGCCCGGTAGCTCAATGGTTAGAGCGCTGGCTTCACAAGCCAGCGGTGTGTGTTGTGTGCCTGGTCTCTGGCCTATCCGAAGATCGGAAATAATGAGCTCTGAGCTCGTTCCGTAGGGTAACGTCTGGCTGTCTCGTCAGAGACTGCAGCAGATCAAACAGTGAAACACACACATACACACACACACACACACACACACACACACACACACAGATGAAGACTTCCTCCAACCCATACTAGTAATGAAACAACAAAATCGTGCAAGAGTCTCCTTGGATCACTTCGAGGGTTAAGTTTCATTCACCGCCTGCCAACACTCTCAATTCCACCTGCCTCGTTGCATCACCGGCGAAGGAGACGATGGGGACGATGAGCTGTGCATAATTACTCGATTGTTTCTTTATAGGTTCACTAACTGGACGGTATAATGGGTCGGTGGCTAGTTTTGTGGCAGTAGTCAAGCAGTTCTAGGTTCGATTCCCGAGGTGCAGCAAGGGAAAACTGCCACTCTACGCTCCGTCGGTTCGGTCTGAGCAGTTTGTCACAATTGTCTGGCCATTTCCGTGCTCGTGGTAGGAAGCAGTGAAATTACCGGCCGGATGATGAGCCGTGAGTTACATAATGATATATCGTTGTTCGTGTCCTATCCTGACGAGGAAACGCCCTGGCCTTCAAGCTAGACGTTGCTAGGCGAGATGACTGTGTGTCTGTGAACGATAAGACCTGTAAACTGGGAGGGGATTAGCAGTAACTATGTAAGCAGTGAGAGGTCACCTTCAGAATCAAGCCTAGCAACTTTATATTCGGCATCTGTCATTGAGACGTACACAACAATAAAAACTCTGAAAACTCTGAGGCTCGTTTGATTTGTCACGGTTCCTGAGTACGTGTGTCGAATCCAGTTAATCCAGTCCTCCCACCCAGACCTAACGACTTGTTCCCGGCGCCACCACACATGTACTCACCCTCCGAACCACCTCTTCTTGGACCTGAACGTCGGCAGTCATCCTTGTGAGCGACGGGTGTGTGTAAAGTCCTCTCAGCGAGGCAAGAAAAGCAGCGGTCTAGGGAAGGCGCTCACAGCCCGGCCAAAAGTCGAGATGAGGGACGCGATACTCTCCACCAACACTGAGATCCTTGTATCCCCCCTGGAGCGCCTCAGGAGTACGAGCGGCTGTGTTCTGTCAGCGACTGGAGCCAAGCTGCAACTGGGCCGGCGAGGGCAGGGTGGGAGGGAGGGAGGCGGTCAGACCAGCCAGCCAGCCAGCAGCCACCCGGTGTGAAGCGCCCCGACACACTGCCCTGCCTTCGCCCCGTCCCGCCCCGCCCCACCCCGTACACCCACATTCTACCTTCTGATTGATTTTTCCATGGTCTGTTAATCTCAGCGCTCGCCATGCATCACACTGATCTGCTTGGTAAGCGCTGCGCTGGGCAGGTTCTTTGCAAATTCCTGAACCCAACACGCCACTTTTCAACAAGGAAGTTTCTCTAATGACGTCACCCCAACACGCGACTGCCCACCCGGCACTAGACGCGACACCACCTCCCCCTCATCACTCTCCCTTCCTCCTACAAGTCCTTCGTCTAGCCCTTACTTTTTTACTTCTATCCCTCCTCTTCTTTTCTTCCTTCCCCACTCCCAAGTCCCCCTCGGGCTTCACAACACACGGCGCCATTAACCTGTATACATTGTTTCCCCTCCAAGCGTCAGTTTGTGCTGAGTCGCCGTCGTCTTTCCCCGTAACGCTGCACCTGCTGACTCTCTTCCCCTCTCTCTCCCTCTATCTCCTCCCTCACTCTCCCCTAGCATCTCTCCCTTCCCCCAGTCCATGCATCCCTCCCCTCTGCCTGACCTACTCTCACAGCCGGTCAGGCGATAGAGCTTTCATCTAATTTTCCCTTCGCGATGTTTGGCGGGGAGGCAAGGTGTATACAGCTGCGCTTGGGGGAGGAAGAGAAGCCATAGGGACAAGAGGTAACGGCTGCTGCGGTGGTGGTGTAGCGGTAAATCAGGAACGATAAACAACAGGTGTGGGAAGAACTGCAAGACAACACTCACACTGAACACAAATTAGCAACGCATAAGTGACACCATGCCGTTGTTGTTCCCTCTGCAGAAGTTTGTCTCTCCTTATTAGTCCAGGCGCGAGGGTCCACTCCAGCTTGTAACAGTGTCAAGGTTTTCCCTCATGTGTGTGTGTGTGTGTGTGTGTGTGTGTGTGTGTGTGTGTGTGTCATGAGAGGCGCAGCTGTGGCACGCCTCGCCCTAACACCATGCACACTTTTTACATTTAGAAGTTCAAATAATAGGTTTATTTGTCGTGTATGATATAACAAGATTTCTCTAACCCGGATTTCTTACTAGCACTGACAGAGTAATAATGTTTTTTCTTACAACTATTGCTATTAATCCAACATCACCACTATTACCGCTACTAATTCCATCACTACTATACTGCCCATCACATCATCACTAAAAACACATCACCGTTATACCATTTAAGGCAACACTTTACATCACTGCCGAATATCACCACACATTAACCCCCTCAATGCTGGGACACATTTACTTAAAGATTTGTGTGCGATAAGAGGATTTTATTGATATTAGGGTCTATAGAGGTCAAAAAGATTAATGACCAAAGTCTTCACTATTTTAATTCCCCAACATGAGTTTCTGAAGCTGTATAAAATCACCATATAATAAGCAGAATGAATATAAAAACACGTCATGGTATTCAAGGGGTTACGAGTACATTGATCACTCTAAGGCATAATATACAAGCTACCTACAGAACCAGTTATTAATCTCTCAGCTGATTTCTCATTCCATTCTTTAAGTTATAGTATTAATTCACATTTTTTCGTCTATCTTTTTATTATTTTTTTCTTTTCTTCGCTCATTCATTTCCTACAATCCCTTCCCTTAACATCCTCTCCCTCATCCTCTTCCTCTTCCTCCTACTACTCCACCTCCTCCTCCACTTCATTCTCTTCCTCCTACTCCTTTTTCTTGATTTTTCTACACCTCTCTCCTTAGTTATCACCCTCCTCCTCCTCCTCCTCCTCCTCCTCCTCCTTCTCCCCCTCTTTTCCCTTCGCCTTTTTACACTTCCCTCCTTAGTTATCACGTCTTCACAATCTCATGCACACATAATTCTTTCCTCTTCCTCTTTCAATCATCCTTAGACCGCCACAACAACAAAAGAAAGAGGAGGAGGAGGAGAAGGAGGAGGAGGAAGAGAAGGAGGAGGAGGAGGAGAAGGAGGAGGAGGAGGAGGAAAAAAAACGTACCGGAAGTTCATCATGATTTGTAGAATTCATCAACAAACTATTTTTTTTATTCGTTTTACTTTCCTTCTTTGCTTATTTAAATCGTGACTCAGTGGTTAGGAGAGAGAGAGAGAGAGAGAGAGAGAGAGAGAGAGAGAGAGAGAGAGAGAGAGAGAGAGAGAGAGAGAATTAGCAGAAAGAAATTTGCAAAAGCTGTAAAGAAAGCAACAAACAAAGAGAAAGAGAAACAGAAGAACCAGAGGATTGCACACAAGAGAAAGCTGGAGAGAGAGAGAGAGAGAGAGAGAGAGAGAGAGAGAGAGAGAGAGAGAGAGAGAGAGAGAGAGAGAGAGAGAGAGAGAGAGAGAGAGAGAGAGAGAGAGAGAGAGAGAGAGAGAGA